>NW_020884929.1:178055-607252 GCF_003945725.1 Corapipo altera
GCCCTCCATTTTGTGGGGAGACAGCAGCCCCTCTTGATGTTGCAGTGAGGGGGCTGCCCGCCATGTTGCCTGGGGAAGGGACTGCCCACCTTGGGTGGCAAGGGGGCTTCCGCCATGTTGTATGGGGAGGTGGTGGCTGCCCACCGTGTTATGGGGCTGTGGTGAGGCTGCAGCCACTTCTGAGCAGGGTGCACTGGGATGGGAAGGGGAAAAAAATAGCACATGTTGCTTTGGAAAAAGCAGTGACTGCTTGCCTTGTGTCCTGGAGGATTTGCTTCTTTACCTGTCTGTTAAATATCAAAGGAATTGTGTTTCTTCTAGTTAAGTAAAAACCTTGAAAACATACAAAAATGCCCCAAATGCCTAAAACCCTCAACACACTTACTGAGCTTTTCCATGCCCAATTGTTGTTTTATGTCTGTGCTGAAAACACAACTTAGTGCTCTTAATATCTGTAGCTTGGTGAAACCTTTCTGACGTAACAGTAGCACTTGCTGTGGGACACCAAAGGGGTCATGGCGAACATGCTGTGTCTGTATTTAAATCTTATTATGAGTATTCACTGTGAGGTTTTCTTCATGGAGGCTTTATTTTGGGGTGATCTGCTGTGTGAGGTTGCCTTAGAAACCCAAACGAAGGGGTTCTTCTCCTCTCTGTTTATAAACAGTAACTGGGAAACGGGCTGTAGAAGCCTCCTGGTTAAATGTTAATAAGGAATTGACTAGGAGTGGGGAAAATACTCAACAAAACACAATATGTTCTGTTCCAATGGCCGTCCTTCCTTTCCCTTTTATCCTTCTTTCTGAAGTGCCTGATTGTCCTTACTGGGATGGTGAGTCAGCTGGGAACACAGAAACAACTGTGGTATCCAGCAGGATGCAGACATCAAGATGTAACTGCATTCAAATAATCAAAGTATTTAAGGAAAGGGGAGGCGGTGTGAGCTAGAAATTGCTGCTCATTACCCTGTGGAGATTTATGAACTCAACTGGGAAAAGCGAGCTGTATTCCGGATCCATTGGTGATGCACAGAGATTTTTAGAGCGTTGCAAGCAGGCATCTGACTGAAACAATCCAATAAAATTTCTGTTGGAGAGCTGCAGAACTGAAAGCTGGGCCTGGCTCACTAGAAGTGTCAGGAGTAATTCTGGACAGAAAATGGTTTACGGCAATATTATTTGTTGGGTTGGCTTACACAATTTGGTTATTTATTTTATTGCATTGTTTGTTTGTTTGTTTTGGCTGTCTAGTCCTGAAATATTTTGTCTGCAGAACTTGACTGCTCCTATAGAGCATTAAGTACAGTATGTCATGGGGCAGTTACTCCAGACTTTACTATATTAAAGGAATCTTTGTTTATGCAACAAGGATTCATTCAGCAACGTCCCCCCGCAAAACATTTTGGAGAAGTGTTTGCCCTGTTAACTCTTTGCATTCAGTTCTGCTGGTGTCAATAAAGGTACAACTACAGGAATGAAGCTGCTGGCCAGTCCCTTCCAGGGGTTCTCTTGGAATGGTGCTTTGACCACTGGTAACCAAAGCAGGTTCCCACAAGTTACGTGTTGCCTTGGGTATTCAAGTTGTGCTTGCTGAAAACTAGTCACAAGCTTCATGAAGTGTATCCCTTGCTTAATTTGAGCTTTATTTATTACGATAATCTGGGTGTTTTGAGGTGATGTATCTGAGGTAGAGAGAAGAGTATATACCATGAGCAGCATGGCCTCACGTGGGAGGTGTGTGTGAGGCAGTTTTGTGTGACCTGAAGTCCTGTAAATCTTGCAGAAGGTGTGAGAGGTCCTGACATAAGTTATAAGTCCTGTTAGAGAACTTGAATCTCAGGGGATGTTTCCAGGCATCTGATGGATGGGAATGTATTTCAGGCATTCAGACTGGCTGGATTCAAGCGAGTGACACAGTACTGTAAATACTCTTGTCGTTTATGTTAGGTCAGATGGTGAAGTGCTGTTTTATGAGCTTACTTCTGAAAAGATGGAGGGTGTCCAGACCTAATTCATCTTCTCCTGCAGTGTTTCTAAATGTTGTGGTTCTTCTTTTATTTAAGGAAAAAAAACGTAATTCCAGTTTATTTATGTACCTATATATATATAGATGTGTGCTCAGAAAATAGCAAACCGAGGGCAGTTTCCATTTTGACAACTCATCTGCACCATCACAAATAGCACTTACTCGAAACCTTTGGGTTAAAAACGGCACGAACACCCCCTCTCCCAAATGCACCACCTTCCCCCATATGCGATTCCAGGAGTGAAAAAATAAACCTTGCGATTAATCGCCGAGTGTTTTGTGCGTGATCTGAGCTGGCAACGGGGCTGTCGGATCCCGAGAGCGGAGAGAGCCCTTGCGAAGTACCCTTTTTTTTTTTTTTCTGTTATTTTATCTCTGTAAAATTCAGCTTCCCCCCCACCCCCTCCGGGTGCGGGGTGGCTGCCAGCAACGGGGTGACCTGTGACCGGGAGCTGCCGCCGCGCTCGGGAATGTGCGCTGGGTTCCAGCGGCGCTGGATGCGCATCCCTCTGATGCGTGTGTGTGTGCCCGGCGTGGGCTGGCAGGGAAAAGGAGGGGGGAGGCAGCGCTCGGGCAGGAGTAAAACTCTCCTGTGACCACGCAAGATCTTTCTGGGAACTCGAACTCGCCGCTCGGGCTGGATGCGAATGGGCCTGGCCTCGGTTCAAGGCAGTTTTAGTTCCTGCCGGGAGCGGCAGCTGGTCGGGGCACGGAAGCCAAAGCCCCGTCGGTCCGCCCGGCAGAGCGGTCGGGGGCGTCACATACTGCGTGTGCAGCTCTTGTAGCGCTGTTAAACTTCGGGAATTTTTAGATCCGGAGCGTTTGTCGCTAATAATTTAGTCTTAGTTTTCCTATAAATAGCCGCTTATATCTGAACCTGCCCTTTAACGAGGCTATTTCTGTCGCAGTCGGAGGCTTGTACTGGAAATGCTCTACCTGGAATCCCTGCTGGGTTCTTTGTTGTCTTGGTGTGCGTTCTCTGCTGTCTCCTGGCTGGCTGGTATTTAACAAGGTGGATGTTCCAAACGACTTTAAGACTCTTCGATATGGACAATTTTGGAATATACCTGAAACCCATAAAATAGCGCTGACACCCCTCTTTTTCTGCTTGGAATTTTCCAACTTTGTTCCCTTGTCAGGGCCCAGGAGCACACATGATTTGTCAGGTGACAACAATTGATGAAAAGAGATGGCACTGCAGTCCTATTTTTACCCCCCATCCCAAGCAAGTGTCAGCACAACCTTCAGACTTTACAGAGAGCAAGAACGGGCTGTTCCCAAGGGCCTTAATGTGCTGGAAACAATGGGAATTAGACTGTGTCCCTGCTGGGTCCAAACCTTGTGTGAGCCGTGTGCAGTTCTGAGGCTGAAAGTTTTGGAATAGCTTGTGTGAGTTGCCAGTTCAGATCTTGTGTATTTGTTTGCAAACAGAACGGTCTTAGAAAGGTCTTTGGAGCAAGAGCCAACATTCCTGCTATTTAAGTACTTGTCTTATTCCTGTTACAGGACTACTGAGCTGTTATATGTGTCATTTCACCATTAATTTTATGTTCATAGCTTTATATTAATCATCCCAGTGGATCACTTACTGAAACGATCAAAACTCCAAAATAACAAACTTGACTTCCAGTAGTTGTTTTATGGGAATTGTGACGTCCTTAGGATGCAATTGGAGAAAATAATTTGTTCATTACAAGAGCAGATTATCTTAAGTTTTAGTGGCACTAATATGCCAAAGGGAGAAGCCTCATGGTTCTCATAATGACAGGTGGGTAAATCGGAGTAGTGACTTACCAAGTAGTGAGCCAGAAGGATTGGGTATAAATATTTAGAAGTAAAAGTACCTCTGCAAAACTCGGCTCCAGTGGCTGCTAGTTCCCCTTCCGTTTGTTCAGCCCCAAGAACAGTCTATACTTAGTAAAGCAAATGTGTATGAAATCTATATAAAAAGCATTTTGTCTGACACATTATGGATGTGGTGGTAAGATTTGGTAGGATGGGCAGGCACTGTAGAAAATGGATTGATGCTCTATTTTTATAATATGAAATTACTTAATCAATTACTCACTCAATATGGGCTAATGAGTGATAACCTCTTATTGCCCAGACTAACACAGCTCTTGGCAGGTAATTTAGCTGTTTCTGGTCTTGGCACATGTTTGCACTAAGCTATCACAGCTCCTTGGGTGAAACTCTTCCTCACTTGATGAAACTGAGGTCTGCTTTGCTCTGGTATTTTTAAACCACCAGATTACTCATGATTTGACACAGAGCTTGGGGGACAAACCTTGGCATGTACAACCGTGGTGCAGGGGGTGGCTGAAAGCTCTGGTTATCTGTAATGTGACCTGACACAGCCTTTGCTGCAACTAAACATAGTTTGGTATTCTCTGCACCTGTCACTCTGCTTCTTGCTGTGCCTGTTCTGGAGGGGTGCACGTAGACCTAGACCTTTACCTGGAGCTGCCTTCCACGTGTATGAAGGGCAGTTGCTTGCCTTTTTTTTGTTTTGGTAATGTGAAGTTATTTAAACCTCTCAAAAGATCTGTCCTTTGAGGAGAGAGCCAGCCTCTACTCCTGTTGTTCTGTGGAGCTGTAATTTGTGTAGTGCCTGTGGGAGCTCTGGCATTGATCTTTGGAGGTGCATCAGCCACATGCAACAATAATGCAACATACCCTTCTCTTCCCTGTAACAGTTTCCCCTGAAGGTATGGGGTGCATTGCATCTCTGGTTTATTTTTCTTCCTTTTCCCTTTTCATCAAGGTTTTGCAAGTTAGACATTCCTTCCAGTCACAGAAAATTGCTGAGAAACAGCATCATGGGGGTTTTGAGGTTATTAACAGAATGTCACAGGAACTCTGATCCTAATTACGATCGATCAATTTGAAATACTGGAAATGCCACGTTCTGAAAAAACAAGCTCCTGGTGAACTCTCCAGCTTCCTACAACACTGTTGCTATGACAAACCAAGCCCAGAGCATAAAAGTAATTATCTGCCTAGTCCTGCTGCAATTCAACAAGGAATTGAGGGAGTTGGTCACCTTAGTTTCAGCTACAGCTTGAAATCCCTTATTAGCCTGTCTTGCTTCTGCAAAAGTCACCAAATCTGCATTCACTTAAGGGCAGTGGATTTCAGGTCTGCATAAAGAACAGGTTATAATCCTTTTTAGTTAAGTTCTACTTGTGGAGTGCATAGGTTGGTTAACCCAATGGTTGTTTGGAATAAGTGGTGTGAGCTTATGTTGCAACACACTTCGTGATGTGAACTAAATCTGTGTAAGAGCTTGGAGAGATCATAGTGTACCAATACCCATTTTGGCTTGATTTGTAGGTCATCTGGACTTTAAATGGAATTTCTAAGGCTTGTACCTACAACCCAAAGAATTAATTTGTAAGTGCACGGAGTGGCTCGTTGTTGCAGAATACGTAGTATCTTTGTAAACAATTCCCAAGAGAATTTATTTTGTAGTAATAAATGTTGTGAAACTGGCTACTTAAAACAGTTGTTCCCCTGTAGAATATACCCTGTTGTAAAAAAAGGCTGTATCAAGCCTTATTCCAAAGAGCATAATGCTTTTTGTTGACAGGTAATCGAAGGTTTACACGATGTCTGTTCCTTTGCTTTGGTAATGTATGTTTTTAAAAATCTCACAGGCAGCATGTGTACCAAAGACTTCATACTTCGTACAAAGAAATTGCAGTGAACCCTCTGGACTTATTTTTCCAGTGAAGTGGAAAGAGTAGCAGACAATGATACACTCATCTGGAAGAAACAAATAGGAAAATACTGGCTTAAGGTGCATTCTAAAGAGACTTTTTCATATTGTAGAAAGCTGAAAGGATTAGAGCACAAAAAGTAACTTGAGAAATCAAAGAGTAAAAATTTTTCACTATAAGTGGGTGATTTCCAGGACCTTTGTCTTAAACTCTTAATTGTAGTTGGTACATTGACTGTAGTTGCCATAAAATAATCTCGACCTAAACACAGTTACCAAGGTAAATATATTTTCTTTGATACAGGAGTGAAAAATGAAATCTTCTCCTTTAGAGGTGACACAAATATGTATTTTTGGTCCCTGTTTGTAGGCAGATGGAATTATGTATGGCAGAACATTTACCATGGTAACATAGATTATGACAGCTGAGCCATTGACTTTTTTATACTTAAGATCTGGTGGAAGGCGTGGAATAACTATAAAAGGTAACATTTCTATTGCATTTTTAATTATGTTAATGGCTGTATTTCACTCAGGGCCCATTTAATGCATCATTAAAATAATAATTTTATGCAATCTAACTATCAAATTTAGAACAACATAAACACACATATAAAAATGAGTTGGAATTTGGAGAAATCCTTCTCTTCTAACATCTGAATACTGAAGAAGGGTTTGCACTTGGTGTTTTTTGTTGGTTTTCTATCCCTCCTGTGGATGGAGAACCTGTGCAAACCCAACTGGGGATACAATGTAGCCCTTGATTGTAGTTAAATGTCTCTGTTGAGGATTATATTCTGCCAAAACCAAAAGCAGCCTTGCATCTATATGTGTATTGCTTACATTACATCAGTCATTAGACTGAACAGAGTTTCTCTCTCTGCTGTGAAGCTTGAAAACTCGTGTGAAAATTTTACACTGGTTACCAGAACAGCTGGAGAGAAGGAATCAGGAAAGATGGGAATCTTCTCTGAGCCTAAGTGAAATGTTTGCAGGTCACGGCTGAGGTGAACTTTTGTCTTGGTTTAGGCAGCTTTCTGTTCGTGTCACCCACCACAGGGAATACAGCAAATGTAACTTTTTAAAGGGCAAGGTCAGCATCTTTAAGAAGCTTTAAGAAGTCTCAGGTTTTTGAGGTGAGTTGTCATCAGTCATGACTCCCTGCCTGATGAACACTCATGTCTCCTTGAAGAAGGCACATTCAGTAATCCCGTTTTACCTGACAGCTGCTCTGCTCAACTGGCATTGAGCTGCTGCTCCAAAGAGAACAGTGTCCAAACCAGCTCTGAAACATGGTGGAGGGCAGTAGCTATGTCATCTGTGACCCCATATGTAAGCTCCACAGAGTTGTGTTCTTTTGGTTTTACTTCATTTTAAAACTGCAGAGATAAAGGACAATTAGTGTTACCCTGAATACAGGAGAAAACCCGTTTAAAGGAAAACCCCAAACAAACCCCCTGCTTGGTGTTGTCATGAGAGCCTGGTGTTTGACTGTATTGCCAGACACAAATGCTATTGAAAAGGGGTTACTGGTATATGTTAGTTGACAAGACAAATATTTCACTTGTGATTCCAAATTTACATTGTTGGGATTGCTCGTGAGGAATTTGGACACCAGTAGACATGGGAAATGCTTGTGTTTACCCAGATGCATGAACTTCAGAAGAAAAGTCACATAACAAACCAAATATTTGAACAGTGTACACATTTCAGATATCCTGTGTACAGTTGTGTTTGTGGGCCACAGACTGTCCTCTGTGCCTTCCTCGGGTTTTTAAATGCCCTTCCAGAGGCAGGAGTGCTGTTAAACCTCTCCAGTGGGTGAAGAACCCTCTAGGCACAAGTGTAAGATAACCTTGTTTGTGTAGTTGGACAGTCTCTGAAGAGGGAACTCAGTAGGGAAAAAACCCACCACGTTCAGCTACCGGTCTGCGGAATTCTTGCATTTGGCCCTAAGTGCTTTTTAATTTGATTTGTTTGCATTTCCTAAGCTTTTCCACATATTGGCTATCTCTGTGGGAAGAGAAGTGCTTGTTTACCGTAGGTTTGCCAGAGCCAGCCAAGCTTGGACCTATTAAACCTGTTTGAGAAGACTACTCAGACAATGAGATCTTGAAATTAGCAGCATTTTCTTCATTGTTGTTGCTTTTTTAATCCCGAGAAAGGTTGAATTTACAGCTATCAGAGACCAGGTCTTTCACATGTCTCTTGCAAAAACCTGTCAGGTAGGCTGCTGTTGGCTCACACTGAGGAAAAGTGCTAGAGCTGAGGTGAGAATATAGCTTTTGCTTTCAAACATCTGCACCCAGGCATGCCAGTTTGTATCCTCACCTCTGGAATAGCCCTGCTGGATTATCAGCTGTTTGCAGGCACATGTGTATCAGAAGCGTGGTTAACTTCAGTGTGCTGCTTGTGAGATGGAAGGGTAAGATGAAAAAAAAAAAAAAAGGGGGCTTTTCATCCTGGTAGAGTATGCAGGAGTATACAGAAGCACTTTTAAGCTGCATATTTATAGTTTTATAGTAAAACTAAATATGCAACTTCCAAAACATCAGTAGTACCATTTTCATGTCAGTCACCCAGCGGGAACACTGCTTATTCTACAGCTTTTGTGTGTTTGCTGGACACTTGCTGGACATTTGCTGTATTGCTTGATGATTGCAAAACCTGAGCATTCCCATACTCTTAAAAAAAAAAGCAAAATTAGATGGTGACTGAGAATTTGGGCAGCAAGTCCCAAGCGGTGCTCTTTGGAATGACTGATCTCCCCCACAGAGGAAGAAGCAAACAGAATGCTTGGCTGAAAGGGCCTTAAACCCAAATCTCTCTGTGTCAGCTCTTCAGCCTCGTGTTTTGAGTGACTGTGGTTGCCTGTTTGTTCTGTTTACCACATATGTTAGGCCACTGCTAGTGGTTGTTATGTAAATGTGTCCAGAGGGTAAGCTCTATTTAACAGAAGATAGTTCCAGTAATAGTGTTGTTTTCTTGGAAGTGCCTGCCTGACTGTTTTTTTTATAGGCTGGCTCTTAAGTGGCTTATCAGATAAATCAAAACAGTTTTGGAAAAATGCACTTGAACTGTAGGCCAGGCCTCCATACATGCATTCCCTCTTTCAGTTGGAATATCAGCAGAGAGCCTGATCAAAGCATTTTCCTCTGGAAATACTCGATACTGTGAAAGATGAAAGATAAAATTTCTGAAAGCGGATTATTATCAACTAGCAAGAACTGTTGAGAGAACAGAGCACATTTGTAACTCCTGGCCTTGGTCTAATGGGAACGAGAGTCTCTAGGCCCACTTTTTGTGGGAAACAGTTTACTTTGAGCTTTCTCTTTCTTAAGACACCTAAGACTTCATTTCACACAGTGTTTTTCCCGTATGGATTCTCTAAAGATTTGACTCATGTTGCAACTTTAATGTAGTTCAAATAATTCAGGCATCTCCTCGAGGAGTTCTGGTGGCTGCAAAGCTGCATTTCTTCCTCTCATTTCCTTCTAATGCTTTAGCAGTGTAGACTGGGAGGTGTTTTCTGTCGGGGCACAGCTTTGAGTCGTGCCAGGCCAAGATGCTGATGGATTCTGACAGTTCAGTTTGACTAAACAGCTGTTCTTTAAAACTGATACTTAAAACAAACCTGACTTTCTTGAGCATCAGCATAGGAAACCCAAATGGAAACGTTAGGATTTTTAAAAAATGAGACTTCTGATGGGACCTAATTAATTTATTCACTAACATAAGGCAGAAATCTGGGACTTAAGGTGCTCTGAGAATCGTTTTGGTAGTATTTGTCACATATCTTTTTTTCAAGACCAAAACCTATGAAATTCTTCTTTAAGAAGTAACTGGTAATTTTTTTTTTCTAAAATAAATGTTTTCTGTTGCTTTTTTTCCCCAAACCGTGTGTGCTAAGAGGTAAATTGCAAGCATTGAGGAAGGTGATAGTCTTCACAGAGGGAGCCATTGTAAAAGCTGCATTTAACTTAGTGCACTAGCAAAAGAGGATAACTTTCATCCAGGGAATTTGGGGAAGGCCCTTTTTCATGGGAATTGAAAGACACACTGAGAAGAGGTAAACAAAACTGACAGTGGGAAGAAGAGGAGGCAAAACAATGGAAGACATCAAAGAAGTTGGAAATGAAAGCAGAGCATTGAGCTTTGTCTGACAGTTTACAAATTACAGCCCAGAGTGTCTTTCTTATATAGGAAATCATAACCATTTAAAATATACTGTTCTTTTAGAAAAGAAGTATGTGAAGGTGGTACTTTAATGAACAAATATATAGGTAACTAGAGTGGCTGTCACAAAAATAAATCCTTTAATTATTTTTTCACTGGTGAAGACTAAATGAAATTGTGCTTTTTATGGGTGTTGAAAAGTGTTTCTATGGGATCTTGGGATGAGTTGCAGAATGAAAATGTCAGAGAGAAAAGAATCAGCTGCAATCGACTGGTTGTTGTCTTACTGGTGGTGGTGGTGGTATCTGAGAAGCAGCAGCAGGGATGGGCAGTTTTGGCTGAGATTGCCAGGTGAGCATCTCTGCAGTGCATCTGATTCCCAGGGAGGGATTTTGCTATCAAATGACACAATAAATAGGGATTCCACAGGGTTGTTTCTCCTCAGGAATTATTTTGGACTAGAACTTTGGGCTTTGTCATTGGGTCTAAAATCCGTACTCTTAATACATATTGTAGCACGAACCTTGTGGATTTTGAAAGAAAACCCAAAGCAATGGTGTTTGATTTAGTGGGAAACCTTTATCCTAAGCCCATCCTACTACACCTCCAAATGACACACTCGAGTGAGTTTGCTCCTCCAGCACTCCGTGTGTGTTCTCACTGCTCTGCTCCACGCCCCCGAACAATTAGAGCCCAACAGCAAGTGCAATGGAGTAGGGAGAAATCCGAGATTTATTGTGGAGTCTGAGTTTCTGTTTCCCCAAAACAGGAGCTTTCTTTTCGTGGTTATTCAGCAGGCTCCCTTTCTCACAGGAACTGTGCCAGAAGATGGCATTGCTGCACGCAGAGCACTCATCTCCATTGCAACAAGTCATTAAGAGGAGTGGAAAAACTGCAGCCTCCAAGTCCATTAGGCTGAGTCAGGCTGACAGGAAACGAATTTGCCTTCATACTGCATGTCCAGGATGGTGCCATTAAAATATATGGCATGCTAGGGAGGTTTGGTTTTTTTTTTTTTTAATTGTTGCTGTTTAACAAGAAGCTTGTGTTTAAAAGTACAGATTGATCTGTAGGCTGAGGAGATGTACCTCAATGCCGAGAACTGTTTTTATTTTCAAATGGAAAAAGAAGACACTATAGAAATCTGCTCCTGTTCACACCACCTCCTGCCAGCATCTTACTCTTTGGCTTCATGACCTGCTCATTTTTCTCCAAGGACTGTCTCCCAGCCATCCCTTAGGTGCAGTGGGAAAAGTATTCTCCATAAATTCTGGCAGTTTGGTTTTGGAATGGTCTGTGTGCAAGGGCAAGTAGATCTTGGCACACTCCAAAGGCTTCTGCAGTGAGTTTAATCCCAGAAGATAGTAAGGATCCCTTGGGGGTAGGTCAAAACCAGAGGATGAGTTGTACTTAATTAGCAGCAATGTGATTTTTCCAACTTTGTGCTTTAGAGCAGGTTTTGTTGTCTCAGAGAGTGAACACTGTAGCTCTGATGGCCACAGACTGTAGGATGAACTGATGTGATAACAGACTACAGCTTTTCTTGGGGGGAAAACATCAGAATCTAAGTTTTGCTGGATATTTGTGGAGTGGGTCCAGCCTGTGGATCTGTGGGTCTGTAAGGGTTGCAGTGTAGTCATCTGTGGGGATGCTGATGAAAACTGCCTGCTGTGGTCCTGACTCCCCAAGGAATTGTTAGGTTTGTTTGAAAGCTTCTTTTTCCTATTGTGAGCTTTGGAAAAATCCTTAGGTTGCCTCATGCTGGTGGCTGAGCTGCAGGAACCACCTCCTTCAGTTGTGGCCCAAACACTGAGCAGAGATGCAGAGAAATTTAATTAGGAAGACATAATGCTGGAAGTGAACAAATACCAGAGAACTTCCTTTAGCCTACGCTGTAAATGAAGTTAAGATTCCCTTACCAGTAAGGCTCTGAGGGTGAGCAAGGGGGAAGGCAAACAACAGTGAAGAAAAATGGGCAGAGCGCAGAACAATTGTTTTAAGCAATCCTTTTTAGCCAAAAAGTGCCTATCCAGCATCTTTGACTTGTTGATTGTCCTTGATAGGTTTCCTGATTCTCTTCCCTTCTAAACCACCAGGTTTTGGAAGTGAGAGTCATGGACATAAGCACCAGGCCTTTTCTTTGCTTTTCCCATTACTTGATGGGAGTGGCCCTGTGGGATTTAGTTCAGGGTTAGTGGTGCATGGTTGGGCAGGTAGAAGTCATCTTGCCCTTGCTGCAAGTAGAGACTCCCCTGGGAAGAATACGGATCTGCTTCTCGTACGAAACTTAGGGTCCATCCCTTTAGCAGCAGTTCCTCTTGAGAGGGGTCTCCTGGCTTGGTGATGCCATTACCTTCATGAAGTAAAACTGTTATGGAGAGTGGGACTTGAAGAATCCCAAACCAACCACCTCACTTTTGAAAGACATGAGGCTCTGATCTCCAGAAATCCAAAGCTGTTGTGTAAACATGGGCTAATTGCATTTGGCAGCTGCAGCTCTGGGGCTTGTTCTGCCCGGAAGGTGGAAATTGTCCTTCCTTTAGTGGTTTAGCAGATAGTGCATGAAGGGGTCTTCTCACAGCTGGCCCTTGTGAGCTTTTCTGAAGGGATTGGTGCCAGAGAGAAATATTTTGATTTGCTTTAGTAGCCAGTTCCTATGCAGAAAACTTATTTAATGGTGAAACCCTCAGAGCCTTCCTAGCAGGAGGAGACTCCTTGTTCTGCTGGTTGGTGGCAGGTTGTTTGGGTCACTTCTTTGTGAAGATGGTTTAACTCCATGTTGGAAAAGACATTCAGAAGCTCAGCAGATAGGAGAGTCCTCCTTGAAATGCAACTTGGGGTAGTAACCTGTTGGCATAGGTTTTTATTTCTGTTTTTTCATTTGAGCTGAGTCACAAGAGATCAGCCTCTGGCTTGAGCTCAATAGTGTGTTCCGCTCTGCTCGTGGCAATGCAACTGCTCAAATGTCAGAAAATCAAGTGTGGAAGAACAGCTTTAATTAGCGAAATGATCTGCTCCCCCCTCCCAAGAGAGATGAGTCTCCTACTTAAGCTGCTGTGACACCCAGTCCACTGAGAGCATTGAAACATAGCTGCCTTCCCTGTCCCTTTCAAAGCCCCAGTATATGTGTATATATGTATTTACTTACAAAAACTCCCACCTATATGGCTGTGCTGGGCCTGCTCCAGCATTTCTTTTACTCTTGGGATGTGCCCCTGTTCAGTTCCAGATTGGGTTAGGTTTGAAATGGGTGCAGCACTCGGAGCTAAAAGCATTATCGATTCCATTTGCTATGAATGAAACAATTTAGATGTATCTGGAAAATGAGAGAAGGAGGAACGGGGAAAAACAAATGAATGTTTCATGCCCCATATTTCACTGCAGCAATTTCCTAACTCTCTTTATTCCTGCCTTTCTATATACTGTACTTTGGTGTGTTTTGTTGTGCAGGATTCAGAATCTTCCTGCCTCATCAGGCTGCACAAAGTGTACCACTGCTTGCTTTGGGCTCAGATTGATCTTGTAGGTCACATTAGTCATTTTATGTCTGATATGGAAGTATAATGCAATTAATTTAGAGAGGGGGGGCAAGTACAGAAAGAGATCTCTTAAAAAATGAATCCATCATAACTACCTTAACTTCATTTACAGTTTTAATGGGAGTATTGAGAAATGTTAGAGCTTTCTCAGAATCTGTTCCAGACAGCAGTGACCAGAGCTAATGTGTACAACATCACAGAATAGCTTCTTTCTATTTTCGTATTTCCTCATATTTCCTGTTCTCTCTAACCCTTGCTCCAATCTCCTGATCTTTGTAGCACATCAAAGCCCATCTTTTCCTTCTTGATGTGTGGGTTAATATTTTCTTACTGAAATTATCAAACCTTATGTGGCTGAGACAATTCGGGCTTCAAAATCCATGTGCTCGCACTAGAGGATCTTGTATGCTTAATATAAAGCTTTTTTTCCTTAAAAAAGTGCACAGCTATGGAAAATACCTGGTGATATTCACTGTTGGATCCTATTGCTGCACCGAGGAAGCCCTAAAATTGTGAAAGCACCAAACTTTGTCCGTTCCATGACGAAATGATGATATAATAGTAGAGTGAGAGGTGTTACCCATGGTCTTTGAGCCACATCATAAGTGATGGTGTTTCTGTGCTTTGCCCAGCCCGTGCAGTCGCAGGTCTCTCTTCAGACCCTTTGAGTCAGTGTGTGGAGCAATGAGATGTGGAGCTGTTGAATCAGGGGTCTGAGCTGTGCTGTGCACCACTGGAGGTGGTGACACCCTCTTTGTTCTCTGCCAGCCCTATTCCATGGTGGGCCTTTGCTTCTGCCCTTGGTTCTCCCAGCTTCTCCTTTTCCAGGCCTTCAGATGGTACTGGAAGTTCTGGCTTAGACTTTCTTTCTCACTCCCATTTTTGCACCCCAAGCAGGTTGCTCAGCCTGGAGAAGTCTCCAGGGAGACATTATAGTGCCTTCCAGTGCCTAAAGGGGCTCCAAGAGATCTGGAGAGGGACTTTTGACAAGGGCATGGAGTGACAGGACAAAGAGGAATGGCTTCAAACTGATAGAGGGCAGGGTTAGGTTAGATATTAGGAAGAAATTCTCGCCTGTAAGGATGGCGAGGCCCTGGCATAGGTTGCCCAGAGAAGCTGTGGCTGCCCCATCCCTGGAAGTGTGAAAGACCAGGTTGGATGGGGCTTGGAGCAACCTGGGCTAGTGGGAGGTCGGAATGAAACGATCTTCAAGATCCCTTCCAAGCAAAACCATTCTGTGCTTCCACGATTATTTTAGCATAGGTGCAGTCTCAGAAGGCGTATTATAATGCAACAGAACAGCAAAATCTTGGATCTTGAAACCCGCGGGGGGGCCGGGACGGGGGCGGACGGAGCCTCCGCCCCGCCGGTGTCCGGGGGTCCCGGCTGTCCCCAGCGCCCGGCGGGGGCAGCAGCGCGCTCCGTGCCGTCCTGCCTGCTCCCGTGCCAGATCCAGCCTTGGACATACCGGGAGGAGAAGGGAGGGAGGGGAGAAGAGGGAGAGGGGAGGGCTCCCCGCTCGGCGCTGTCACAGGCGGGGTGGGCGGCTGGCAGCGCCCGCGGCGGCACCGGCGCTGTGCCGGGAGGCTGGCAGGGACCCGGCGCTGAGGAAGGAATACACCCGTGAGTGAGTTTACCCGCGGCCCCTGGCCGTCCGAGAGACCCCCGTGAAGGTCTTGCGTTTCGTGGCTGTGGCTTGGGTGGTGGGGTTTTGGGATTTTTTTTTCCTCCCTCCCCCTTTGACACCCGTTGGTATTTGTCAATGGCAACCGCAGAGCTCGTCCTGGTGTAAGGAACTGTTGAAATACGAGTATCAGACAGGGATAATCGGAATTTATTTTTTTTTTCCCCAGCAGAAACAGGAAGTCTGCCTTCTGCCAAAGTAGCACGTCAGGCAGACGGGGGAGATCGGGTAGGAAGCCCCCCATTCGCATGGCTGGATGCGGAGGGGAGTTTTCCGTGCAGGGCTGGTAGGCACAGGTGCTCTTGCTGCATCTTCGGAAGAGCTGCAGGGAAGGGGGCTTGACTCAGCCGTGCCAAACTCTGCGTTTCTGCAGCCCTCGGGTGAGAACCATCAATGTGCCGAGTGGGAAGAGGCAGAGGGAGGTTTGTCAGTAATTCCTGTATCCTCTGTAGAGAGCTGTCCAAAAGAATTTTCCCTTCGACGTGATGGGAAGGGGTTGCTACCAGGAGATTGTCAGGGCTTCTGATTCCTCTCTTTGAATGAACGACGGCTGAGGGGGGAAGCAAAATGTCCTCAGTTCCTGAGGTTTTCTTTCTCCTCACGGAGCCCAAACAGCAGACACACATGTTAAATCCTTACTTCCTATTTAATTTCCCTCATAATATGATCATGCAACACTAGTGAGCGGTTCTGATATTGAACAGCTGAATGTAGAGACTGTTCATGTGCAGTGCTTCACCAAATGATTGCCAGGCTCGGGGCTCCATTGGCAGCAGTGCACGGGTTCTGACTGTGCAGGAGACAAGGATGGAGCCTTGATGAAGGCCCTTGGGCGTGTCAGCTGCTTGAAATACAGTCTGTATTTCAGCCTTTGCTTTTGCTCCTAGCTTCCTGTCTTTTTTTACAGGTGAGGAAAAAAGGAAATAGCAGAGATGTAAATTAATCTTTCCCAATTTAGTATGTTATTCTACTCTATTTTTCTTTGTGGTCGAACTTTGAAGAGGGAAAATCCATACTTAAGCTACCATGAGTGACTTTATGTGGAAGGGGTTCGTGTCTCTGAAATCCTCCTGTTGCCATTTGCTTCTCTCATTTTTCTGCAGAATGTGCTTGATCTTTGTGGAGGTGTTACCGGAGAGTAGGATGGTGTAGCTGCTGGAAAATGTGTTTGTGAATCTGTTGCACCTTTCACTCAGAAACCTTTGCTTTTTTTTTTTTTTTTTTTGGTAGCATGGAGCGAAGGAGTTGATTAGTGCAGAAAAACAAGAAAACACATTTTAATAAGCTCTTTTGCCATTCTATTTCTATGCCACTTTGGTTTTGTGTTATATATCACTCTTATTTCCACATCTCTGTGCTTTCAAGGGGGCAGGGCCACACAAGGGTTGGTACCCAGTGGGGATTCTTGCTTGAGTTAAAGGCTAAGCCAGTCCTAGTCAGGTCAGCACTGGGATTCCAGGTCTTGATCTGAAGGCCATTGCGACTGATAAAAAGCACTCTGCTGACCTGGATAGGTTTTTGGATCAGCTCCCTGGCTGCCCATCTGGGTAATTAGTGACTCTGGATGCTGGCAGGCTGTTTTGGTAACCATCCTGAACTTTTTTCTAAAGGTTTAAAAATAAAAATCATCTCTTTACCCTTCTCTTGTTCCACTAAAACCCAGTAAAAGCCAAGTATGGTTTTATTATAGATCTTGCTTATGGTTTTGCCAGACTGCTTTGTTGGCTTGCATCAATCTGCCCACCCTGGCAAGCTGTGGGCATTTCAATGGTTGGGATACAATACTTGGCTTCTGTTTTCAGTCTGTGCACTAAGCTACACTGATATGGTCAATAAATTACTGCTTCCAATGCTGCCTGGGTGTTCTGAGGGTAATTAGACCCCTCCTGGCCCTGCTACATTTGTACCTCTAAGGACATAAGAAAAGCCCCTTGTTATTGAGCGATCACTCCTCTCCCATGGAGTGATTTACTCCTGCACCTACATGGCCCTGTGGACTATGTAATGAATAGGTTTAGGCAGCTGAAAGAGCAGAATTTTTGGTGATTTTCCTGTTGTGCTCTCTGACAGCTTAAATCAAGGGTGGCTTCACTGTAATTTGTAGTCATGTGCATCCAAGGCTGGAGTCGTGTTAATCCATTTCGGAAGCAGTGGGAGGGGAGCCAGTTTCTGACCCTTTCTGAATCACTTTTTGGGGAAGGTTCTGAATGTAAATCATGACAAGTGCATGACTGGGAAAGAAAAAGGTGACTGTCAGACCATAATGCTTTGGAGGAATAAATACCATCTAAAGTTTACCAGATTTTGTGCTCGTGGGTAGCTTCAGTCTTGTGCTGTTCTGTGAGCTCTGTATTTGGGTCTCTTTAATTGATATCACTTGGGCATAGAGCACAAGCAGATATCTCGTATAGTAAACAAAGCAGCAGCTTTAAGTTAATGCTAATGTGTTTGCAGGCTGAGCCAAAAGCTTTTCAGGGTTATTACAACATGCTGGGCATGCAGCCCATCGATCTAAGTGTCTGGAGGAGACAAAAGTTATGGATTGACTCATTGTACAAATCAGCTCATCTGAAAGTCAGATTCTGCTGTTTGTTGCCATCAGTAATTTAGTCGTATTAAGTATGGCTGAGGCCGGGTGGCAGTGTGGCCGGAATATTGAGATGGGATTTCAGAGATCCCAGGAGCCATTCCCTGCACCACCACCACAGATTTCCTCTATGACCCGGGGGGGCAAGTCATTAAACGTTCGGGTAAAGCAGAGTTAGTGGTACCCGCCTCCTTTCTCACAGGGTACTGTGGAGATTAATGGCTTAGAACTGTTTGTGAGGGGATCACAAATATAAATACAATATCAAACAGCACGTTTGAAGAGCACTGTGCATAAGGAGATAACGCTTTGCTTTGTGAACCTGTCTACACGTGTGCTTCCTATGCTTACATGGGAGCCTGCACAGCTAAAGGGGCTAATTTTGGCAGTAAATCCTGGATGTTGGTTTGAGGCAGCGATGAGAAGAGCCTTTGTTCACCGCCAATTCCGAACCAGGATTCCGAGACTGTTGCAGTTGTTAAATGCGACACTGAAGTTCGTTGTACATTAACAATGACAAGATAACACAGGCTCTGACAAGGACTTAAATATGTAATTCCTGTGCTTTGGGGATAATGGCATGGAAACCTCTCCTCTGGCGACTGCTGCTGTTGTAATCCCAAATTATTTAGGTGGCTCAATTTGGAAGATTTAATCCCAAAAGTAGTTCAGTCCCACTCATTGGGAGTGCTTGACCAAGTGGGAAGAGTCTGGTTAGCTTGAATCATGTAAACTCTCATATTCAAGCTAACACATACATACAAAGTTACATTTTAAGCTCCATAACCTTATGAATAAACCAATAAGATAGCGTGGAACTCCGGGACATCTGGCTGCTTGGAAGCAAAATATTTGTGTTCCATAGAACAACTTCATCCAGGCTGGTTAATTACACAGAACAGAAAGTTCTTAAACTCGGTGCAGCAGCTTTAATTACGTTAGGCCTCCTAAATGGGTTGTGGTGCACAGCAATTAGGCAGAGACACTTAAAGGTATATTTTTTCTTATTGTCTAACATCTAATTATAAATTAGAGTTATATGATCCTACAAAATACATACTAGTCACGTGAAGGTGTTGCTTTTTTATTTTATCTGTGGCTTTTTCAGTATTCATTCCCACTTTGTTACAAAGCTCAGCCCTGTTGGCTCTGTGGCTGCTGCAGAGGGAAAGGTCACACTTGGACTGGGCATTTTGAGCAGGAGATGGGATGGGTGTGGTTCTGTCTGTGTGACTGCTGTGCTCCTGGAGTACGATTCCAGCCCAGGGAGTGCATGGAGTTCTGGGGCTCCCCCACCATCCTCAGCAGTGCTGGCTCTTTGGTTTCTTCCTTTCCTGGCAGGCATGAGCTGTGTTGACTCTGCTGTCACCATCACCCAGAATTAGTTTGCTTTTTGGTAGATTTTCTTTGAAATAGTATCACAGTAACATGCACGTGGCATTCCGTGTTTTTCCTTGGCTGGTTATGCCATCTTAGTTTTTCAGCAGGACACCTGTTCCACCTCCAGAGACATCCTTTTGTCTTCCCACCTCCCCAGCATCTCATCTCCATCCCATCTTCAACCTCTGCAGTGAAACTGGAGACTGACACCTGTCACTTGAGCACCTTCCTGTGCTGTTCCATTGACCTTCATCTGGGCCCATGGGTTAAATTCCAAAGACACTTAGGTCATTTAGTTCATTTTAGGTTGAGGAAGTTTTTTTCTTATTAGACTACTGACCTGAAAATGCTTTTCAAGTTCTTTCTAAAACTTGATTTCAACTTGTTTTGGAATATCTTCATCCTTTCCCACTCTGCTTTTTTTTTTTTTCCTGACAAAGGCTTTCACTTTACATTTTTCCCCAACTTTGCCATAAGGTTTGCAGAGAAGAAGCAAGTAAGATTTAAAAATGTGTGTTTATATGCATAGTCAAAAATATATAAATATACACATGTTCATGTATCAGTAAAATAGAAAATTTGACTCACCACCTCCTTAGCTCACTCTGAAAATTCATTTTGGAAAGTAAGGGGGAGAGAACTTTTCAAACCAAACAACTTATTTAATGATAAATATATAAAAAAAAGGGCAGTTAATTTTAGATATTTTCTACAAAATTCAGAGATCTTGAAAACCTTGGTTATCAAGATGACTATTTTCAATCTAAAGATGTTTTTCATGTGTGAAGAAAAGCAAAGACGATGATCCCTTGGGTTTATTTTGATCTGCAGTGCACTCATTCACCACTCACTGTTAACAAACAGTTGAGCTTTATTGGGATTTTTATTTTGTGGCTCAGCACAGGTCTGAGGTTGTATTAATCCTGTAGTCCTGTTCCAGTTCTTGAGCTCATGGGTGGCAGGATATTTTTTTACTTGCATAAAAAGCACCTCCACTAGGTGTTTCCCCATCTGCTACTTGTGGCTCTGGAGAGAAAACCTTAATGCTGTTTCTTCTTGGTTTTTGGGAAAAGATGTAGGGCAATGGTGAGATTTTTAACACATGCAGATGACTTAATCTACCTAGAAGGAAACTATGAAATCAACTGCAAAGGAATTTTGCATGTTGTGCCTTATACAGAAAGTGCAGTTTTCAGGATGGTTTTGATGTTAAACAGGAAGCACCTATTTAGAAGAGCTCCTATTTCTATTTATTTCTTGAACAGAAAACTGATGACTATTAGAAATGAGTATTTATCAATTTTTAAAAAGATGAATTGATTCGAGGGTTGGTTTGTAAGCAGAGCAATCAATGTTGTGCTTTGAGCCGAAGCAAACACGACATTATGGGCTCTCTTAATTTCTCAGTCTTTCTAAACAGTGACAGTGACTTAAAATCTTAATTGCCTGCGTTTAGAGAGGGGTGATTTACACATCTGTGCTGTGACCAGCAGAACAGCTGAGCTCACTTCTCCCCGTCATTTACTCGGTGGCTCTGGTGATCACAGAGGCAGAAGGGTCCAGCCTCTCCCCACCCCCGGCTGCCGCCTCTCGCCTGTCTGGGTGCAAATCCTCCAGCCACCGCTGGAGCAGCTTCCATGAGCTTCCTTGCTTCCCTGTGGGAGGGAAGAGTGCAGGATGAAACCGCTGAAGACGGTGCTGCAGGGATTGCACACCTGCAAAGGAAGGTGCCTCCTGGGAGTCCTTCCAGGATGCTCCTCAGGTTTTACTGACGCGCTGCTTTGATTCAGAGAGACAGCAGAAATCTTTATAAGTAGACTTAAATCCATTAATGCAAGTGCTTCTTGCATTGTGAGACTTGTTTCAATAAGGCACCTTCACTGGGCTCCTTCTTTTCCTCTTCCCTTGCCTGGAGTGCTCCCAGCGTTCTCACACTCATCGACCTCCTACTGTTGACACATCAGCTTCTTGACTAGATCCTGTTTAGGAAGATAAACATATCATCTCTGTCTTTTTTTTGTTTGTTTGTTTGGGTTTTTTTTCCCCATGAAGTATATTTTCAACAATTGACCGAAAGGTAATAGATGGAGTGCACACACTGATAAAACAAAATTATTATGTACTATGGAAGAAATTATTGGTTTAGTTTTGAATAAGAGGGTTTTTTTGTGGGAGATGAGCAGTGTTCAGCTGTTGGTGCTCCATAATAATATTGGGTAAGGGTGTACAAGCACTTAAAAGTAAAAGGTTTCTATTTCTAGTCTTTGAAATGACTCTCTAATAACGTAGAGCTGCAGGTACTGGAATTCCTATTCCAGTGTCTGCTGCTGCAGGAGATGGCTCTGTTTGTCTCAAGGGATATGAAAACATCCTCTCTTTTCTACTGTGATTTCTCTACAGCTGTGTAGTGTGAGGGAGAGTATTAATGAGTGATCCTCTCCTAAATTAACCCCAAACCCCTGCTCTCAGCCCAGCATGAAGCACTTTGGGCATGGGGGGGCTGAGGGGTGTCCAGCAGGAAAGCACGTGCATGGCAGGAATGGCTTGCAGCATCTCCCTCTTGTTCCTTGCCTCTTTCTGTCATTCCAAGGGAGGGGTCATGGAGTGGCAAATAAAAAGCTTTTGCATATATTGAATTTCACAAACCTAATCTAGTCTTTGTGAGGTGTTTTTTGCATTGCCAATTAACATGAGATAGTATATGGGCTATAAAATTTTACTGGGGGATAAAACAGCGAAGGGGTGATGTACTTGAGGCCCTTCCATCTGAAGGAAGAGGAAGAAGTATGAAATAGGTGGTGAAGCTTCCAGTGTGTCACATTAATTACTGCAGCAGCTTTTTTTGCTCTAATGGTGGTCAAAATATTTTAAACTAAATGCATCTTCTTGAAAATCAGCCATTTCCAGTAGTTGTCAGGATTTAAAAGGAAGTTTTTGAAGTCTGGGATGAAAGGCGAGGAAAAAAAATCTCTCAGCTGTGATTGTCTTGACCTCCATTTATTTAATGGGAGCCAAACTCGATCATATCTGTGCAGAGGTGCTGCCTAAAGGGTTTCAGTATCTGGTTAATCCCCTGTTTGCCCTCCTGTGCCTGAGAACACCTCATCCTGCTGTCCTGTACCTCGAGTCAGAGTTGCTGCAGCCTCAGCAAGAGTGGCTGCCAAAACTTTTTCTTTCTTTTTTTTCCTCATGTAGTTTGACTGTTTTCTTGGTTGACCAAAGCCAAGGTTTCATTTTGTTTTGTTTTTTTTTTTTTTTAAAGGGAAAACCACATTTGAACAGTTTGATTATAAAATCTTATCTAAATAAAACTGCCTTCAGGAATTATATACCTGTAAACCAGTTGGATCGTAGGCAACTTGAGTTCTTTGACTGCTTGTAGGTGGTAAGCAGAGAGAGGGGAACCTGTTCTTGTGAGAACTTTCAAGGTTTCAAAATTTGGGTTTATTTGGCTTTTACTTCTTGCTGATAATTCAGCAATGCCATAGGCTTGATGGCAAAGGCAGCTGCTTGGGGGCTAATTTGCTGTTACCTCTTGAGGAGTTCAGCTACAGTGTCTCTACTTATTTCTCAAGATGGAGAAATATATTTTTTCTTTATGTATATTTAAAATATGTAAATACAGAAATTATACAAATCATATGATAAAATATTTATATTGAAATAAAATGATACACACAGAAATATTTATAAAAATAGGCATATATATGAAGCTGCAAGATGCAAAGATACTCTATTATACATAATAATTATATATTAGATTCTTTAGTATATATTAGGTTCTTTATTCTCTTCTTGCCCTTTTTTCCTTATCTCCTGTTTGTAAAGTCTGCTAGCAGATTCTGTGTACCCAGTTCAGGTTTTTGTTGCTAAAACAAATCTTACCAGTGGATCTGCAGTCACTCCTCTAATACCCAGAGGTGTTGGTGCCTACTGCTCTCCTGTGACCTACTTTTTGGAAATCCCAGCAGTATGGGATGTGCAGTGTGCAATCTGTGATTTGTCCTGGGCACACAGTTACTGAATATTTATCAAAAATTCACTTGTATTAAAAAACCCCATGTTATTGTGGCAACCTTCCGTTGTGAGGAAATGAGGGAGAGAAAAAATGGATATAATATGGAATGATACAGTGGTATCAGTCCATCTTCTGAGGTGTCCTCGTGCTCCAAGCAGTGACTGATGTGCTCTCGTTTCTTTGTCACCTCAGCTTATCTTCATTCTGATTATTGCCACCTGCCTGCTCTGAGCAAACATGAGATGTGGGTGTTGGGGTGGCTCCTGCACACAGTGCAGGCTTTATTTCATTAAATACCTTTCTGTGTGTATGAGAAGGATATGTAGAATTTGAAGTTACCCTGAAATATGTGACCTCTGCAGTGTACATTAATATATGGGTGTGCTGCAAACTATTTAGGGCATAACTACTGAAAATGTTTTTGATCCTAAGATTGTGATCATTTTGGCAGAGAGTACTAAAATGAAACCTCAAAGAACTTGGAAAATATTACAATTCAGATCTTCAGGGAAAAGAGCAGAGATCTAATAGAAAATGATTTTAAAATTATTTCTGCTGGAATTAGAATTACTTCTGTGAAGCTGAATCTAGTATTCAGATTAAATTGCTGTCTGGATTTGATCATGAATGTAATTAATATCCAACACAAGCAGTACCAAATAGAATGTGAGTGTGAAATTTTAAATTTTGGGTTGTTTGTTTTTGCTAGTTGATTTTAGTTAAAAAAATAACAAGCAAAACATTGTAACATAATATTGGACCTTACGTATGATAAACAGAACTTGCTTTTGTTGGTTGAATTACTTGCAAATAACAGCAATTTCTTGGGGTTTCACAGCATAGTCTGTTGTTTATCTATATCCTGATATTTCATATCCATGTTAATTTAATTCTAATGGGTTTATTGGCAATGATGATTGTAGCACAGCATATTCAAAGTGCTTTTTTATTTTAACAACACTTCTTATTTTCTGAAGGAATCATTGTTTTCTGTGCTTACTTCCACCCCTGTGCTCGTCATTTGCTTTTTGAACCCTTTTGATTCTGCATCAGACGAAGATTTTAGTTCCTGATTCCACATTTCCTCACTTTAATAAGAGTTAGCATGGGAACCACTCCAGTTGGAATCTCTACAACCTGATTCAAAGCTTTTGCTACTGACTCACAAAGTTCTGTGAAGGGGCAATATATTTGCAAGGCATTTTGAAAATTAACAGTTCAATGGTTTAGTGTCTAAATGTGCTGAGCTGCTGTTACAACTCAACTGTTTTTTTTTTTTTTTTTCCCCAGGTTGGTTTTGTATTTTTGTTACTTGATTTTTTTAATGTGTCTGTTCCTTGTTTGGCTCTCCACCCACCTGGCTCCTGAAAAATATAAATATTTAGAACCATCTATGGCAATAGGCAAGATTGTTTTAAATTAAATATTTGAACAGGTGGGGTTTGTTCAGTATACAGGGCTGTTTGTGTGCAAACAACCAACGCTGGCTGCACTAATTGTTTTAATATCAGGGAAAGAACTTGCACCTGCCTTACCCTGACTGTCTCAGCTGCTGATGGACCCAATTTCCCTAAATCAGGGTGAACCACCGAATTGCTGTTGCTCTTTTGCATGTCTAGCAGCTTCAAAAGACCTCTTTTAAACAAAAACCATGGCAAATTAGTAAGTAGAAAGGAAAAACAAGTGGTTAAGTGTTAGAGTTTATGGAGAAATGAGGCAGTTGGTTTTAAAATTTAAGATACTCGTGTTTGTAGAGCTTTGCTCAATTTTAGTATCTTAAAATACTGCTATGAGAATTCTTTCCACTGTCCTTCAGAAACTTACTACTCTGAACTGAGAAGATCTCTTATAGACCAGTGAAGAAGGCAAAATTACTTAAAAGATTCAGACAATGCAGTTGCTTTTAATTTAAATGGGAACTTTGTGGGCTTTGTAATCACTTAAGTAGCTTTGAAAAAACTCATCCTTGATGTCTTATTTTTCTGCAGCAGCCAATTTTTATAGTCTGCTTTGTACAAGATAAATTCCTTTTCATTGTACTGAAAGCATACCTGAGAGTGTAGAATTGCCACTTTGTGTTAACAACAGAAACTTTATGAAAAAGTAATGTGTTCTTTAAAATCAGCATGAAATATTAATCTAAATTGTCCAAGTTTAGAGGCAATGTGAAATTTTCATGCATTTTAAAAAGTACAATTAATGGAAAGGTAGTAAGGACTAAATTATTATAGTGAACAGAAGAGTTGTACTAATAACTGTAATATTCAATTCAGTTTAATTTGGTGAAAAAAATCAGAAAAAACATGGTGACTTCTAATGTACCCCTTGATTTCTGCAACCTGGAATTAGGATGTTAAAGATATGGAAAACTCAGCATCACTTGTGTCCTTGGATAGAATGGAAACTCTTTTTGGTCATTGTGTCAGCACTCTCCTTTGGAATCAAGACCTTATATTTGGGTAGCTTATGTCCCTGAGGACACACAAATACATGTGGCCTTTGCATGAGCTGGGTAAGATTATTCCAAAGTGCTCCATGTGCTGTTATTGCTTGCTGGAATCAGTCAGGTTTTTGGGATCACAATCAGGGCAGTGCTCAGGACTTTGGAATGAATCTCCCATAAGCTGTTCCTTCCGTCCTGGGTATTGGAGTCAGTAAACAAAGAAAATTAGGTTTCTGTTAAATGAAAATTAATACCATGTTCAAGAAAACAAGAAAGGAATTTAGAGAGATGTGTCTGATAAGACAGGCAAACAACCATTCCTGATTTTTCTTTCGATTGGATAAAGATGAGATTTGATTATTTGGGCAGGTTTCCATGGCAATTCAGATCAGAAACTAACTTTCTGAAGCACTACAGAAAGCAGCTGTACTTTAAAGTCCCAGTTGTTTTCACTGTGCTGAAAAAAATACGTAAAGAGAACTGAAAAATAAATATTGGGGAAAATGGGGAATGAGTTATAGAGGAATATTCTCCCTTCTCGTTTTTAAAAGCTGCTCTATAATTGTGTTCTCAGTTGTATTTTTGTCTGCAGTGTTGATGTTGGTTTAAGAGGAGACTCTTTTATTCTGCAGGGGTGTGAAAGATTTTGAAAGTGTGAAGTAAATGATGTGTTTTTGGGAGCGGGGGAGTGGAAAATGAAACACTTGACACGAGTGAGTTTGTAGGTGTGCACGCTTGGCTCATACCAGGTGAGCCTACTGCATTTTTGGGTATTAATGCAAATTTACTGGTAACACCTGGAAGAAATCCAGCTTTCAGTGCAAACTTTATCGACCACTGATTAGTTTTCTGTATTTTAAAATGCTGATATAAGAAATTGTGCTTTATCTGAAAATTAAGACAACATTTTAACTTAGAGAACATCAGTGCAAACCAACAGAGAAAAACTCTCTTTTAGTCTTCGTTATAATGTGTATTTATTTTTGTTGCTAGTGCAAGCCTAAAAAATAAATGGAAAATCAGATTGTTTTTCAATCTGAAGGCACTGAAATAAATTAATAATACAATTATCACAGTTTGCTGAGTATCCTAAATAAATGCTGTGGTTTGTGCGCTCTGCTAATTATTGTGGAATGCTGCTTAATGAGGACAGAAACAGTGGTGCAGGAGGGGAATATGCCTCTGTTGACAAGAGAATGTTTTGCTGAGCAGTGGTGAGAGGTTCCACTTGCTTCAGCAGGCAGTGAAAGCCAGCAGGAAATATTCCAGAGAGGAGTTTGGTGGCAGGAGGATCAGCCCCTCAGGCCTGTGCTGCTGCTCTGACATCAGAGGGACATGTGGCACTGCACAACCCAAAGCACGGCAGGTGTTTACCTCGGATGCAGATAAAGCAGAGCAAGGTTGTGGTGTCACCTGAGAATGCTGACATCTGATTTTCACATTTTTGAAGTTAATTTAAAAAAAAAAAAAAAGCAGCTTTTAGATGGCTTTCTGGCTGTTCAGGATAGGTTAAATGGCAAGGCATTTCTGCAGCAGTTCTGATCTCTTAAAAAGCAATTTTTCCAGTTTGAAATCAGGAATAAACTTTATTATAAAGAGTTGCTGAGCCTGTTGCAATATAAATATGAAATATGGTGAGTTTGGGTTCTGGAGCTGTACAGTCTGCTGTGCAGGGAGCTTCCAGACACCTGAATGTTGTATGAGGCCTTATACCTGATTTTTGGGTGCATGTTTTCTGCAAGTCACTTCTGTGGAGTTGCTCTGGGTGTTGTGTTTTGCCTTGGTGCACTTGGAGGTGTGTCCTATGAAATCTGGTATCAGAAATTATCTACAGGCAGGTATTTGCAGAAATTAGTGAAGTCTAACAACTGCACCTTCAGCAGCTCCTGTTGCTCTTGTATCTACTTTAAGGAGTGGTTTAATTCTAGATGGGTATTGGTGCCTGTAGGTTGTAAATCTTATCTAACATTTATAAGTACTGTCCTGCTTGCAACCTCATTGGGGAAGGTGAAGGGTGTCTTCTGAGTGGATCAGAATATCTCACACCTCTCCTGCCTGAGCAGAACTTGTGGGGACACTGCACCTCTCCAAGGGCTGGGTTGAGTCCCAGCAGCTCTCTAATTAAGAGGGGAAAAAAAGCAAGTGGGCAAATCCTTCAACACAGTTGGAATGAATGTTGAAACACTTCATGCAGGGCTGAACTCCAATTCATTAATGTTGCTGTAGGCAGCTTTCAGTATAGTAATGCCAAAAACGGGGCTGTGTCATGCCAGAGAACTGGCTATACCAGCACCCTCAACACCAAATCCAGGCACCTCTTTCCCTGACCTTTGGCAGCCCATTAACCAGCCCTTGGGGACATTTAAATTGTCACTTTAAAATAATACCAGAGAATATCAAGGCAACATTGTCGGTGTCCACTGGTGGTAACTGAGAGCATTTGGTTTCCTGGTCTCTCTCTGATGCTGATGTAAAGCTCTGAATCTTCAAGTTATATTATTCGCATGGAATATTCTTGGGCTTGGGTGCTTTGCTTTTTAAATTGAGTCTCACAATATAATTTTTAAGAATGGTTGTGTTTCTAGTCCTTCCCCCCCAGTTTGTAGGAGATCAGAACCACAATATGACTTTTTAAATCATCCCCTTCACAAGGCACGACTTCATATGAGACCGTATTAGGCTGTTGTAAATCAGCAAAGCTCCTTAGGTGAAGCTGCTGTTTTTTCACTCACTGTTGGAGGTTTGAAATGCTGCAAGCCTCTAATTTGATATTTGCACATATGGCTTCATTATTTTTCTCCTGAGCCAAAGTTACCTGTGTAAATGTTCCAAAAAGAGTCGATCATCCAAAAGGATACAGAGGCTATGAAATACTGTCTTGGTGGCTACATAAAATGAGGAACACTTCCTTTCCTTTAGTGCTGTGTTGGTTTGTTGTTTGGTGGGTTTTTTTAGTGCTGTCTCTGACATCATGTAGAAGAGGTACAACATGTTTTGTTACAGTTCATAAGGAATTTGAAGTCCTAATAGAAATATTTTGGAGGATTATCGCTGCAGTTTGGGGACAAAATTTTTTGCAGATTGATTGCTGACTGTGAGCAGATGTGAGGTGATGCTTATTATTGTGGAAATAACAATATGTAGCAATAGAGCACAGAATTATCCTCCTCTGTCTTGGTAGCATCTGAAAGAGGGACATGGAGGTTCCCTTAAGAACAGTTATCTTCTGGCTTAACTGCACTGAAAATATTCTCCTGCCTTCATTTTCTCCTGCTCTTGAGATTCCCCCTTGTGCACTCACAAAGATACACTGCTGCTCCCTGCCCAGACTCCCCGAGAGATAAATCCAGCTTTTGTTCTCCCGGATTCTTGGAGCCTGGCACAGACAACGCCAGTGGCCTCATTTGATTAAATCTACTTCACTGCCATGCAACATGACAAATGCTTTTGGTTCAAGTTGAATGGTAAAGCTTTTGCAAACAGGAGAAACAGTTGTCAGCTGTCACTGTCGTGGGACCAAACACACATTGTGCTACAACAAGCAGACAAAAAAGCCTCTGAGCTGTACAGCAGATCAAATGGGAAACCCACTCAGGGTACAGCCAGTTCTGTTAAGGCACCAGTGTATTTTTATCAAGACTTGTTTAACAACAGAGGGGAGAACATCTGTCAGCAATTGGTAATGTGGAAAAATACTCTCTTTTGCTCTCAAGAAAGCCCAGAAATTGAGTAATTACATGATACTGTATCATTTTCAAGATAGGAGGTTTTGAAATCTTCATTTGGTTTGCTTGCAAATTTAGCTTTTGACTTAATTTGTTGTAGAACAAATTATTAAGAATCTTTGAAAGAAAAAGCTGCTTTGAGGAGCTTTGGAGAAAGCTCTTTGGCTGGAGTGGTGGCTCTGCCTCAGAAATGAAGATATGAGAGTGAACTGGGGTTGAAAATGATACCTGGGTGTTTGCCTGGTCCTGGCTCTTGTGTCTCTTGTGCAAGAGCACACACATGTCCTTCAGATAATAGACTTATCTAAACAGATATATTTTTTCTGGCAAATGCAAAATATTTCTATCTCCAGTGTAAGTAATGCTTGGTCACATGTTTTCTCACACTTCTACTGGGATTAGTTGGTGGTACTATTGGCAAATCAAAGGTCTCTGGGAGTATTTCTTACCATTCCAGCACTCTGGAACAAATCTTTTCAGGCTCTCTGAGTTTTTATTTTACCACTTCCCCAGCCCTGCTGAAGAAAGAAGTACAAAAGTTTATTACAGGACACGGGGTATTTCTGCGTTTCACTTTTCTGTGTGTGTGTTCTTCACTCTGTTCCCTGTTTTCTTTGAGTAGCTGGAAAAAAAAGGAGCAAATACTAGCTTTTTGTTTTTCTTAAGTGACTAAGAATAGGTAGCTTTTGAATTGGAGCTGGTTTTGAGCTCTTGAATATTATAGGTCAGTCTCTAAGCAAAGCCAAATTCATGCCTAATCCCAAAGCAGATGGGCATCTTACCCTTTGGCAGAAAGTCCCACGCCTGGTACAGAGCATGCTGGCATATTTCATTTTGGGACTGTCCTTCTCGGAGCTTCTTCATTCAGTCATTTTTTTAATTAAACACAAGTGAAGTCCGACCTCTAATAGAAGTTTCTGTTTGAAAACCGAGTCGAACAGAACATCCTCCCCCGTGTGAGTTTTTTCCACTGCTTTCCTGGTTCAGAGATTTCACGTCTGGGAGGCACGGAGAGGGACGAAGACCCTCCTTGAATTCTGGCCGTCGCTCTGACTTTGGCCCTGGAAAAGATCCATGTAGATTGCTGTGCTGGCCACTCTGGGCATGTCTGCCTTGCCATTTCCAGGCAGCCTTCCCACTGCTCCCTTCCCCGGGCTGGCTGGCCAGCAACCAGGCCTGACCCAGAGGCACAGTGTGCTGGCTAATGCAATAAAATGCTGCTGGGAGCAGGAGCCACAGACTCATCAGAGCCAGGGGAGGGAGGCAGCAGGGCTGCACCTTGGAGTGGGACATGCTGGCTGATGGGGGATGAGCCCTGCTTTTTCACAATAATGATTGTGATCTGTGTTTCTGCCCTATGGCTCTCGTCCTTTGCACCCCATCAGACCGTAAGGGAGCTTTCCTTCATTAGGCTTTTCGTACTGAGCGGGGAAATGTTGACCTGAAGGTCATAAGTGGCTTAATCTGCAAACTGCGTGTGGAGCCACCCTCGTGGATATATTTTTATAATGTGCTAATGGCTCAGTAACTAGTGAGGGAGGTGGAAATACTTTGGCCTGTCAGCTAAAGGGCACTAAAAGTCCTCTTTGGTCCTTAATATAGTAAGGACACATCTTAACGACCGACATTACTTCCTTCTCAGCTTTGTAACCTTCCTTTCAGTTGATTTTATATATTACAGCTGTTCAGGAATTGCTAGGGCTACCAGAATCATGTAATTGAAATAAAATAGTGATTTGTGCCATTTCTGCCTTTGCTTCGTTGAGGTGCCATCCCTCCCTGCCCTCCCAAAATCCTTCAGCACAGTGCAGGCAGTTACTTGCAAGTCTAGCAAGACTCAGTAAGGAAGATGATTACCCCCCCCCATAATGCTTCCTTTTAAAAAAAATTAGATCAGCATCCTCATTTTAATTAAATAAAAGACCGCTAGCTAAAGCCTCTTGAATGTGTCACATAAAAAAATAGGAAGGAAGCCAAAGAGAAATGACTGGTGGGATAATTTTGTCTCTCAAGTCGGGTCCTTCAGCTCGGTTTTCCAAACCATCTCTTGGCACCCAGGGAATGTCACGGGCAAGCCGTGCTGTCACCCCTGGAGCTCAGGAGTCACTTGTGGTCATCCAAGGACACCTGTCCTGAGGGAGGCAGTAAGAGAAGATCTTCTAGGGTCAGGTAGTGAGGAAGCTGTGAGGTGTCTCAGCAAACCTGTCAAAATACATTAATGCTATAAAGTACTTTATCAGTAATTAGGAAGTGAATTAGCAGTCGTTCCTGCTAGGAGCTGCTTCAAATGCTCTCAGCATTAATCTCTGTGCTCTCAGTGGAAGCAGTGGTGTATATTTACAGGAGGCAATTATCTAATTACTGGCCATTAATGAGTATCTGTAGCCTCTAACCCTACTCAGAGAGGCGAGGAACAGTGAGATCGATTGATTGTGCCCCCTCTGTTCCTTATCTCTCCTTCCTCCCTTGTTCAACATCACAGGCCAAACTCTGCCCTCTGTGTTTCAGGCAAGGAACAAGCACTGTGGCACTACCTGTTGGTGAATCCTCTGGGTGTGGGATTTGTGTTCTGACCTGACAGCTGGGGTGCTGAAGTTGGCCTGGTGCCAGCTGCTACTTCCCTTTCAGGGATGGAAGTTGGCACATTGGATCAGGACTTCAGTAGGGCAGGGAGGCAGATGCAGTTTTTCAGTACTACACATTTTTTTTACTGCCCCTTGCTTTGTGGAGATGCTCCTTTGGCTTAAATTCCCTTGCTTATTAGCTATCTCCCTTTTCCTGAGGGATTAAACAGATTTCTTTGCTGCTAATTCCCAGGTTGACTTCAGAGGTACCTTGGATCCAGCTATTAATCTCTTGCAGTTTACTGCATTTAAGATATAACGACAGCAAATGAAACCAAATACTTTCTTATAGCTTTATATAGATAACGTGTATATATACAAACAAACATAGTTGCCACCCCACCCTCAAGATTTAAATGGAATGAGTAAGACTGTTAATTTGCTGTTAATGCAGAATTTAGTCACTCTCTAAGGTAGACAGCTGTAAGTGCACAGTGGCTTTGAACTCTTCCAAACCTAATACAATACTTCTGGTGATCCTCAGGCTTAGGAGGAAGAGAGAATAAATTGCTGTTTTGGCAGAGTTGCTGGTCTTATAAATAGCACCTACAGCTTCAAAGAGTTCGCAGAACTGGGCTCCGAAATGTTACAGCTTCAGTCAGACTCAAAAGCAAATTTTTGGAGGATTTTTTTGAACTGATAATAGTGACAAGGGCTTCGGACTTTGAAACTTTGTGTCCCGGTGAAGGAGTCCGTGCTCTGGATGCTCTGAATATCGGGCACAGCGTGCGGTTGGCGCTGTCCCTGCCGGTATTGCATCTGTGACCGAGCTCTGAATGCACACAAAGGCAGCCTTTGTTCCCTCCCCCCTGACCCCGGTGACTCGCTGCCCTGCCAGGGAGCCCAGACGATTTGCTGCAGAAGAAAAGAAGCTGCTGCAGAGCTCTTCAAAGAGGAGGATGCAGGGGGCAGTTGGTTTGAAAGTGTTTAATAATGAGAAAAACAGGTGAATTTCTTTTAATGCCTCACTTCTAACATTATAGGCGATGTATAATGGTCTCAGGGTGCACGTTGAGATTTGTATCCAGTGTTTACTGTTCTGAGATTTGTGTACAACATACACCTACTCTGTAGGGTTTATTATTTCACTCTTTATGTTACAAATGGTAACCAGGTCTGCATTTGAACCACTACGAATGGGCTGAAAACTGAGCCTCACGAAATTAAATCTCCCTGGCTGTGGTTTTGTTTGGAAACATGAAGCAAAGGTTCTGACAACTAATGCCTCCCTACTCTGCTGCCTATAAAAAAAGTCCCCCACACAAGAATTCCACCAAGGACCATCCATTCAGTCTCAAAATAAATGAAGATGACTCTGTCTTCTTGTAAGCTGCTGTTTTGGTTTGCAGCTTGCTCTGTGTTAGTGGCTATTTGGGGTGAGTTTTAAAAACTAAACCATGGTGTTCAGTCCTTGCTTAAGGTGCTCTCAGCAGATGCAGAAACCTGACATGGAAATCAAAGAACATGGTTATTAGGTGGATGTAGCATGAGCCAAGGTACTTAACAGGCATCCCTGTAAGGCAGCAGTGCTTTACCAGCCTCTGCTGACTATTGGAATGAGTATTTTGAAGGTAGTGCAGCTTCTTCTTAATCTAATTTGGTGGACATGGATTCCAGAAGGAAGAAGATTTGTCAGTGTTTCACAGAGCAGATGGCTGTATACGGATTGGGACTGAATTATTTCCATTTCAAGTCCTCTGCAGCAGGAGGAAAAAATATGATTTCAGTCTCATAGCTATATTTATGCCTGTAATTGCTGGTTAATACAATTCTGGTCAGAGAGTTTGGAGGATCATTTCTTTTGTTAGGCAGACAGGAGACAGCTTCATCCATTAGCACTAATCCTGTTCTGTGAGAAGCCCAGTGTCTAAGGGTTAGAGTGATTTATATTTCATCTTTGTCCCCCTTGAAAATTGGAGGAAGGTTTGGCTTAGAGTTGCATGGATAAAGGTTGGTGTTCTGACACCTGCTAGTAGGTGTTCCTTGAAGGAATTGGTTGGGATGCCAGAGGAAGTCTGACAGCTTTTACTTCATGGTTCCTGAGTCAGTACAGGCATCCTGAGATGCCTTGGGTTGTGAAGGTGCAAAATGAAGGATGTCACATGGGATAAATGGAATGGGATTCATTATCTGCCCATGAGTCACCTCAGTTGGAATCTGTCTGGTCATTGTTTTAACTGATAAAAGAGAAATGTCCACCTCATTTGGGTGGAATCCCAGCTGGAATGGGTGAAGGAAAGCTGAAATGTGCACATTGCTGTTGGTTTCTCTTAATGCACAACAAGGGCCACTTTGTCTTGATTTTTGGTATAAACCCCGGGCACGTGAATCAGTGCAACACTTGCCAAATGGCAAAGGTATTTTTCCTCAGAAATAAGCTTTATGTGTAGCACTTGAACTTCAGCAGGTACTTTTTGTGGGGGACCCTACCAGCTTTTTAAACTGCAAAGCAGGCACTGCAGAAAAGCCAAGTTATTGTTATCACTCAAAATGGTGAAATGGGTATGTGGGAATCATGACAAACTGCAGGAAAACCAGCCATGAGAGTGCCTGTGATCAACAGAATCAACCTGGAGAATTATGCTTCCCTTCAAAAGGGAGAGGGGGGGAAATGATCAACAGAATCAGCCTTGAGAGTTTTGTTTCCCCTTAAAAGGGAAAGAGGTGAAAATAAACTAAAGCCTAAAAACTGGCATGTTTCATCAGATAGTTCTAGTCAGATGGCAATAATACATTGAGTTGTCATTTTGAGGACAAAAATATACAGTAGCACATGTTAAATCCAGCTAAGTACCTCTTGTAGTTAAAGCACTATATCTTCTGAAATGGAGAAGGCTGAATTGGAGCTGGCAGTTACACTGCTCTTGCAAAAGCCTAAACATGTGCCCACATGTGGACTAGAGGACCCAAATTTGCTGCTTTGAAAAGGATGGTAACATGAGTTCTGCCAGGGGGAAAATAAAAAAAGTGTTCATTCAGAGGCATCACAGAGCAGGCTGACAGGAGGTGGAGGCAGCAGAACTTGTGCAAGGAGATGTCTGAATTTGGCAGGGCTTTAAAACTGAGCCTAAAATAAAGTGGGTTTGCGTGCAGGCAGAGTGAATGGTGAGCTTGCACACTCTGTTCAGGGCCAGCACATTATGGGAATTACTGGAATGTGTCACAAAGCTTGGGCAAGCCTCCTGCTGGAAAGGGGTGGGGGGGGTTTATGGTTTCAAGAAATTCAGAGTTTTTTATTGAATATGAAAGCTATTTAGCTGTTGGGGTTTCACTCACGTGTCTTATCATTTTCAACTTGTACTAGTTACGAAAACATGTGAAAAGCTGGCATATGGTAAAGGTGGTGGTATGGATGCAATGTGAAATGATTTGCTTTTCAGAATACTTGCAAGGATATATTTTGGGTTGTGAAGAACCATCTAAGACAATCATACCTTTTATAGGATGTACTGTAAACTTGAAAGATTATTTTGAGTATAGAAAAGCCATAATAGTACATGTAATTCAGTCACAGAAGAGCGATGGATGATGTGTGGGTGGGAGAAATAAGAGTTGAGATTCATTTAAAAAAATCCCCCAAATTACTGAGGTCATCATGAAGCTTTTATTTAGAAATTATTTACTGTGGAGGATTAAAACAATAATAAGAAAAAAATCTTAAATTCAATTACTGAGTGCTTACTTGAGGCAAAGTGGGAACATGTCATCTAAACTAATATAACAACTAAACCCCATTACTCTAATTGTCTTACCTAATTTATAACTTGGGGGGAGCAGTGGAGAGCAACATATGTATTCATGTCAGATTTGAGAACATGAAAATTAATGTATTTTTCTGTTTTTTTTTTTCTTTAGGTAAGTAACTCAAGGGGACATGAAGAATTGACATTTAAATGGCCAGCATGTTGCAAAAGGTATGTCTGTTTAGATTCGACAAGAAATGTGTGAATAATTAGAGTACAATTTTAACGAGTATTTTCCTGGTTTTTTAAGAAATCTTCCTTTGTTCACTGAATGATTGAAAGGTGTAAAAATCAGCAAGCTTGTGTTCGTAGTTTTGTGGTAATAATAATACTAATAATATGGTGATAAGTGAAGTATATAAGTATCATGCTTGAAGTCTCTTTGTGCCCCAGACTTTGCCTGAGGTCAGATGAGGCATTGCTGGTCATCCCTGCAGAAATATACAGTTGTTTATATACATGTTTTCCATGCTGATCATAAAGTTGATTTCTCAGAGATGGTTGCCACTAAGTAACTTCGTGCCAGCTAAACCAGGATCCCATCCCTAAACAGCCCCTTCCTTGGCAGCCAGATGGATACGGAGGTATGTGAGGGCTTATCCTGCCTTGGGAATCAGTGTCTGCAAATATGCTGGGAACAAAATTACCCAGCTCCTGCTGGAGACACCCACACACAGGCTTCAAAGCACACCCTGCTGTATTTTGTTTGCAAGAGTTCTCTGAGGGGTTATTTTTTTTTTTTTTTTACATCACTGATATAATCGATTATAGTTTTACAGAATGTTTGTTGTCAAATGTGGTTGTCTGTGAAATCCATCTGGAGGGTGGAGATTGATGGGAGACTGATGGATACAGGGAGCAATTCCAGCTAATACCAGGCAGGGCTTGGTAACCCAAAGCTGTTTGGAAGGATCTTCAGAAGGGCTGGTTAAAGACAGAGAATTCTGTCTTACAGAAAATGTCAGTGTTTCCTAATGATTTCCATTAGAGTGAAAGTTACACTTCTGAATATTTTTGACAGAAGGGTGGAAAGAGGAAGACAGACCTCTTGATTTAGGGAGTGTGTGGGATACAGAAGGTAGACTCCATTTCTGATCTCAGTGAGGCAGAGCTGAGGTTTGTCTCTGAGTTTTCTATTTCTGAAAATATTACAGAGTCTGATGGGTTGCTGTCTGTCCCTAGATTTTAAGTTAAACCCCAAACTATACTGGACACAAAAATTCAGTATTCTCTGACAAGGTTTTCAGCTGAAAAAATCTGTTTCTGCCTTTTATAGACTTTCCAATATTGGCTGCATGCGACTACTTTATCTTTTCCTGCTGTTCTTTCTGATTCTTCCTTTCTCTCCCGTGGGATTTTACTGACATGGAAATGTCAGCACACAAAGCTTCACCTGAAGCTGATTTAGTGAACTGAGTTTGGGAATATTTCAGCTTAAAAAAAAAAAAGTCTGTCCGACTGAAACTTGGGTTACACTTGATTATTCTGATTTGTGTTATAAGCAAGAAGTATTTTGAAAGATGTGGTATAAATGTGTTGCAGCCAAGCAAGAAAACAAATCAATTTGTTTCTCTCTCGAAACTTGCTGTAATTTTACTGGCTCAGAGGTCCTTGTGAACAGAAGCAAAAACATATCAATGTGTACAAGTTCTGCTTATTATCACTGAAAAAATGCCTTTGTGGGAACTAAAAGGTCTTTTAAGTTCCCAGAGAATGCCACAACATCGTTTTAGCCTTTGAAAAGAGACAGCACTTGGCTAGCAATAAAACAAAATGCTGCTGTTTGTGCCTACTTTTGAATTTTCTTTTTTTTTTTCCTTAAGTTTGAGGAGCTAAACATTAAGAAAACCTCCAGTTGTAAAGGACAGGCAAAATATTCCATTTGGGAATTGAGGTGGAACCTGCAGCAGGGTATAGTTGTGGAGCTCTGAGCACCAAATAATCCCCAGTTATTTGGAACTGATAAAACTATATAAAATCAGCAATAATCACTTGTGCACTAGTTTTATATAGCAAACCACAATATTAGATTTGATGCAGTGTTTGCTGAATGCCTCCTGTATTTGCTAAGTGTGGAATTAATACAAGTTGGTCCTGTTTAGGTTTGTGTCTCGTGGGCTGCATTAGGGTACATGGTGGGGAAACAGATAAAATGGTATAAAAAGATGAAATTAGAATTACTTGTTTCGGGCAATTTAGTTTATTGCACTTGACATCTTATCAGGTCTCTGAAACATAAGTAGAAGCTTTCTCTTGGAGACATGTCGTGTCCTGTCTGTGGTGATGATCATCAGTAGTGGGTTGTTATTCCTTTGCTGTAATGATGTGCCTTCTATCAGAAGCCAGCAGAGACTCTGCTGCAGAGGGATACAAAATTCCTTTAATTTTTATGGCAATAATAATAACCTAATTATGTATTATGCCTTTGAAAGCTTTCAGAGGTCATCTCAGTAACCTAGGCACTGCTGTATGAGCTGCATCATCACTGTTTTGAGCAATATTGATTCTCGAAGTGTAGATTCTCTTTTTTTCCACCCCCATTTTTGCTTGTTCTGTTAGATTTTTGTCTGTTGAGCCACATGTGCAAGTCTGAGCTTTCAATTACAGGACTACACAAGCTCGGTGTAACGCTCACAGTTCATTCAGGTAAATGCCAAACAACAAACCTGGGGATTCTCAAAAGGAGGTCAAAATCCTCCAGGATTCCAGGTTCTCTGGGAACTTTACCTTGCCTTTTAAAAGCACCGGTTTCTGCATGATCATAGAGGCACCAGAGGAAACATGAGCTGTGTTCACATGGATTTCTCCAGAGGTAGGTGTTCTTTTTTTTTTTTTTCCAAGACTCTTAGGACTTGGCAGTCAAACCTCTGGGTGTGTATCTGTGTTTTAGATCCCAGATCAAAACGTGTTTCTTTGCCACTGGTGGGTAACAAGGTGCCCAGTGTTGTGCTGTGCAGCAGGGAAATGCTGCCATGTCTGTTATTCCTCAAGCTTTTGATGAGGGACAACTTACTGCATTTTTGGCACATGCTTTCCCTGGCTTTCCCTGGAGCTGGGCAGCAGGACAGGCTGCCATCCTTTCTTTCCTTTCTTCTCTCTGGCTTGGCTCTTAAAAGCCACAGTTTTTCTTGCTGGTGATCCTGAACTGGGGCAGTTGCTGCAGCACCTGATAAAATGCTGAGAGAAGCAGTAATTTTTCTTGGCAAAACTTGAAGCAACTGGTGTTGGTAGGGGTTCAACATACAACTCCACAAGAGAATTGTCCTGGAGCCTCTTAATGACCATCCCAATGTCTTTTCAATATTGGAGAACCAAAAAACCTCTGTGAATAGGAACTGACTGGCAAAATCTGCCAGATCTCCTAATGGGAAGATATTTATTGTGTGTTATTAGAGGGGTGTGTGTGTAGGCTTTGTCTTTTTGTTTTTGAAGCATCTGGCAAATCCTGTAGTTTGAGAGTATACTGTTCATATTGGTGTCAGCAAGCTTTTAGAGTGATGTGATTTTTATAAGAAAACCTTGTGTTTAATGCAAAGAACACCAAAAAAATATGAAGCTAATACAACAATATTGATAACTGTAAGAACATAGTCTCATTCTGGGGGAAAAAAAAAAACTCCATGCTTTTTATATTCAGTTTCTGTGGAACTAAGAGGGTGCCAGCTAACAGCAGTTGAGAGGAATCAAGCTTTGGAATTGGAGCAAAGGAAGGATATAATTTAGTTTTCTAATGTATGTCTCCCTGATTGGAAGAGTTAGGAAAGAGCTACATAATGCCTAATTAGTTTATTACTGACTCGTTGGTTAGTCCTGATAACTCTAAACCTCTGAGCAATGGGAAAGATTTGGTTTACTCAGATACAGAACACAGAATTGGATCCTGCACTTTGGTTTGGAAAACTGACTGTGTCACACACTCTGGTGGTGGCATTTTCCTTTAGGTAACTTAATTGTCACACTGGTGAAAAAGGCTGGAAGTGGAGGACGTGTGAGTTTGAGCTGAGATTTTTACAGTGATCAACATCAAGAACTGATAGAAGGATCTTTTGTCTGCACCTTGATTTTGTAATATTTTCCTTCTTCAAAAATGGATGCAGCACTTGAGGATTTCTCCTGTGTGTACATTTAAAGTTAAACTGCATCTTCTGAGATCAGTGCCCAAAATGTCTGTATGCACAAACGCGTGTATGTTTAAATTCTCTCCTGATGTATAATAACGCTAAGTTGTGCCTGTTTGGACTTTCTGAGGAACAGATCTGAACATCTGAGAAAAGCAGGATAGCATTTCACACCAAATGGTGTTTTTGTTGGCAGCTTCAGGGCACATGAAAGTTTAAATGGGCATAATTGACTTTAGACTGTTCTTTCAAAGCAAGGTTGGAATGGTGTGTGGTGAATTTGGTTTTTGCTTTTTTGCCTCCGTGTATTTCTTTGTAGGTACGTAAGAGGCTCATTTTCTTCATGATTAATTTAATCCATCATAATCTCCCCTGTATTACAAAAAGCAAGGAAAAGCATTTTTATGGTGACCAAAATGAGCGTGGGGAGAAGTCACAGTTATTTTCTTTTGATCTTCTTGAGATCCGTGAGTGCAAAATGGGACAAATTCCAGAGTCTCTCCGAAGACTTTTAAAAGTATTTCACGTTTGCTATTGATTTTCACATGGAATGCTTTCAGATGCCGGGACAATTAGCAGCTGATCTAAATCCAGCTGAAGCTAATGGGCCGTCAAGGCACACGGGATAATTTGAGTGTCCGGCACTAGTCTGAGCCGAGACTGCCACCAGAAGGAGTGGGAAGCGGGATACAGTGGCCAAGGGCTGAATTGCTGTGACTCTGTAATAGCTGGTTTGAGAGATTGTGTAGCCATGCTTGAAAATACCTTCCAGTGTAGTGGCTGGGAAGGAAATGTGTGTGGAAAGCATCTGGAAGCAGTCACGGTTTAAGAAGCAGATTGTATGTGGCCCTTCGGTGCCTTGGTCTCTTCTGATTTGGAGTTTTCCCTTTGCTTTTTCCCTGGGCATAAAAATAGAAAAGGAAGAAACTGCTTCAAATAGGCTAAGGTCTCCCAAAGTGACTTTGTTGATTTAAAAAAAAGAACCCAAAGTAGAAATCCTGAGGACGTGTCTCATATGGCCCTAAGTTTTTCCACAGCTTATTTTCCAGACAAAAAGAATAAAATGTGAGATGTAGAAACATTGGAAAGAGCAACAGGTTGGCTGCCATTTTATTTTTTTTTTAATCCAACTTACTCTTTCTGCTAAAGTCTGATTTATTTTCTTTTACCCGTGGCAGAGAAAAGGGCATGATATTTTTGCAGTGAGAGGATGGGTACTTGTTCCCAGCCAGACAAATATCTTCTGTTTATAAACATATGTTGAGAAAACACTTCATTCTAATGCAGCCTTTGCAGTTCCTTGATTGTGCCAGAAGAGATGAAAACATAGGTCTGGCCACTCTGCAGAGTTGCTTTTGAAGATATTCTGCTTGTTTTAATGTTTCAGCCAACCTCAGACACGATGCAAATGCGCAATATTGCTGCTTTTACTTTTCTCCATCCGTGTTCCAGTGCTATTTCTGGCACAGGTAAAGTTTGAGGATGGGCCAAGGTAGCCATCCTTGCCAGGCTTTCAAACACTGCTGCAGGCTGGGGAGTGTCAGGTGTCCTCCTTTTGAGCCTGTGCCTACCCCTAAGTGTGTTTGGATACTGCAGAAATCTCGCTCTCTTAAGTCTTCAAGTGCCACTTGAGAATGTACATCTAATCTTGGGTCCATCTGAGTGTTTCACGGGTGTTCTCCTCTCTTTGAAGGCTATTATTTTCTTGGCTCTGTTCCAAGAGTCAGTGAAAATCCATCGGAGGTGAGGTTTGTGTTGGGTAAGAGTGTTAATGGTAGAAAGTTTTCCATTGACGTGGTTGAGGGCAAACCAGGTCACTCTCATCACTCTTGCTGCTGTAATGGATAGGCTTGGATTTTTTTTTTTCCTTCCTGAAGTATCAGTGGTGTGTAGGTAATATATCTGTTTTTATTAAACCCTTATCTTCCTTAGGCTGTCTTACAATGGCATGAAATAATACTTAAAAAATTATCTATTAAAAGTGCTCGAGTTGAGGGAACAAAACATTGGCCCCAACACGTACCTCGGGTTAGGAACACAGAGCTTTTAATGAACTGTCAGATAAGCAATCTGTGTACTCCCACACCAAATCCTTTCTCCAGATTTCTCTGGGAAGGAGGGAAAGGGCTGACATGTTTTGCATATATTTTTAAGTGACTGCAAAGCCAGTCTGTGGTTTTTACAGCCACCCATGGCTGTAACATCTCTGGTGCAGAGGCTGCAGAGGTGGGAACCCAAAGGTAGAGGGAGTCATTTTAATTCCCTCTCTGCACTTGGGTCCTTTTCCCTGAAGAAACTGGGAGCTGCCTCCTTGTCTGCCTTTGTTTTACTCAGGCTGTAACCTCACAGCAATTTGTCTCCCGAATTTGTAGCCATGAGAACCAATTATGATCTGCTGTAATGGTAATTATGTTAACCAAAAAGGTCATAGAAGTGATGGGGAGAAAAAGCTGCGTGTACCAAAGCCGTGCAATGAGTTTTCTTTCCCAAACATTTTTAATGAAAAGAAATAAATATCAAATTGTATGTGTGTATATATATGTAGGTGAGTGGGTGCAGAGTGTCGAAGTGTATGTTAAATAGAACAAAGCCCATACTTTTTGGTTTGAGAACAGCAAACATGAATGAATCTATAAATTCTCTGAGGGGAGGCAGCTGATGTAGCTGAGTTAAAAACTCAAAGCCCTTGGATAAAATTCTGCTCAGTAGCAGGTAATAGGCACTTTCTGCCACATTAAGCTCTTTTCTTTAGAACTTACACACAAACAGCTATTTTTTAGGTGGGAACTGGGTACTTTCTAAAGAGTCTGTTTGCAGTTGTTAAAGCAAGTGATTTATAAGTGAATACAAATAGAGGATTTAAATCAAAACCATTAAGCAGGACCTTTGGAATGATGCAAAACCTAGGCTGGTGGTTATGGAGTTGCTGAGAACCTGCAGCTGCACCTTCTGACAGGAGGAGTTGCTTGGGAGGGAATGTGAGGACACGTGCAGTGGAAGGAGTTGCTGGGATCCACATTTAGTAACTCTCCAAGGAGAGCAGTTAATGGACTGAGCCATCAGTCTTCCAAAATTTAAAATGGAGTAGCAGCTAGAAAAGCTGAATTTTGCTTAAGGATTGGGCAAATACCGATGCAAAAGTCTAATGTAGAGTCCTCTATAAATAATGTCCAAGGTTGGACACCTGTCCTGAAACGTGCTGGAAGCAGAGTAACAGTGACTGTCCAAGGAAGGCTGGGACTGCCCAGGAGAGCACAGGTGGTGTTTGCAGAGGAGAGAGGGAAGAAATGCTCCTCCCATTTAGGAAAAGGTTAAGTGAGAGTAGGTGACAGCTTTATTTATATCCCCTGTTAGGAGGGTTGGCTGGGAGCTGCTACTTGCTCTGTATCTTCTCTTAACTCCACACCAGGGGTTCGTCTGTGCCCTCTAAGGTGGCCACTTTACTTTGTTCTCGTTCCTCTTTGTATTTTATTAACTGGTGTTTTAAAAGTGACTTTGGTAATAGTCATACAACTGTAAATACACCCTTAATTAATGACCCGTTGCTTGCCTTGTTCCTCAGACAGCTTGGAAATGTGCAGTGATATAAACTTTGTCTGGGCACTGGGGTCTGAACCACATTTGTCATCCATAAAAGCTGCATTTCAGCAAGACCTGAGGGTCTGTTTCCCAGTGTTTTCTCCTCAGCAATAGCCACAGCCTGGTGCTTGGGGAACAGGAGGAACTGGTACTTCCCCTGGATAATCTCCTGGCCTCCAGCTGCTTTGAGCTCAGGGGATTTCCTGAGCTGGATATTGTCTCTGTGATTTAATAACCCTCAGTAGTTTTCTCTTTCACAAACTTGTCCCTCTTCGAGCTGAGGTAACTCCTTCTCTCCTGCTAAATGAAGGGAAATTCCTGCCACCACCTCTGTTCCCTGTGTGGGCTGGAACACACGAAACCTGCTGTCCTAGAATATGTGTTCTTAAATTCAAGAAGGGGAAATACAGTGTTTAAAGAGGAAAATAATGGTATTGCATAATTTGGATAGTTACTGCAGCAGTTGAAATATTGTGCTGAATAGGGGCATATGGTCAAGAACAAACTCAAAGCACTGAAAAAAAAGAGAATACCATGTTCCAAAGGCAGGAATCCTTATCCAAATGACGAGGCATTTGGGTCTTGGCAGTGGCTGCGTGTGTTTGTCTTGTCAGCGCTCTTGCTCTCCTAAGTATGGCTTTATTTATAAAATATTAGCTTTCAAAAGGAAGCCATCAGGAAATGAATAACTGTAGTCACAGCTGGGTTTGAAAAGGGAAGATGAAATAGGAAGCTCCATCCATTTTGTGTGCTGAATGGTGCAGGAGTTCTGTGAGAAAGAATCTATTGATTGTGTAACACAAATTAATGTACTTGATTTTTCTCATTTCTGGTGTTACACGTTCTTCCTGGCTTTCATTTCAAACACTGAAAATGAATTTTTTTTTTTTTATTGGTACCTTCCTGATTTAAAAGTAACTTTGTGGGAGCGTAGAGACTTAGAAAATGCATCAAAATCTTCCATGCTCATGGTACACCTGGGATCACTGGGACACTTCCAGCCAGGCTTTAAGGTGCTGTAACATTAAATGTTTAAGCTGTGGTTTTAGAGGCTTGTGACTTGTTAAGTTGTGAATTAATTTTCACGGGAACGGCAGAAAGCTTATTTATCCCCTGACATGGCAGCCAGATTTTCAAGGCTGTGCTCCAAAGCATGAATATTCTAGAGGTTTTCAGCTAAAGGGTGGTAAGAGTTTTCTTAAAATAAGCTGTTCTGCAGACACTTTTTTTTTTTTATAGGCCTAGACTGTCAGTCTAAGATAGATCCCAAGCACTGAGAGGGTTTTAAATTTGGTGTATCAAGAAGCAACATGTCTTATACTGTAAATTGTTGGACAATTGCTCTCTGCACCACAGCAGTAACATCTGTTGGTGTGAGAATTTAGTCTGGTTTGTCTAGTTCCCAGTCAGGGACTTTTAAGAAAATATTTTGCTGCTCTATAAACAATTTCTGCTTTAATTGCAAGTGGGTGGAATTATAAAAATGCTGAGAGATGAAACAATGTTTAAATACTGTGGCACATTATGGTATTGCCAATTGTTTATTGCTGTTAAAATAAATATTGCCAATAGTTTATTGCTATTAAAATAAATCTTGCCAGTACAATGATAGGAATTGAATTTGAGTCATGCTGTGACAGTACCTTTCAGTAAAATACAAGTCCAGGTATTTATGCAGGTACCACAGTGATGTGAAAATACCCACACAGCTAAAATGAAGTTTCTTTTACTTTCCTGCATATCTTGAGTGTAAATGTGACAACTCTCCCATTAGTGTTCCTTTAAAACTTGAGCTGTCAATCTTTGGGATGTGCTCTCAAAGGTGAGCTGTTCTCTTCAAACATATACCCCAGTTAATTTTTTTTTTTTATAATTACATCATTGGGATAAAATCAACTTGAAAGTGATATTTTTTAAAGGTTTGGGGGTGGAGGTTGATGATTATTAAGTTTATTTTTGAGTGTGTGGTAGTGTTTTCATGACCTGTAAGTCACTTTTAACTTCCTAAGACATATGAACACAGAGTGTTAAGAAAAATAATGTTTAGGAGTTATGAATTCTTTTAGTTTTTTTGAAAGGAAGTGTCTTTCATACCTTTCTTAAAAGAAAATGAGAAAGCTTAATTAGTTTGTGCTATTTAATCTACTTTATAGCTACCAACCACCAAAGAGCAAACTGTGTGTTACTCACCATTTCCCTTAAACTAAAGTTAAGAAGCAGTTAAAACCCAAACAGTGCCCAAATCCCAGTTTCCAGGGGCAGCAAAGTTATTTATGTGGGACTGAAGTGCAGCGTTTCTCTGACAAAGGCCAGTGCTCTGGAATGAAAGTTAAATGGGAATGATGGTCCCCTGCCAGCCTGTCAGGGATGGGGATCCTGGAATGTTGTCACCAAGCCAGGGCAAGAAATAGCTTTGGAATAATTTCCTTTATCTGGGAACCAGTCAGGAACCTGTAGGTGGGATAGCAGTGTGGTTATTTAAAAATAGTGATAATTAAGAGATTACAAGTGTTGGTTGCTCTGCTGTGTACTTTTTACCCTTTAATGTTTTTTTATAAACAATATCCAGTATTTAGTTAATAGTTTGTTTCCTGTTTTACACTTGAGTTGCTTCATTTTGCTCAGTAATAAAAAGCTACTAATCTTTAGGCAAACCAGACTCTCTCAATCAGAAAGTGTCTTAGTAATTTCATTATCTGCTGCTGAGGGGGGATCATTGTGCCATGATTTATTTTTTTAACTCCTTAATCTCAATGGATTATCAGACAATTGTAGGCCAATAAATCTGAAATTACAACTGCTGAGAGAGATATCTTTACTGTTTTAGCAGAACATGTGAATAGCTAACTACAACTTTTCTGTGTGTTCATTTTCCCTCCCCTGCTTGTTCTGGCTTATCATGGCATTTGAATGGGCAGATGATAATCTCTGCATCAATATTAAAATCCTACTTTTCAGGTACCTGAGGCAGCTGGACAAGATGCCCCTGAATGTTCAGTCATTTGAAATCTCCATCTTGTTCACTTTGCCACTTGGGTAAAACTTTTGCTGACATTGTCTTTGAGTCAGAAAGGCTTGTTAGGATGTGAGATATCTGGACTATTTCCACGTGCTTCATTCTGTTGGTGTTTTAAAAATCTGACCTTTTGCAGCGATAGAGAAAACGAGGTGGGTTTGCTCCAGGATCCTTTCTGTGGTGGGTGAGCAGTGACCAAATCGGTGACTGTATTTATAGCTTGGCATTCCCAGCTCTCTCCCCCCAGCAGTGCTGGGTGCTGATCCTCTCCCAGGCCATTGGAGCTGTTGCCAGGAATGTTCACTTGGCACTCAGCAATCACTGTACGGACATGAAGGGAGACTCAGTGCTGCTGCTGTGTATCATTTTCCATCCTCAGGTGATTGATGGCAGGGATGGAGACCTGCCAGTCCCAGCTGCAGGCACTGCTAATTGAGGCAGGGAGAATTTCCCTCATGCTTTGCTCCTCAGTTCTCCTCTATTTGTTGTTGAGGTGGGAAGCTCAGCTCCTTTTAATCAGGCTGTGTTCACATATGTAGTAACCATGGGGTGTGTTGAAGGGGGAATCCATAAATGCATGTAATTTAATATACACTGCTTGGGTGTCAGCTCCAGGTGCTGTAACATTAGCTCCTAAACCCAAATACTTGCTAATAAGCGTGGTTTTGTGGGTTTAATTTTGTGTGGTTTATTGGGATTTGAGTTATTTCACACCCTGAAGGGCTGTGGGCAGCATCTTGGGCGGGTACTGCTGCCTGCTGGGATCAGGCTGGGGAAAGCAAGACGGGAAAAAAGTCTGTTTAATTGCCACGTTCACGTAGAGAAAAACTCTTTATTTTGTGAGTTGGAAACTAGAGAACTTGTGCAGAGCTTCAAAATAATAACACTGCATCAAACTTGAGAAAACCCCTTTTCTGTGGTGCGTGATCAGCATTTGCTTGTGGTGTCACACCTGGCGTCTTGGAAATGCTGTACATGAGACACCGATAAAAATAATGTATTTCTTTTCCCCCGCCGTTGTTTGATACTTTTCCGTTTGTCTTCGACAAAACTGTGGGGGAAGAAACCCAATCCTGGTTGCCTGCAAATCTCTTGTAAGGCAGCGTGTGCCTGCTTCGCCTCCCTTTGGCCGAAAGAGGGAGGTCTCTGCCTTCCTCCCTCCCTCCCTCCCTCCCTCCTCCGCACTTTTACTGGAAAAGGGCATTTCGGATAATCCCCTCGCATTTGAGATGTCTCTCATCTTCCGTATGAAAGGGCACTTTCTGACTGAAGTCTTCAAGCTTAACTAGAAACTGGAGCTGAGCTGGATTTCTGTGTGGTTACCTGGTCGACAGCCAAGTGTTAAACCAGAGTATTTTTAATCTTGGAAAGAATAGGATGAAGTTTTCAATCCACTTCCCACCAGTGCTCAAGAGATGACTTTTTAGAAACGAAGGGGAATGTTGTTGTTTAAAATGTAGTAAGACTTTTCAAATCTAGCTTTAAGGCAGGTGCTAATAATTTGGCTTTTCAGCTGCAGGTCCACGGGCTTATAATAATATTTTCTTAATTGACAAACTGCTCAAATCTACCTGTTTTCTGTATTCTTCTGATAAATGCAGGGAACCATGTAGGCAACACACTGAAGTGGTTAGGGAGGTCTTGAGGAGAAAGGTAGACTTCCTACATTTCTTTTTATCCTAGAGTAATGCAGCCATGAGAAATCACACCTAAACCTTGTTGCATTTCAGTGTGTGAGAGCAGGAGTCTAATTCTGAATAAAACATCTCTGGATTTGGATCTGGTGCTCTATTGCCACCTTCTGCTCATCCCCCTTCCCGCCACGGTATGTGTTGCACTGGGGAACTTGCATTAGGGATGACATTTGATTTTACAGCCTCTTAAGGAAGAGGTGCCAGAAGGAAATGTCAGTTCCTCTTCTGGATTCCTAAATGCAAAGCCCTATTTAAATAATCCCAGGAAAATGCCTTCCCTAGGAGAATGAATGATAGTTTGGATCCTTCTGAAAACTCAGATGTAAAGCTTTTTTCTGACACAGCTTCGATCACCTTGAAAGCTCACAAATCACAGACTGAAGCGTCAATATTCATGTATGGCATTGTGAACTGCAGAATTTGAGGCTAATTTCAACCTTTGAATACTTTAATAGGGGATAGAAGCAATTGCAGAAGTAGGATTGATTGCTTAAAAGTGCATTGATTTGTTCCAAAGGTTTCTACTTGGTGTTCTCTGGGAAGCATGTCCCTGGACGTTTAACCTTTCAGAATTTGTCTTATTCTATGGCCCAAACACTGCCTTTAGCTCCTGCTGCTCCATTAGGAACTTGGGCAAAAGGAAATGGAAAATATCAGCTCCCTTAGGATACCACTAGTGAAACCTGGTCCTCTTTAAAATGCTGGAAATAATGTGCAATTTAAATTAGAGCCAAAAGGCATATTAATTCTCTAGTAAAATTCAGGATAGAAGAGGGAACAGGGGAAACTTGCTGGTGTTCCTGACAGGAGAAGTGGGCAGGGGGAGAGGCAGTCTTGAAATTTCATGGATTGAGATCCATAGAAAGAAGGTGTGTCACTTTATACAAGTTTCTTCTTCCCTTCTTTTGACATGTCTTGCTTAGAAGCTACAAATTGCAAGTTGTTTTTGTCTGCTCAACACCTGCAGCTTGTGAGGAGAAAGAATTAGAAGTCAGAGTTGTAGGAGAAATAAATCTGCCCAGCTAACAGGAGGTGTGCTGTGGAGGGGAGGATGGCAGGGCCCAACTGCACCGTATTTTACCTGTACTTATAAACAGTCCAAAATAACATTCATTGTGCTCAAGTTACATGATTACTCATCCAGTTGTTGGGGTGGTTGTATTAGTTGTTAAACTATGACAGTAGCGTTTTTTTCAGGGTTTCCTATTGTAGCTTCCATTGCTTTCCTGCTTGGGAAATGAAAATTTGCCTTTTCTTGGATTTCAACTTCTGTTACTTTATTTTCATTTATAGTTCACTAGACAGACAACCTCATCAACATCTGGTCTGTAATTTGAAATGCTGTTCTTGGTGCTTAAGAATTGCAAATTAGATTGAGGCTGTCACAAAATGTTAGATAACTGGGGAATCACAAAGTGTCACTTGAATTTCTGTCAGAATCTCTATTTTAGTCCCATTATGGTTTTGTTTAATGTTTTTGTTGCTTTTTAGTGTAGTATCAATAAACGTATTAAAAACTGGCTCTGACTTGCAGCAATTTTTCGGGGCATTGTTTTAGAGGTGTAAGGAAATCTTGACATTTAGTCAAGCTTTGACATTTTCTGTTAGCCCAGATTAAACCTTGCTCCGTGAAGGTGCATTTCAATAGACCAGAGCACGACAGTCAGAGGGTCACCTTCGCCTCTGATGTAACGTCTGACTTTTAGGCAGGAAAATATCAGGATTGAGCTTGGTCTCTGGAGCTGCAGGATGTGTCAAATGTTTCCATGGACTCAAACTCCAAATACCCCTTTTATGTTTTGGAGTTTGTGTAAAACTGAAGTTCTAAGTGAGCCAATTCAATTCAACAGAAACACAAGAGTCTTTCTAATCATCCCCTGCTCGATGCATTGGTGGTTTCTGTAGGCACATTGTCTTCTGTTGTGCTCCTGCAAACTCAATGTTCACGTCAGATTGTTTCATCCACGTTGTCAGAAAACTGGATGACACCTTCTGTCTTGGATTGTCTGCTTGGACATTCCCATAGGGCATTTCTGAGTGCTTCTGGAAAACTCCCTTACGATCATCTAGGCAGAACAAATGGGGGTTTCAAGTTACAGAATCTTTTTGCATCATAGGAAGAAACCCAAACCTGTATTAAAATGAACTTCTACAAACTGTTTCAGGATGAATTTTTTGTTTAGGAAGCAGAGGAGGGAGGAGAAGTATTGATGAGCTTTTGAGGCTGTGTCTCTGGGAACCTGGGTGCCAGCTGATGTATAGAAAATTTGTATTTAACCTGTCTTAATGGGTAGGACATTCTTTTATACTGTATTTGCTGTACAGATATGTAGAACTGGATTCTCCCTTCTCATTCCCTTCAGGAGCAGGAGTTCAGTGCATCTGATGGGGATGTTTTCTTTCCCTCTTGGTCACAGAGAGGCTGGATCACAGATGCATTTTTGTGCTTAGAAAATCAAAAGGTCAGAGGAGCACATGGTCTGTTTTTGCCAAAGAAAGTGCCTGGGATCTGCAGAACAAGGAGGTTGCTTTTAGTGGGAATTGAAGTAAGAAGCTGTGCTGGTAAGGAAGAGCTGGCTGTTCAGTGTCCTGGCATTAACACTGAGGATCTAAAAGAATAAACAGACATGTTGTTGGGTGGCACTTGCTGAGGCTCTTTGGGAAGGCAACAAAGGAAAAGGCAGACAAGTAGAGAATTTGGCATGTTCAGGGGCTGAAATTTCCCGGAATTCTAGACTGAGTGTCTTAATCCACTTGTGTCTCAGATTCCCAGGGTTAAAACTACAGAGGGATGTCAAACTGCCCATTAAGACTAAATTAATCAATGTGTGGATGTTCAGGTGGATTTAATCTGCATGGAAGGTCTGCCTTGAGCTCTGTCTTCCCCCTGGTTCCCTCCTGGGCACTCTCTGCCCTGAGCACCCACGGTTACACGTGTTGCTTCCTGTGCTGGTTTACACTGGGTGATGCCTCCTCCACTGTGGCTTGAAAAGATGTGTTTTTTTTTTTTCTTATTTTGGCTGATAATATTAACTTTGAGCTTGTCCAGCCTTTGCCTTCAGTGGAAATCATGGAGTGTATTCTTGCTGACAGTAAGAAACACTGCAAGAAATCCTTAAAGGCTGGTGTGTGTCTGATGTTGGGAGCTCTGACAGTGGATGGGGTTTAACTGCTGATCCTTTCCTCTCATCTGTGCACTGGGTTCCTCACCCAGTCGTGGCTGGGTCAGGAGGTAAATGGCCATCACTGCTGAGACTGTGTCCTTGAATCTCCCTCTGTTGTTAACTCTTACTGAGCTATTTAATCCTGCAGGTGCAGGGAGGAACAGGCTCCCTTCAGTCATCTTTTGGCAAAACAAGCTGTGACAAGTGCATAGGTACATTATCTTTAAATGAAAAACAGTCTCTCTAATTTACACTTTGGAATCATTGAAAATTTGCAATATTTTTTTCAGTCTTTATCACTCTGTTTCTTTGAGTGTGGGCCAGTGCATCCCTGTTAAGCCTGTGGTTTTGTTGCAGTGATAAACAGTAAACTTCCAATGTAATCTGTACCTTTAGAAAATGTGCACTATGGATAATAAGTGAAAGAAGGTCAATGGGGAAGTGACTACAGCAAACACAGCTGCCATCAGCTGTTAGAGCACAAACTATTCCCTAATGCTTTAGTACAAGTACTTCTTCTGTGTGAGGGCAGGTCAAGGAGATGGCTCCCTGTTTTCACAGATGTGACTCCTGGATTGACTGGCAGGGTGGAAAATGATGTTGTCTGGTCTTCTGGGCAGGTACAGACATCCATTAGGAGACCCTGTGTGTAATGGGGCTGTGTGTGAGAGCTCATCTTTCTCTGGTGTCCCAGTGGTCATTCCACATCTGTACCTGTGCACTTGGCACGTTTCCAGAGACCCAGGTCCCACAGTTCCTGGAAGTCTGAGGCTCTGTCTGAAATAAGGCACTGTTTGCTATTGCGTGGATCCCATGTCTCTTCAGCCACAGCAGTGGGATGTTTCAGCACAGCATTCCGAGCCCTACATGGATTCCCATGTTGTAGAATTCCCAAGTTGTAGTGCAGCTGTCAAAAGTGGCAGTAATGAGTCTGCAGGATGTGCTGTGACAGCAGGGGAAGAAAGGAGCTGCATAATTTCATTATCCTTTTTACTCACAGAGAGCAAATGCTTTGTAACCTCCTCTCTTCATCGACACTAAAGCCTTTGGAATCCCTTTGTTCCATTAAACCTCAGCCAGTTGGGGATACCCTTTTGAGGCTGTAGTGGCTTGAATCAGAGCCTGGCATTAAGCTGTACATCATTTCAGTGGTCATAATCCCAACATATCTCTGCTTTTCAATCTCTGAAAAGGAAACATATCACAAATTGTATTATTGCCATTTCTATCCTGTCCAAACCCAGCATAGCTCTTGCTTAGCAGTCTCAGCTTTTGGAATTGGAAAATGCTGGACTTCTCATTCCAGCAACTTAATTTTTAATCATTTCATAGTTGTTCCTTACCTGATAACTTCAACTGTGCAAGACCAGAACATTGTTTTCTGGGAAGTTGTTGGCTTCCCATTCCGAACTCTTTGCAGCATCACTCAGCTGCCACAGAAAAAAAGAACATCTGTTTTTCTTCCTAGCACGTACTGAACATGACTGAAACGTTTCCATACGTGAGAGATACACTTACACCTTTCAAAAATATAATTTAAGGAAGGAATCTGGGGAGGTGGTGGCTTTCTGTGTCCTGTGGAACCTTTTCCACAAACAATATGGGGTCTGGTCCCACTCTCTTTAGCTTGGCAGTAAAATTGTGATAACTCCAAGAGTCAGTGAAGCTCCCTGGATTTCTGTGACCGGTAAGTAACACACTGTACACTGTGTGAAACAATTTGGTGGTAGGAAGTGGTGCCATCCAAGAACAGCATCTTTCCCTTGCTTTTTTAATTATGAATAGGCAGTACTCTTGGATTTGAACAGGAGCCTTCATGAATATATTTAATTGAAGATACCAGAGGCTTAGAGAAATGCAGAACATCCTATATATATTAATTTGTAATTAATTCATTATTAATGAAACACTTAGATTAACAAACCACATCTTTATAATTTTTTAATAGAGATTGTTATTGGAGGCTTATGAATTTCTGGAGTAGACCTTGTGATCAGGAGCTTGCTTGTTTGCTTTCACATCTTCACTAGTTAATATTATGCTGTATTGAATCCTGTTCTTAGTATTTGTTTTAATGTTATATTGTATCCTTTTTAGTTTTGATTCTCTTAGTTTATAATCCTTCCTTCCCAGAAAGACCTGAGACACTGCTGGAGGGGGAGAAGAAAAATCTTTATTAGAGGAAATTTACTTTAATAAAGATGTGAAAGCAAACAGGGAAGCTCCTGATCACAAGGTCTACTCAGAAATTCATAAACCTCCAATAACATAATCTCTATTAAAAAGTTATATTCTCTTAAATTTATTATTATTCTCCCTGTAATCAAGATATTTAGTGTGTTTGAATGTTTGTGGCACTTGTCTTTATTCTGGGCATGTATCCCAATGAACTGTTACAGTACTCCAGTTAGCAGGTAAGAAAAGAAGGATTAGGAGATGGCTCTGTATAGAATGAGGATATTAGGCAAAAATGTAAGAGTTTTATCCTGTAGAATTGGTTTCATCACAGCAGTAATGCCAATCTTTTTGTCTCTCTCCACACACACAGAAAAAAAATCTAAAATTTAATTATATTTTTTTTTCTTTGTTAAAACTAACTGGCAAATTATGGATTGGTGCATTATTTTGTTTGCATTCAGGAATCTTTCACTGGTCAGGTTTTTTATGGATAAGATTTGCACACAGCAAAGAGGAATATTCTAAACCCAGATATTATTTACTCCCTGGATGCACATAGGACACCTGAAGAGGAATCTTTTTTCAGCGTGCTGCAATTCATTGGTCTCACTCACTGTTTGTCAGGCCTACACATAGATCTCTGAAAATTATTTGAAGATGTGACCACAGGAATGATTTTTTTTTTTTTTTTGTCCTTAAATGATATTTTTGCAAGGTGTAAGTGTATCTCTAACATGAAAACGTTTCAATCGTGTTCAGTACGTGCCAGGAAGAAAAACAGATGCTCTTTTTTTCTGTGGCAGCTGAGCTGAAGTCAGTGCTGACGTTCCTGTTTACAGCATGTCATCCTAGAAACAGACTATTCAGAAGATTCCTTGTTTTCTTTCGAGTCTTTTGAAGTCTTAATTGTCGTGTTCTCCTGATTTTTCTTGTCTCGAGATAATGGAATTTAATACCGACATTGGGGTCGGGGGTTACAACCCGAAGATGGTAACAAGCCACTTATTGTAATTGCCGCTTGGAAAACGATCTGCAAAGTAGTTGCTGACCAGAAAAGGTCCGTGTCTCTTGTTTTGCAGAGGGGTTGTTTTTGCCATTTTCTTGTAGCTTTAGATGTGTGTTTTTCATGCCCGCTCTGTTTGGAGGCGAGACACCCACTGTGGGAGGAGGTAATGAGAGGAGACAAAGGCATCTGCGTTCCTGGCTAATTTTAACCTCCAGCTATCTTTCCTCTCAGGATGCTCCGTGTAGACAGAAGAGCTCGTAGGCGAACAGGGAGCAAATGATTCTCCCCAAGTAAACTGACTGCATGCCAGACAGAAGCGATTTTTGCCAAAATGACTGATCTCCCTCCAAAATCATTCCAGAAGTGGATTTTTTTTCAGCTTCCAACAGGGAGTAGGAGTCTGGTAGGTAGTAGTTGTGTTAGTGGAAGCTATGGCTGAATCCAAATAAATATGAACCTTTAGTGGGTGTGTGCTGGGTTAGGCAGCGCAGAATATTCTGTGATTCTATGGAGTTCATTACTAGAGATTCCATGTTTTGTGGTACTCATTCCACATACAAAATCACTAAATTAAATGTACATTTTTGGGACAAGCAGATAAAACAGGGACTCTCATACCTCCATTGCCACCTGCCCTGGCTATGTGAGTGATTCTAGCTGAGGAAGACGATTTCCAGGAACAATTTTGCTTGATGAATGAGCCTCCTTTCCTGATTGCAGATTGTCTGCGAAGAGATTGCAATTTTGACAAACTTGTTTGTTATTTATCATAGTTTTGTGCCTATTAATTCTTTTCTCCATCTGAAAATTGCTGTTGATAGTGAGGTTTACCCTGTGGTCCTGAGAGGATGCTGAGAGCCAACTCTTCCCTTCAAATGTCTGTGAGAACCAAATAGAAAATGTGGGAGCACAGTTGGAGCAGAATCCTACAGGACTCACGGGGATGTTTGCATATCGTTTTTCTCATTATTTGTTCAGCTGTAGCAGTGAGGGGAAAATCGACACCATCTAAGAGCTGTTCAGTAGCCTGTGTAAAATGAGTCTGATGGGCCCTGGGGAGCTCCCAGCAGACGTATCCCAATCTCTTGGATCGCCTCCACAGTTGGCATTAATTGACAACCTGTGTTGGCTGCAGAGGCCGAGCAGCGCGTGGCTCTGGAGTCTGGACGGCGTTTCCACGCAGGGTTTGGTTCTTGTCAGAACTCCCTGGGGAAAACGCTGCTGAAACAGCACAGAAAGGTTTTATGATACCACTTCTCCTACTGTGCCCGCCGTTATGTTCCTAAAAATGACATGGTCTTGATGAATATCGATATTATATCTTTCCTTCTTAGCCAGAAGAGGTTTTATTTCATTATTTAGCAATTTTCTAGCCAGAACTGAACCACTCTCTTTTCTACTGGGTTTGCTTGGTGGGGCTGGGGGAGAAAATACTTGTGAATAGGGAAAACCGAAGAACCCTGAAGATTGCTGTGCACTAGGGACAGCAGAGAGCTCTGCTACCAATTCCAGGCTGGCTTTGACTTGGCAAAGCTGTTAAAGAAGTGAGCAGGCCCTTCAGTTCTTGTCTGATCTTCCTGCTAAGGCTGCCAACAAAGGCTGTGTTTGTACGTGTATTTCTTGTGACAGTTACTTGTCTTGGAGGAATTAGAAAGAGATCACTGGCTTGTCACAGAATAATGGCCCTGTCCCTGCAGTGCTTGAAGGAGCTTTGATTCTGCTATCCCGGTGTGGGTGATCCTATACCAGTTAGTGATTTATTGAACCTTTGTGCTCACCCCTTATTTAAAAGTAATTAAAAAATTGTATTCACGTGTGAGAGTTGGTTCTGTCCAAAGGTAGACTAGGAAACCCTTTATTTTACTTCCTTCCTTCACAGTTTGGGTTGCCATAATAGACAACATGAAGTGTAGGCTGGAAAGAGGCCAGGAGACCCATCTGCTAAAAAAGAGGCATCTTTCTAATTACAGTCTGGTCGGCAGGGCCTGGGGATAATGACACACCTTTCCTCCCATGAATATTTTCATGAACTTTGCCTGTCTCAGGAGATTCCCTCAGTGCTGTGCTAAATTGGGTTGTTCATGTGGACACAAAAGAAAAGGACAAAAGATGTATGTTCCAGTCTTACTGTGAAACCCTCTATCTTCTCACCAATTAAACAGCAGGAGGATTCTGCCCCAATTTATGAGCAAAACAGTTGCTGAAGGTCAGGGCATTTTCTTGTTCTATGCAAGTATGTATTTTAATGCTCTGCAAACTGGATCTGAGAAAGGAAGCTGCTTGCTTTGATTGCTGTTTTAAAGTTGCCAGTAACTGTACACAGAATCAAAAAGTGTATTAAAACATTATTCCAGCAGGGACTACCATTATGTCTATCCCCTGTTTATACCTTTATAGACAGCTCAGAATGATCCCTTTGCTGTACTTCAGTTTGCATTTTTAGCTTCAAGCAGTTTCCTGGTTAAAAATGATGCATTTGAGTAGTGGAGTCTTCATGCATGTGGGTAAACTGGTGCAAATGGATAGAGTTATTGAAAACAAACAAAAATTGGCAGTGCAGTGTGTATATCCTGGTCACCTCCAGACAAATTCACAGCAGCTTTTTTTTTATTTGTTCAGGACATTAAAGATATCTGTGAAGATATGTATGCAGTAAAAAGCAACCTAAAAGGAAAACCCCAATCCATGTAACCTTGCAGTCCTTCCCTCTGTGACCTCTGTTCCTTGTAATTCTGACTGCCCTGATTCCCAGTGCTCATAAATATTCCATTACATCGGTGGCACAAAAGAAATTCCCTTGTAGCATTTCACATAAAGACCAAGATTCTTATTAATTTTGCATAAGTAATCTTTCTCCTGATGCCGAGACCTCAATGCAATAACTCCTGAGCGTTGTTGTTTGGATTGGATCTGTTGGTTTCCTTAATCTGTAACAGGACTGAGGGCTCTGTTATCTCCAGTGGTTCCTCCTTGTATTCCTGTGCTAGGACAGCCCAGTTTTCTTTTCACTGCTTTGTCTTTTCTCTTCCAGCTGATCACTCAGAGATCAGTTAGAACTCAACCCAAAGTTTAAAAATAATAATTTAAAAAAAAAAAAGAGGAGATAGAGGCACAACTGTAGCAGAGCAGTTTCTGATCTCCTTGTGCTAATGGATCAGATCCTCTGGATGTAGAATCCAAATAGCCACTCAGCCCTGCAGCTTGTGTCTTCTTGACACTTGCTGTGTTTCAGGGCTCTTTTATGTTCATATCTGGTCCTGCAAGATTGCTTAGGAAAGGGGTTCTGACAGGTCTCTGCTTCTTCACTCGTCATGGGCACAATAATTACACCATTAGAGCAGGAATAAAATAAGCAAGTGATTAAAAAACCATTTCAGAGACCTACCCTGAACTCTTTATGACCTGAATGTTTGATATAAGAATTGATTGAAGGAATTTCCATTTCAGTTCTAAGTGTCTGATTCTGTTCTTATCTCTGTTCTCTGCATGATATAATGCTGTCAGTCTACGTTCTTTTAACTGAGGTTTGCTTTGGTATTTCATGATCCTGGATTTCCCCTTATGTTTTTGTCTCATTTCACCATCATGTTGCAAATTACCATGGAAAAGAGAAGCTGCTCAATAGGAGGGGTTCAGAGCTATTTTTAGCCCTTTGGTATTTTGAGGAAGTAGATTCAGAACCTGTATTACATTCAGTTATGTGTTTGCACTTGCAGAAATTATTAAAGGTGTTTTTAAAGCTCCATGTAAGTGATGAATGGTGGTAAGGTGCATAAATCAAACAACTGTCTGGGGTAATATAATTAGCAGAAGGGTTCACCAGTGTGAAAGCCAGTGACCTTAGAGGATTAAGTTGTTTTAGCCAGTCATATTCCACAGCCTTTACTCAGGTAAGTAATTGTATTGAAGCTTTTTTTGCTTTCGTTTATACAGAAGACAAATGAGCAGAAATAGCAGCTTTGGACGACTAATTCCTTATGTCTCACCATTTTCTAGCAGCTGTGGTGAGCAGATATGAAGCAAACTTTAAATGTGGTGTAGATCTAGTGACCTAAAGTACAAGTTACAATCAAGGTGGCATTGGGTTGAGTTCCTTGTTCTGTCACTTTACCAGAGTTCTGTTTAAAAAGAAAAAGAAATAATTGTATGTATTGAAATGGAAACACAGAAAGAACAATTGTACATTTTGGAGAATCTACTTATTGCATTATGACTTACCCCTTCCTGCCCACCCTGTGAGCTTTTCAGGTGCTTAAAGAACAAACCAATATGATACTTTTTAAATGCCCAGTGTCAGTAGAAAACAGACCTGTTAAACAATCTGTCCACCCTGGGAAAAATTCAATCAGTACAGAGCACTTAGCTTTGCTCAATTTAGCTGGGTTTTAATGAGACGCTTTCCACTCCACACTGAGCTGTGGCACGAGGTGATTAGAGGAAAGCAAATACTGGCTCAGGGAGCTCAGCACTTGTTTTAATTTGGAACAGCAGCACAGGCCAGTATGTGAAAATTGAGATTGAACCCCCAAGTTTGACAGGCAAGAGAAAGATGTGTTAAAAACAACGTGGAATAACCAGACTGAAGGATATCAGCTCTGACTGCTCCACAATATACTGGTGCTTTCTCTGGAACGTTATTTGAATTCTTGTGGGACAGAAAGTTTTAGTATGTGCTCCAATACTGGTGGATAAAGCAGACATAAAGGTACTTTTCGGTATTCTGTTCTTACCCTTTTGTTAGATAAATGAAGAATGTGAGAGGAAAACTTAATAAATGTGCCTTTCTAGTAGAGTTTTCAATCTCAGTGTATCATAAAGCATCTCGCTGTGGCGCTTGAGTCAGAGTTTTGAAGTTATTTAAGCTCCTGCCTGCCATTTATTTCACCTGTCAATACAAAATGTGCCCTGGCACACATCCAGTAAATAGAGAGACAAGGCATTGAATTACAACCCAGCATTTTCTAATGATTTTGGAGCTGAGAGCATCTGCTCTGAGGGATTTATAACAATGCACCACCTAAACAGTATGTCTGTAGAGCAACCATTGAGATTGACTGTGAAGAACACAGCTGTCTTTGAACTCCAGTTGTGGCACACTGTTTGATTAACGTGGTTCAATATTGTTAGCATTAATTAAAATGAAAGAAAAAGCATATTCTGAAGGCAGAGATCTGTGTGTGTTAACTCTGCAAAGCTTCGTGTACTGGCTGCTTCAACCCACCAACGTGAAACATATAAAAAAAATAAAGATAATACAGTGTGAGGTCCATAGAGGAGCATTCCAATGGCGCTTCAGATGGCTTAACCTGGCAAGTTTTTGTCATAGATGTGTGAGATTTGAGTCCATGCCTCCAGCCTTAACCTTGTAGAATAACCATGTCCTTACACGTAGTACATCTTGTTCCTGCGTGGAAGAACAGCTGCTCTGTAAGTCTTGCTCCTCAGATCTTACCAGAGCTGGATAGAAGGTGGTTGAGTTCATCTTTCCAACCCCCTTTAGCACATTTAGGCTATGTAGAGCCCAGGAGTGCTGGTACCAGGAGGACTTGGACAATTCAGCCTCCACAGTAGCCCCTGAATCCTTTCCCTCTGCTTTCTTGATGGCCCCACTCATCAGTATTAGATAATATGTTGTGGCATTGCACAAAAACTTCCTTCCTGGTTTTTGACAATTTGAAATATTGTCCATCTGCTTACATTTGCCTATGCTGTACCTTTTTATTTTGTTTGTTGCTATTTTGTGGGTTTATTGTCACTACAAACAAGCCTGCTGTTGTTCTCCTTTTACGATCTCTGCAATAACATCTCTGCAAAACTAACTTGGGCTTGCATGGTTTCTGACAGGCCTTTGAATTTTGGTATTGGCTATGCATTATTAATATCCCTGAGGCTTTTGCTGTTCTGGATTTTTTTTGAACATGACCTTACTCACTTTATAGTGATGTTCATCGTCTGATTTTTTTTCTTTTCCTTCTGAGAGTCCTTAGAGTTGTGAACTTCTTGGTTATAAGGATGGTGGAAGAGAAAGGTGTCTCTTCATACTTGCGGAATAGTCATACTATTGTTTTCATATATATAATTCCAAAATAAGTACTCAGAAAGTTATAAATCTCCAATAACATAATGCTTGTTAAAGTTATGAAGATGTAGTATTTAATTAATAGTGAAGTAATTACAAATTAACATTCATTGAATGTTCTGTATTTCTCACTCTCCTGTCAGTGGCCAGAGAAGCAGTAGAATGAGATTTCCTGAATTTGAGGAATAAGTTCAATTAACTTGAGCTCATACCAGAATAGAATGGCTGAAATAATTTTACTCGTACAGATACATTTAAAAAAAAAGGTTTTGTAGGAAGATTGTTTACTAATTTAATAGACTAATTATAAGTAAGTCAATTAGATCCTTGACCTATTTTTGCAGAGCAACAGAAATGTTACTTACACAGCACAGAACAGGCTGGAAAACTTGAATTGTCAAAGTCTTAGCTGAAAATTTTTAGGCAAAGATCAACTTCCAGGTTATTTACATGGAACAAAAGGAACATCCTCTGACACCCATTTTTTTTTTACCAGTTTGAATGGAACCTTACATTAAAAATAATAAATCCGTCTATGGCACAAGTTCCTGAGCTGTGAGAAGCCTGCACCAAACTCTTGAATGGTTATTTTGACATACATTCTCTCAATGCAAGAAGTTAATTCTTCTAATCTATAATATCTGCTGTTGTTCACAGGTACAAGACATGGCTCGGGATCAACCATGAGCTGCCATGGCTCAGGATCAGTTCAGTTTGCAGTGAGGGGGCTACTGGAATCCCTGCTCTTTTTTTTCTCAGGAGTTACTCTGTGTTTCTGTGATAGCAAAATTTTACCCTGTTTCTTAAACAGCATTTTCTTCCCTGAGTTCCCTGCAGCAACTCAGTGGAAAGAATACATCAAGAATGAAAGGAATAACATTAATGTGAATATCTCTCATCTCAGAAAGCACCAGGTGTTCTCCATTAGTATGTAGATCTCATTCCAAGGGAAATGAAAATTTACTGAAGAAATCTTTTGACCAAGCCAAATCTCATGTGAACCAAACCTGAGTATACTATATCACCCTCTCAGCTGTATTTTCAACGAACCTTTTCAATGTCTTGAGAGAAATTAGTGGGAAGAGGAAACTGGGGGAAGGGAGAACAGGGCCCTACACATGTCCTGAAATTCTTGGTTTTTTCTGCACACTTCATCTTAGGGCAGGGTGGGAAGGGAGTTCTGATCCCCTTAATCACAATTAATGCCTACAGGTAAAATATTTTCACCTTAACTGAGTTACTGCATTGAGTAATTAGAGTGAATGGGCCCCCCAAAGTCAACTGGTGTAAATGGGTGGGGATCTGGTGAACCTCTGGCTTGACTGTTTAATGAGGGTCCGGGTGTGCTGCATGAATTTAAGCGATCATTCCGAGTCTGTCCATGCCAGCATCCAAAAATTAAAAACCCTTACTCAACGATTACACGTTCATGATGAATGGAACCTCTTTGGCAATTGGAATAACATGCATATTGTGTATCATTCCCTGTGATACAAGCAGGGCAGGCACAGACTGTTGCCATCAGGCAATGAGCAGGTGGTGTTTGGCTGCCATTCAGGCCTCCCCTTCCACTGCGTCCTGGCCCTACGTGGTGTAATGTGGAGCTGCTAAAATGGGGTGTCAGGAGTGCTGAGCTGAGCGATCCTCATCCTGCCCCGAGCCTGTGTTGCTCCGCGGGGACGCCCGCTAAGGGATGGGCACCGCCCAGCTGCTGCAGATCCTGACAGCCCTGGCCTGTCTGTGTGGGGAGGCACAGCTTAGGGATAGGAAGCAACCGAGAAAGAAGACTTTAAATATCCTTTAGTGTCCCTTTAATACCCTTTTATTAGTATCCATAGTATTTTCCCCTTAATTTCATTTATATGATCCACGTGACCACATGATTAGCTATGTAATTTATTGCCTAATTTCCCCAAATACGGTGTTGTGAACAGTAGCCAGCGAAAATAATCAGAAACAGTGGGCTGATATGAGGGAACAACAAATCCATCATGAGGACTTATTTAGTTGCTGTTAGATTTTTAGGCTGGCTGAGTTACAGCTTGCTGATGTTAATAATAGTACTATAGAATATTCTTATTACAAAGTATTTTATGGCAGAGCAGTTCTGTGGCTTTTGCCTGCCTGGTGAGATTTTCCATACGAAGAAAACCAAAGACAATCCACTTTCCCTTCCCTTTAGAGTATTTTCTTAACAGTTGGAAGATTTGAAAAGATGGCTGAAGTGCTGAGTTGTTGTTTTAGTGTTTATATATAGTTTAATGAGAGCGTAGCTGGTGTCCTGAGAATACTGTTTGCATTGTCATCTCATAACTGCTCCCTTCAGGGTTAGTCTTTAAACTTCTTTTTTTGCTTTGTAAACATCTCGTTGTTCCTCACAATTGCTGTTATTGTCTGATTTTCTTTGTTCTTCTAACAAGTCTTTCCATTCTTATCTCTTTGCTTCATTCCCTCTCCTGCCATGGCCTTGATGCTTTGGTTACTCCTTGGAATCAGCCTCATCTATTCTGACTCCCATGCCATTGCACCTCTGCTATCAAAGAATTTTTAGAGTAACTCAGCTAAATATGCATGAAATCTTAGCCTCTCTCAGCTATATAGGACATATCCCAAATGGGTTTTTATAAAAATCTCCCTGTGTTTGTATATTTATTTATTCACTTTGGGTTAGGGCTCAAGGCTTAACAGCTGCTGAAAAACTGACATCTTGAATCATTAAAATGGGCAGAAAAAAAACCATTTAAAAATCTGGGGAGAGCCCTATCTCCTCCTTTCAGTTCTCTGACAAGTGTAGTCTGAAAATAAGTGTTAGTCAGGCACTGTGGGGTTTTTGGTTTGGTTCTCTTTTTTTTGTTTGTTTTGTTTTTGTTTTTAACTCAAGCACTCCAGACTAACACCACCATCTCCTGTTTGCTCCCCAAGATCCAGTAAGTAGGTCATTTAGCATCTTTTTGCAGACACAGAACATCCAGGGAAGAAATCTAAGGCTTCTGTCCAGTTTAAAAATATTTATTCCGAGTTACAAGTCTTGGAATATTTCTATGGAGAAATTCATATGAGCTCTATAACTTATTTTATTACAGCTTAAGGTTTATGGTTGTAGGGATTGTTTGAGCATCTTCCCTCACTAATTTAAGGAAGTTCTTCTCTTCCTGCATGAGTAAAATATGCTTTGAAATCCCTTTAGTGGTGGGCCTGATTTTGCCTGTTTTTTTCTAAACAGGAATTCCTTTCAATGAAGTTCAAGGCTGTCTTGGAAAACCCGAGTGTGTAACCCTCGTTTGCTTGGTCAGGGGGTTCCAGAAATCAAGTATAAGTGCACACTAATTCTCTTTTTAAAAAAAATTCTGAACCTGTTAGTTACAGTGACTTAGAATTAAAGAACCATTGTAAATCCTTTGTCTTGTATCTGTGAACAACAGCAGATATTATGGATTAGAAGAATTAACTTCTTGCATTGAGAGAATGTACGTCAAAATAACCATTCAAGGGTTTGGTGCAGGCTTTTCACAGCTCAGGAACTTGTGCCATAGATGGATTTATTATTTTTAACATAAGGCTCCATTCAAACTGGTAAAAAAAAAAATCCATGGGTGTGCATGGACTGGGTGAGGGGCAATAACAGCTCTGATGCTGGACAAAGACACTCTGTTTAAAAAAACCCAACAAAAAACAACAGTAAAAAAAGAAAGAATAGGGCCAAAAATAGAGCAAAGAAATGGAGATTGGATGAGGCATCCCCTAATTACTATTGGATCTTACAGAAAAAAAGCCTCCATTCTATAGTATTGTGATAAACAGTGTGGATATATACAAAAGGGCAGATTTCAACTGTGTAATTCTGCCTTTCCTACTGCTTGAGTTTATAGAGTTGCAAGCATGATGTTCTTTTAGCACCCTTTTTTTTTTCCCCTGTGACATGAGCAAGTTTGTTTAATGCACCATATGCTGCTGATGGAGAGCTCCTAACGTTTTCTCACCTTGGAAAACAGAGCTTTATAAGGAGATTATTGAAAGTAAGGAGTATAAATTGCATTGGGTAGATGGTGGCATCCTCAACTTTCTTTTAGTTTATTTAAAGCATTTTTAAAAGGTTAAAAAAGGAAAATTAGCCGTGTTTAAGACGGAATCTTTCAAATATCTCTTTTCACCTATTTAGAATGGAAATGACCTGAATAAATCATGTAAGGGTTCCTCACATAGGGGTTCTGGCTCGGCTCCATCAAAGTGACATAACTGTGAAAGGTTGTCAATTGGCATTTCTTTGGTCTTAGGGAAAAAAAAAAAAAAGAGTTAAAAAGCTTGTGTGTATAAATTGGATACTGCAATTTATGCAGCCTTGGCTTTGATTGCAGAATACATTAAGCCCGATATGGTTAATATGATATGCTCTGTGGAATCCCTTCTGTGGCTGGGTTACATTGCAAATACAATAAGCTGGTATCTGACCTGGAGCACTGATATATATTTCTAACATTTCCCAGTTGTTATCTGGGCTCGATTTTGGAGCAGAAAACAACACAAGGGGATGTCCAGCGTTGGGTCAGAGCACCTGCAGCCGCGGTTCTGTGCTGCAAGAGGAGATTTGCAGCCAGGGCTCACAGGCAACTGCTGAGAAGAAATCTGTGTCAGCTGTGATTTTCCTTTTCTAGGCTAGAAAGCAAAATAATCAGCTATATATAGCACACTTGAAAGGGCCCACAAAATCTGGCCAAGTAAACACAGTGCTGTTGGGCTCTTTGCAACGCCGTGCCTTGCATCTTCCCAGGGTCCCTCTGAAGAGAAACAGGCAGGAAATGGAGAAGTAAAGCAGAAGCAAAACTGATACTTATCAAATTCTCTCTGTGTTAGCTGAGCATCTGGCGGAATTCTGCTTGTTTTGCAACTGATAAAAAGTAGCAAAACTGAAATGTTGAGCCCAATCTCCATTTTATTCATGGCTATTGAGGCCAAACCAGTGGGATTCTGGAAAGGTGATGAAAGTTGCCCTTGGTCCATGTTGGTTACGGGGTCAAGGTCGGGATCTTTGCAAACAGCTGTTGTCCTCCTGCAGGGTTTGCTGCAAGTGGCAAGATTTCATGGTGACAAACTAGGGGTGCTTATTATTACAGCAGGGAACTTTCAGAGGACTCTGTTCAGGAAGGGAACCACAAATTTATCAGGAACTTTCTAGTCTAGGAACACTGAATAACCTCACTGAGCGACAGTCTTTTATTCCCCATTTGTAGTGTGAATGTATTTTGCTCCCTGATCTTAGCTGAAACTTGTAATTTACTGCAGCAATCGAAAAAATGCAACTTGACATTGAGAACCTACTTACCTGAAAATTGCCATTCTCTGGCTTTTGGAAATCGAGCTAAGGAGACCTAAATTACATTTTTTTGGCTCTCTTATTTCAGAATGTGAAGTTATGTTGTGTTTTCTGTTTGTTTGCCTGCAGCTTGCAAACTTTCCCTTGGAAGAGGCCCCCCTGAATGGCTGGTTCTGTAGAAGCACTTAGGTTAAACCTTTAAGATCAGAGTTTTACATATGTATCAAAAATTGCAAAATATTTGATCTGATTTCCTGGGCGTGTGGCTTATACTTAGTAATGTTTGTTTTGAGCAGTGGTTTTTTTTTTTTTTTTTTAATTTTTGAGTATTTTAAGTGATCTGTTTAGTGAGTACCAATCCAGAACAGAGCAGTGGGTCCACGAGGCTTTGTGGAGCAGTTGTCAGTCATATTAAATTGATTCTTTTGGCACTATCGAATACTTCTGGTGGCAGCACATCCAGGTTTGGTTCTGAGTAGCAGGTCCAAACCTGTGTTTAAGTCGTAGCCACCTTACCCATTTCCTTTCCACCTCTAGTGTGAGTACTATTCCCGTTTTCATTCCCAGATGAAGTCCACAAAACTTCACCTGGATGATTTCAGTGATGCATTTTTAGACTGACGTTATCTAATACACTTTAGGCCAGGGGAATGATGGCTGTGAAATAATAAGGTGGATTTTCATGGCCTTGGAGCATCACAGACCATCACTGCTGTCCTGTTGGTGTCCTGAGGATCTGAAAGCATTGTCTGAACAGGTTCAGCATGACTCTCTCCTTCCTGCATGGTATCCAGAGGCCAAACTTGCATTCCTTGTTCTCCCAGTTGCAAATTGCTCTTGGTACTGGTGTGGCAGGTGGGTACCTGTGGAGGAGGCACTCCAGGGCCCAACTCCTGCTGCCCTGATGGTTCTGCTTGTGGTTGACGGGGTTTTAGAAGTGAGGTTACGCAGCTTAGGCTTGGAGGAAACCAGGGAGTGCTGGGGATGGAGAGTCAGGAGTGGTTGCTAAGAATATCGGATCAGCCGGGATCGCCATGGCAACCGTGTTGCCAGGATGAAAAACTTTCCCTGCAATCAGTCGGAATTCATAAGTACACAGTGTCTACCTGTGTCACATTGGAAAGTCAGCCTCAGAGTTCTGATCCAGAGCACACCTTTTATTAAATCCCTAAGGATTCGTGTGCTCTGCTTGCTGAACAGTCTGGTCTAGAGGGGAAAGGAAGCATCTGTGTGAAGTCAGGGAGTGCTTGAGGGGCCGGGTCGGAGACAGACATTTGCAGGGACAACCATACGAATAATCAGGTTGCATTTATGTTATCCCTTGGCTTGGTGGTTTAAGTTTTTCATTCCAGGTAATGAGATGAAGTAAATCATCAGTTGTGCAAGGGCTGTTTCTAGTGCACATCCATTTTAGGTTCACTCTCCTTTATTAGTGTACCATTGAGAGATTTGGATTGTGGTCGTTGGTGGGGGTTATTCAGTGGTAATAAGCAACCAAAAATAAGTCCTGTTATTTTACTGCTCACCTCAGTTAACTATTCTTACTAGAGTTTAATTTCACAGACAAAATACCTTTAAAAAATGTCTAAATCTGTGCCTGCCAAAGTTGATTTGCCTTTTTTTGGGATCTGATGTTCCACTTTGTAGGCTAAAGTTAGTCCTAGCTGATATTGGTTAGTGTAGATGAAACAGTTGCATCAGTGACAGAGCATTTCCCATCTTGTGATGGGTGTGCTCTGCTACGTTATTGCAGTGACCACAAATTTACTGACACTTTGACAGCTCTCAGAAGTACATTGACATGAAAATTATCCTCTGATAGCTTTAGCTGGGGGGGTGAGTGGATATGCACAAATTGAAAAGGCTCTTTCAGGTCAGAAGTTGACTTGCCTTGTGACACATGTGACATGGATAATAGGAGATCTTAGTTTAAAATGGAGTTTTAATGTTCACCTACCCATGAACAGACCAAAATCCTCCTCTTAGCTTCTAGCTCTGCTCTGATCACCATTAAAGACTATTATTGTTTTGAAAAAGGGCTCTTAGTTGGGTTAAAACTTAAAATTTGCATTATCTGAGAAATTTTGACATGTTATCATAAATTGGCAAAAAAATAGTTTTTAAAACAAACTGGAAAAAAATAGATCTGTTCTATTTTGATTGAAAAAAATGCTACTGTGATTGTGATTTGGATTCTTAATATAATGTCACAGATATTATATGCACAAGTATATATGTAAGTTATATATAATACACGTTATCTATACAAGCATGATACACATTTTAAAGCTGTTAAATTCTAGAATGTTTTCTGCTGATAGCATTGTATCCGAATACTGTTAATATTGAAATTTGGTTACCACAGTTCCCAAACAAAGTTTTTGTTTCAACAGATTAGAATTTTCTAAAAAAATCTCAACCACAAACCAAACCCACCCCACAAAACAAAACACATTTTAATCAGAGAACCTCAAAGCAACGTGACTGAGTGAACTTTTCAGCCACATCTGCATGTCATGCATCTCTATTTCTACCTCACACAAAGCAGAAATTTTCATTTCCCAAGTAATCTATTTTTCTAGAAATACCCTTTTCAAATTCTACGTTAGGAGGGTGTTGATGGAAATTTTATGGGCAAGTCTAGTCTCAACTCCTCCAACTTCTCCACCAGGCTGGAGGAGAGATTGGTGTAACTCCCTTTGGGGTTTCCACATAACCTCAACTAGAACCAAAGCGTTGAGCCTCTGACGTTCAAAACTGGTTTTGTTGGTTCTCCAAAGGCCCTGTGTTGTTTGAGACCTGAAAAATGACTTGTAGCTTTTAGGTTTTCTTAGCCTAGTGACAGGAAAAGTAGGTGAAGTAATGACTTTGCCTTGACTTGGTGCTGTTGGGTACATTGAGCTGTTTCAAGCAGCCTGTACTGTAGAAATAGTAAAACAAAGGTGGAAGGGCTTGTGGGAGGAATCTCATTTAGAGCCTTCTGTTGAAAAAATCGCTACTACAATTTATTTGTTTTTTGTAAAACACAAATTTGCCTTAATTTGGAGCTTCCCTCAGTCTGCAGTATAGGATTTCCCTGCTGAAAACTAAATGTGTGCTCACGTTCTTGAGGCTGTATTGCTGTTGGGTTACATGGGTTTGTCAAAAAGGAATGAATCACAACGGAGAGATCTTTGGAAAAAATATACTTATTATTTAATTGTGAGGGGGGGAAAAAACCCACAGGGCTGATGCAACTGTTTTCCCATATTAATTCTGTTCCTATTCACAAATAATTCTTGTCTTTACATTCAAGGCAGCTGTTGGACACAAAAGTGATGATGAAATTCTTTTTGATGGGCAGGATGAAAGGCCAGTGTTAAAATATTTTCTCTGCAATATATAAAGCTCGTGGCAGTTTTCCCTTGGAAACCTTGGGGCTAATTAGGGGGTGGAAAAAAAAATACAGATATGGTGACTTCTTTGGTGGAGAGATGCCCAGGTTCTTTGTAACTCATACGGTAGGAGCAGGGTTTCTGCTGTGGTTTTGTTTCTTCATTAGATGAGTCATTATTAGAAGGTGCCCTAATGATAAATTAATAGAGAGTGTAGATTAAACACTCCCAGGAATTCTTAGTTAACAGTCATTTGACCAGCCCTGCAGAAAGCTTGTTTTCCCTGAAATTCTGAAATTGAAGAAGAGATGATGTAAGCCCTTCAAAGCCTGGAGAATAAAAGGGGATTTTTTTTCCACCCTTTAATGAAAAGAAACTTTTGTTAGGGAAGGCAGAGTGTCCTACAGCGTCTGGGAGCAGGAACATGCCATTCCTTCCTCTTCCCCCACCCCTCTGCCAGGGTTTGGATTTCAGCAGTTCATACTCGTGCGGGAAGGGCTTGGTTTTCTTCCCAAAATTTCAGCACGTGAAATTGGTGTGGAAGTTGACAGGAACCGTGCATTTCATCTGGGAAAAAGGGGACGTTGAGGACCTTGCTGGGAACTGTGCAGGATGCTCTGTGAGGGGAGGGCAGGACCTGCTTTGGTCACTGCCAGCTCCTCCCAGAATTTCCATGTCCAACACGAAGCTCCGCTCGATCCCACGTGCTGCTTCTGCTGTAGTTTCCCTCTGTGGCATTTATTAGGGAAGTGAAGACACACAAAACCAGCATCCAGTATCCCAGAAATTAGGAAACCCAGTGTGCCACTGAAGTTGTTCTAATAATTAAGGATGGGGCTGGATGTGCTGGGCACTGTACGGATTTACAACAACAGGCAGTGCTTTTCCTAAAGAATTTGCTGCCCTAAATGGATGATTCACACAGAGGGCAACAGAAGGCCTAGAACAAATAAGCTGCGGGAGGGTTGGTAAACACTCCCTGCATGTTATTATTAAACACACATATGTGTATATATGGGTTCAGTTGAGCTAAAAGGGAAACTCAAGGAAATGGAATTGAGAGGAAGAAGGGGAGAGTTTGTAGGGGGGAAAAAATGATACACAGGACTGGAGGCATTAAACAAAAATCAAAACACTTTTAATGACAAAAACAACTAGGTAGGAATGTCGTGTGGGGTCTTTATTATATAAAGAAATGAAGTCTGCTCCTCAATGAGATGGTGATCAAAGAGACTTTATTTCAAACCCGGTGCTCTTTTTATCCCTTAAAACCATGTGACCTTGTGACCATTGAGGTTATCTATTCTGGTGCATGTCCTCTGGGCTTCCCTGCCCTGGGTGCTTCCCTTGCACCCCTGGACATGCCTCCTACATCACCCCCTTCTCAATTATTTAAGATGGTCCTGAAAACAGTGCAAAAACAACAGTGCAAATAACAGAAGAGTACGTTATAAACTACCACAACTTTGCAGTGACCCAGCACCTTGCTTGCTTTGGCTTCTTATGCATCATTGTAAACCTTTTAAAACCTTCTTATGTTTCTAAGGGGTAGTGCAACTTGGAAAAATAACCTTATTAACCTAGGGACCTTAGCCCAACTGTGCATAGACTTATAACCTTTATTAATCTGAGAGCTTAAATAACTGGGAAATTCAACTTTATTTCAAAACCAGGGTATACTTAGCAAACTAAATTCTCTTAAAGTGACCATGTGGCTGAGGTAGTGTTATTTTTGCGAGGTATTTGGTGTTTAAGGCACTTGTCCTGTCAAATAATTCTCTTATTCGTTCACACACACATTTGCTGATGGCTGTCATTCCATACATCACACACACACTCATGGATTTTGTGTAGACTCTGCATTTTACCACACTGGTCATCCTCAAATGTAAACCCGAAACGTGAACATTATTACTAAAACATAACTGTTCTATAACTTCTGCGTTACTCTGGTTCTCGCTGCTGTGGTTGTGTGCCTAGATAGGGTCTAACACACCTGGAAGGAATCCATTTCAGCTCTTTTCCTGTAGCCTTGCCCCCAAGTCACAAGGTCCATCTGTCCCATCCACTGCCCTGAAATCAGATCTCTTACTCTATGACTGGTGGTTTGGGAGAGGCAGAAGCTTGAGGCCTGTGCTGCCTTTTGTGCCTGCTTTTTTCAGCACTGTAACAGTTTAGAAAATGTATAACATAGGTGGCTTTCCACAGACGCTCTTGTGGGCTACAGACTGATTTCCCCTCCTTTTTCTGTTTAGTTAACGTGTCTTTCAGTGTGCAGTGTGCCCTTTCAACAACTGCTTGTCCAGTGGGTAAGTGTGGAATACTTGTGAGAAATTCCCCAATTTGACAGGAAGTTTCTTACCTTTTCTGAGATGAAAGCTGGCCCACTGTCAGTCTTAATCTGTTTTGGGGTACCAAAGGCAGCAAAACAACTGAGCCAGTGTCTTATCACATCCTTGGCCTTTTCTCCAGTGTGTGCTGTGGCAGTTATGTATTGTGAGTGGGTATCTACTGTTACATGTATGCATTTTAATGTACCAAACTTGAGGATGTGTGTGATATCTGTTTTGCCAAATCTCATTTGCCATTAACCCTCTGTGGTTAACGCCTTCCTAAGATGGCATAGGTGTGATTTGTTGACAATCTGGGCATGACATGGTTATATCTCGAGCCTGATTGAGTGTTATTTGAAATTGTCTCTTCAGTGAACATGTGTTCTGGTGGAAAAATGATTGAGACAATTTTGCTTGCTCTAAGACTCCAGGTACTGTGTTGAACATAGCTGCCTTGTCAGCCTCTTGGTTCCCTTCAGCTATTGGTCCATGCATTTCTGTGTGTGACCTTGTGTGCATTATGTAAAAATCAGACTTTCTGTGATTGACAAGAAACCATACAGAACACATTTCAAACAACAGGTGAAGGGTTAGCAACATCTTGAAGAAATAAACTCTCGAGGTGGGACACTAACAGGAATCTGTAACAATATTAACAGGTTGTTCAGAAAACTTTCCCAAGGCAATAGATATGGCAGCAAGTTCCAGAACCTGCACAGAACCCTGGTTCACGGTCTGTACCTCTCGTTCCCATTGTCCTGTGTCACGGTTTACCCATGCCACTGCAGCTTTTAGTTTCATGAGGTTTCCTATCTTGTCCTGTATTTCTATGTGCAGAGCTTCTACAAGTGGCAGCTCTGGGACTGCCTCTTTAATGAACCACACAAACTCTGTTAGTTCAGCCCTTGCGGCTTGTATATGGTAAGGTCTTAGCAGGACAGATAATGCGTCTGTGTCTTGTGAAATCTCGGTGGAGAAAAAGTTTCCCGTGTTTTTTACCTTACTCTTACTGCTGTAGATGCACGTGTCTGGACATCCTTTGTCTAGCGGCTGCTGCGTTTCACTTTGGGTTTCTGGATCAGCTGTTCTCTCTCGGCTTTCTTCCTTTTCGGCGTTCTGGGCGGCGTCTGCTGTTGTCCGGATCTCTGCTGCTGCTCCGATGGTTTGAGGGCGACGGCAGATGGCGGGAAAAACCTCCTGGTGTGGTGGCAGCGGGCTCGGCGGCGGTCTGAAGTTCCCTCATGGTCTGTGGCACTTCTGGCGGCTGTTTCAGCGGTGTGGAGGCTGCACACGGTTGGCAACAGGCATGCACACGCCTGCAGAAGGTGGCTACAAGCTCTTGTGGTCCGCTGGGCAGGGTTTCGCGTTGCGGCTTCTACGATCTTTTTTTCTTCTTCTCTGTTCCTGTGGACTTTCCCTCATTTTCTTTTGAGCTCTCTATACTAACTTGCATCTCTCAGTACCGGCTGAGACAACGGCTTAAAGACGTTGGAGATTTTTTTCGGTGAAAAATTCCCGTGTTCTAAAAATGAGTATGATAACCGGAATTTACCGATATTCCCTGATTCAGGGATTTCTGTTCCAGCCCTAACGTAGGTTCTAAGTCCCTGTTCGGGCACCACGTGTCACATGGGGTCTTTATGTAATAAAGAAATGGAGTGTGCTGCTCAGTGAGGTGGTGATCAAAGAGTGTTTATTTCAAACCCAGCGCTCTTTTTATCCATTAAAACCATGTGACCAATGAGGTTATCGATTCCGGCGCACGTCCCCTGGGCTTCCCTGCCCTGGGTGCTTCCCCTGCACACCTGGACGTGCCTCCTACAGACTTGGGCTTCCCACTCTTCTCTGGAGTTCATGCTTTCAAAATTCATGGGACTCATGGAAACATGGTAGGGAACAACACCAGGGCTGCACTGGCCCTTCTAAATCTCTGCGTAGTCTAATGTGAACCATGCTGTCATGAACCTCAGCCCACCTGGGGTTTTCCTCTACCTTCAGTGGAGTGATGCCTGCTGGAAGGATATTTTCTTTCAGGAGTTCTTACATTTTCTGAATTTTGCAGTCCCTGGATCCATTCTTCCTCAAAACACCGATCTGATCAGCTTGACCTTTGCAGGAGCTGCGGGCAGGGAGGCAGATCTAGTTCATGTTCTGAAGCGCTATTTATTGACTGGGGAGAACAACAACAGAAAGCATCTCTGGAGGGAAGGGGTCCCGTTATAATACAGAGCTGGATGTGGGAGAACTGCCTTGTCGGTGTTTTCTGTGGGAATTCACTCCAGGTCTCTACTAACAGCAGTAATAACTCAGTCTTTGATGTTGTTAAACTACTGTGTGTTAAGATGAGCCAGAAATATGTAGTGGTAATACTTTTATATGGATTTAAGATCCTTCTCCTTGAGGTGTGCTTGATGAAAGGACTCGAAGCCTAATTTTCTTCTTGTGTTGCACACTAGTCCTTAACTTTGCTGAGCTCATATAACTTAAGGAATCACATACAACAGTAGGAAAATGCAGAGGTCAACTTCATCTCTGATGGATTCAACGGACTGCACTCAGCTGTGGGGATGGCTTGAAAAAGAGGAAATAAAAGCCTTCACCAAGGCCATGTTCAGTGTTGTTATCCCCCCAAATGAACTTTGTTTAAATATACGGTTTGTAAAGTGAGCACTTTTCTTCCTATATTATAAGCCCTATGTGAGATTATTGTGTTGTACCTGTTGATGTTAACGTAGAAGTGGAGTAATGCAACACTGTGGGTTAACACCCAAGCTGGTTTTATGTTTTAAAGAAGTAAATAAGCCAAATTCTATATCAGGAAATGGTGCTTACTAGTTGCCTTTCACCGTTTTTCACCATTCCTGTGTTCCATTCAGAGATGATATCCAGGTTTTCATGCTGCAAACCTTTCCATGAAACTGAGAAACAAAGAGTTACAAAATTGACTTTTTTTTCATTTCTCAAATGTTCTCCGAACATGGAGTGTCTTTCTAAAATTACAAATACTACAGGGAAGGAACAAAATCTCGTTACCGAGTGAAAAATTAACGAAAGCTTTTCTGCTGGAACAAAATCTTTATGTTTGAAGTTAACCTTTACAAGTAGGGCACATGCAGACTGTTGCCATCAGGCGGTGTTTGGCTGCCATTCAGGCCTCCCCTTCCACTGCGTCCTGACCCTACGTGGTGTAATGTGGAGCTGCTAAAATGGGGTGTCAGGAGTGCTGAGCTGAGCGATCCTCATCCTGCCCCGAGCCTGTGTTGCTCCGCGGGGACGCCCGCTAAGGGATGGGCACCGCCCAACTGCTGCAGATCCTGCCAGCCCTGGCCTGTCTGTGTGGGGAGGCACAGCTTAGGGATAGGAAGCAACCGAGGAAGCAAATTTTTTAATATCCTTTTAGTGTCCCTTTAATTCCCCTTTTGTTATTGAATATTGTTACATAAATAAGTTCATAGTATTTCCCTTTAATTTCCCCTTTTTACTGACTAATATCTTGTTAATAGTTATCCATAATATTGTGCTAAGATCCTTTTTGGTATCCCTTTTTAATAATTAATATTATGCCTTTTGAATGCTGCTCTTAGTATTTCTTTTAATGCCACCCAATAAGGTAGTTATATTGTATCTTTCTTAGTTTTGATTCTTTTTGCTAAGTTTATTATTATTATTATCATTATTCTCACTGTAATAAAAGATATTTTGTGTGTTTGAATGCTTGTGACACCCTTATTCAGGACATGTATCCAAACAAACTGTTACAGGTGGGTTCTATGTTTTGGCGACTGTTGCACTTTCAGGTCTGTTTCAGACCCTTCAAATGCGAACTTGTGAAATTCAGAGTAGTTTTCAAAGCATGGCAGGGAGAAATACTGCTGAGTTTTCTCTCTGGGAAAGGCTTATCACAGAGGAAATGAAAACCTATGGATGCCACTGTGTGCCTTGATTCCTGAAACGCCTGCAAACCAGGCTGGTGCTCCTGGAGATAACTGTTCCCAGCTGTTGTTTCACATTCCAACTTTTATGAGTATTCTTGCTGGCAACAGGAAATATTTTCAGGTCTTTGCTGGATAAGGCATCCATTTATTTTACTTAAGATGTTTTGTTTTATCTTTTCGGATTACTCTGCCTGTGGAAATTTTGTGCACGTTTCCAGAATGAAAATTGGCAATTATGGTTACAGAGAGTTAAAAATAACTGTTTCCTTGAGTGTTCTGTTAACTCTGATGTTTCGATGGGATTGGGTTTCAAAATTGTCTTTTGCTATTGTAGCTGGTTTTCCGGGAAAGAAATGCTAAAGCCACTTTATACTCTTTCTGTTCTCATTAAGAATCCTGACTTTGGAGCAGAAGGAAGAGAAACCTTTATTGATATATCTCAGTCATAAAAATGCAACAAAACAAATGCTAAAAGTATACTGCTTATTTTAGTGCATGTTACTCTTTCATATTATAATCCAGATTTATTTGCTACCTGTGCCCTGCTTTTATTGGACTCAAATATTTCAGGCTTGACCTCCCCTGATCACATGTGTTGGTTGAGATCTGCAAGCAGCGTGTTTATAATCCAGAGTTTAGAGATAAAAGGTCTTCAGAGTTTAGATTCGCTCTAAAATTGGGTTCAGCTCATTTATTGCATTGGCTTCATGGTGTCTTATCAATTATGTATAAGGGTAGAACTGTCTTGGGTTTTATTTGCTTTCTGTTTTTCTTCCTCTCGATTTCTTTTGTTTCTTTGCACCAGGAGGAGAATTCCTGTTGTGCTTGGACTGACCCCAGCATCTTCCACTCTCTTGTCCCAAGGTCAAGTGTAGCAGAGGTTCCTGTGCCATGAGGCTCCTCAGGTGGCCTTCTCTTCCCTCCCAGATTCCATTTCTAGTGACATTCCAAGTGGGACTTCTCAATCCCCTGTCAAATACCACCAGAAATGGAGCCAAAGAGTTACTATCTCCAAGTCATGTTTAAAGAAGAGTGATGCAGGGTTCAACAGGGAGATGCTTCTTTTTTTAACTATCACTATTTTTTAAACTGAGGTGAGCTCCTGGTGCACAGCAGAGGTCTCTTCCTTCCCTCTGCACCCCGTTCCTGTTTTGTACAAGAGGGAGAACGTTTCTCCCCCTGCCCAAAGTGATCAGCTGTAGTGAGTTAGGTTTGCCTGGAGTGTCTGTGTGGGCAGCAATCACGCCAACACAGCTTTTGGGGAGAACAGGTATTGAGGAAGATGTGAAAATCATCTCCAATTGCTGTGGGGGGGGCTCTGGACCCCACTGCCTCCCCAAATCCAGCTGTGGGGTGTCCCATGGCACCCCTCAGGCTTGGCTCTGGAGTAAACAGCACTCCAGAAACTGTCCTTGCTCTTCCCTGCCAGAGTTTCCCTATTGAGACAGGGAGTTAAAAATAAATGCATTCCCTGCTTTATATGCTTTGGCATAGGGTACTATAAACAGCAAAATTATTCTAAGATCAAATGTATTTGGGCTGTTCACAGTATGGCATGTGAAGGAAAGACCTATTTTAAGGCAGAAGAATAGACAGTGGAACCGTTTTCCTTGAAAACTTTGGAGTTTTTGCTGTTGCTAGAATGATTCATCCTGTTACTCACCGTGGGAGTGTTAATTGTCAAAGGGTAAGAGAAGTGCCACCTCCTTAAGGTGAATCCAAGAGAGTAGAGGCTGGTGTATGCAAGGTACTGGTAGTTTCTTTGGAGGGAGTGTCAGCTATAAATGATGGTCTCTGCCAGCGTGTTTGCCAAATGCAGCTCTGCCTTGGGCAGCACGTTGTGATGTTAAAATGATGTTTTTCCTTTTACATAATTGTTTTGATTATTAAATATCACTTACTTGTTGGATTGTTGTATATCCTGAGCAAGTCCTGCCTATCCAGTGCAACTTAGAAAGGACGAGCAGCATTTGTTTCGTGCATGTGTAAGAATTCTGACCTAAAAATGTTTATAATTCAGGGATGATTAAATCAAGGTAAAAAATCTACACAGAAATTATTTATCATTGTTTTACGCTGTAATTTGTAGGGCAGGCAAACTTACAGGCTGCTGTAGGAGGTAACTTTATAATTACCCCCCTCCAGCTTGCGTTTTAAGATCATCACGATACAGAAAAGCACTTAAATGTGATTAAATGCTTGACTGAATTAAAACTTCCCTGAACGTGGTACTTGGCTAAGGGCAGAGCAAAAGGGTCATCTGAGACTCAGAGCCCCCTCAGGGACCTGGGGGGGTCTCCTGTTACCTGTGGATGACCAAGGCACATCCACCAAAACCCCCACCACAGCCTCTACTTGAGCTTGTCTTCACTCTACCACTGAGGACCTGAACATCTCTGTGCACCAAGTGTCTTACCTGAACACAAAGAGAACACCTTATAACTCCTATTTTTCCCCCTTAGTATTGTGAAAGCAGTTATTTTAAAAATATTTTTTTTACCAAGTATAATAACTGTGGGTGAAAATAAAAAGGAAGCCCTTTTGAGTTTTTTAAATGTGTATTTCATTAAGTACATATTGGTACAGTTCCAAAGAGAATATTTTCTAACAGGATGGGTTTTCAGTAGAAGAATGTCAGCTTGACGTGTGCCAAAGTGTTCTTTCACAGTTAGGGAAGAACAAATTCTTTGTTAAACATTACTCCAGTTTTTGTTGCTAAATATATAGACACGCAGTTTTTCTCTGGAAGTTGGAGGAAATGTGTTTTTTTTTTTTTTTTTCCCCCCACTCAAGGCAAGATACTGTCCCAGATATTTGACTTGAAAATGGAACCACTGTGGCAGGAAAAGATGGGGTGCAGTACAGACCAGTACGGGCAGGCAGAGAATGGGAAGCTTTTTAGGGGAGAGGCAGCTCTCAGGGTCGTGGTATTTTGTGATGCCTCCATAAGCCTGGAGAAACAGGCCTGTGGAGTGGCTTGAAGAATTCTATCATGCAATAGTAGTAATAATAATCAGCATAAAACCAGCAGTTGGATATAGTGGCTTCAGAGCCACTCCTGGGGTGTCAGGGATTGGCTTGGTGATGCTTGGTGAAAGCCAAAGGAGCTGGTGTCGGGATTAAGTTAGAAGAACTCCCAATTCCTCATCTTGTCCATGGAATATGTATTTTCAGCTAATTAACCTTTTCATTCTGAAGTAATTCTTGCAAGCCCTTTCCAGTTTTCAGCAGGTTTCTAATGAGGGCTTTGATATCATGTTACCGGAGAGATGAGATCTCTGGAAACAGCGGTGACTGTCAGATCAGAAAATCTCCCCTTCTGATCCTCTTATATTTGAGTTCTTTCTCATTTTTTATATATATGCATGTACTTAAAAACCACCCTGAGTTGGAGTTAACAGAGAATGCAGAGTTAGGAGATGCTTTTGCATCCTCTGTTTGACCCAGTCATGTCTGTACATCAGGATCCAGGGTTCAATTACACATGCCCCTAATACTTTTTCCACCAGCTCCCGCTACTTTCGATGCACAAAATAATGATACACGTTTAATGACCAGCTATTCCAGAGGTTGTTTCCTGCTCATTGCTCGATTTGTGCCCCCAGGCCTTATTTACAACATGTTCTTTAAACATCCCTTTGAAGGCAGAATTATTAGTCCCTTGGGGGCTCATTGAAGTCGGAGTCTGTGTGTGGAAAATAATTAATTCATTTTCATTATGTTTCTGTTAAGTGGAGAGACACAGTTATTCCTGTTCAGTGGATGGGATGCTGAAAGACAGGGATAGAAATGATATTCAGAAGCTTTTTTGCTATGTTTGGACTCTCAGTTGAGGAAAACGGGGAGTTTTGTTTTTCCAAGTTAGCATGTTCCATCTCGCTGCTGATCCCCTCTTGGCTTTGATTATCCCTGAGAGTTTTTAACCCTTGGAAGAAAAGATCCCAAGGTGGCTGATGAGCATCCAGAAAGCGAGAAGCTTTGCAGTGAACAGCTTGTTTTTAAGCACCTGTCTGGTATGAAGCATGAGGAGGGGACAGATGGAGCAGCAGGAATGCTGTTGTGTGCTGTGCTGATGGGCTGCCCTGGCTGTTCTGCTCCTTGTTCTACACTGTGTCTCCCAATTTCTCTCAATCCATCTGCAGATCAGATACCAGATGCCCTCTCTCTGTAGCTCCTGTTGATCCCTCAGTGTGTCCATCTCTGCCCTCGGAGCCAGGTGGTTCTAGTGAAATAACAGATATGAAAGGAGTGTATAAAGCATTACTACAGGTAGAATTCAGGTTACCTGGGTACCTTTGCTCTTTGCTTTTCCTTGTTTCTGGAACAGTAGCCAACCATCTTCTCCTCTTGAGCTTTCCCCCCTGGTTTTGGAGGACATGAGGCTTTGGGAGGCAGTGACTCTTCTGTCCATCTCCCCTTTTTCAACCTCCAGTGTAATTTCTTTGCCCCTTCTGCACCAGCAGGACTGAATTCCCATGTTCAGTCCTGGTTCTGCTTCCCTGGTGTTGCCATCTCACTGCTCTTTTTGTGCACTTTGACCAAAGCATGTAGGTGTAAAACCTTTAATAATTGAACTCTTTCAGGTGAATGTTTCAAGTTCATCTTGAGGCAGTATCAAAAACATCAAATCTAAGAGGTGGAAGTTTGATTGGGATATTTTACAGGAAATAGAAAACAGTACCTAGCAAGAAAAGGCTGTATATAACAATCGTAACTAACAGCTACACCTGTAGTAATTTCAACCTCGGAGGCTCACTTGAGTATCTGGCTAGAAAAAAATAAATTGTTTTCTTTGTTTTGTTACATTCTGCTGAAAATATGACACATTTCTCTTGCATTGTGTGCATGGTGCATGATACAAATACTGTATTGTGTAAATCCTGTGACTCAAACCTTTATTCTAATTTCCCTTTCTGTTATTGCTGATTTCACATTTAATTTCTGGTAGTCTTTGCTTTGCCAGCTGAACGCAAAAAAACCCCCACACCCCTTCAACCCCTTTACTCCAAAATAAACCATAAATTAACAGTTATCTGAAGAATAATAATTGAAGGCATGAGAGAAGAAGGCTTTGAGCTCACAAGTCTCCATGGCAAGTGTCTGGTTACTATAGCAATCGCCATGGAGCACGTGACCTGCATGAGAAATGCAGGGGACTTAAGAACCTTTTCTCCTGCCTAAGTTTGATGTCTTCTCAACAGAGGTGTTAGGTGAGGTCACATCCCCTCAATCCCGATCCCAGATGGATGGATAAGTCAAACGCTCAATTTGCGGCTCCCACCGGGCAGAAAATGGGTTTTAATTTGTTTGATGTGCAGCACAACTCAAGTGAGGGCAGGAGTTGCTCCTCCCCGCTCTAACATGGTTTAAATGTGTATTTTGACTGTCAGTTTGTGTGGGAATGGTTGCTGTGTACGTGTTTTGTGGAGCACTTTGAACCAGACAGGCAACCATATCTGTAAAACTTGGCTCATATTTTAATGCAGAAACACAGTAGAATCACAGCAACTAGGAGGTGTGAATACTGAGGGACAAAGTAACTTAGTGTTGTGTTAAAATAACCCACTGTTTTAAAGTGAATGCTTTGTTTAGACATTTATTTCATTTGTTTGGTGAGTGTGGTGGCTTGACTTCAGTAATGAGAAAAACAGTAGAAAAATGTCTTTCTGGAAACAGAAGGCAAATTTGCATTGTGCATTACTTAATTTTTAGTGGATATTTGGATAGTCTCCCATTCATTCCAGCACACAGCAACGCTGATTTGGCTTTCATCAATGTTTAAAAGCTGTTGAGAACCCTATTTGAAAAACCTTAAATATTGATAGTTCCTTGCCACTTCCATGGAAGGACGCTTTTCTAGAGGACAGACGCAAAAAGGAATAGAGCCAAGTGATGAAATATGTGTGTGTGTTTCTTGGAAGATGACTGTGTTGTTTCTCAGCTGTCCTGAGAAAGATGAATTGCCAGGTCAGTCATGGCTGTGTAACAGAAATTCAGATAAAAGAAAGATAACTTTGTTGTGTGTTTTAGATGCAAACTCTGTGACATTCTGGTACTTAAACACAGCAGGTTATTTTTCTACAAGGACATGTAGTGTTAGGTCAGGTTTTAGGAAGAAATCCTTCCCTGTGAGGGCGGTGAGGCCCTGGCACAGGTTGCCCAGAGAAGCTGTGGCTGCCCCATCCCTGGCAGTGTCCAAGGCCAGGTTGGACAGGGCTCTGAAGCAACCTGGGCTAGTGGGAGGTGTCCCTGCCCAAGGCAGGGGGATTGGAAAGAGATTGTCTGCAAGGTTCCTTCCAACCCAAACCACTCTGTGATTTTTAATGGAAAGCTATAATACACAGAGCAATCTGCTTATTAGGGTTTTGTGTTTGTCCTTTATACCTTGAGGAGGGAATAAATAGGGAACGCTTATATGTATGAGGTGATATGTATTATTTAGTGTCATTTCATAATCATAAAAATAATTTGTTCAGTTTTTGATATTTTTGCTATATTTATGATATAAGTAAATAGAAGCACAGTTTAACTCTTTGCTGTTCCAGCTTATTTTAACGACTCAGTGGTAAACCATAGACAGCTTTTTCACCCCCCTTTGCTTGGCTCTATTGTTCCTGTCTTATCAGGGTGGGCCAGATGGAAGCTGAGGGTTCAGCTCAAGGTAACCAGCAGAAACTCCTGTAGGGGTGGGTCGATAAAATCCCAGCTGATTATCTGTGGCACTGCTGAGTAGACACTGAGCACTTGCCACACATGACATTTACAGGGGGTTGGATAATAAGCACTGAAGCCACTGACAGAATATAGGTGTCCCCATTTTAAGAATGACAATATTTGCAATTAGCTCAGCTGGAATAGCTGAGTATCTTAATGCCTGTAACTGCTGGGATGCAACAAATACAGTGTTTGCTTTTAGAACAGGTGAGGTGGAGAGGGGTCTCTGGAGATCATCCAGTCCAATCCCTATCTCGGATCAGGGTCAGCCAGGACAGGTTGCTTGGGGCCATGACCAGTCATGTTTGGAGGATATCTAAGGATTGGAATTCATAGTCTAGCTAGGTAATCCGTTCCTTTACTTTTAAAGTGATTTTTTTTTAAAGTTTAAATAGAATTTCTTGCATTTGAGTTGGTGCCCATTGTCTCCAGGGGGAGACAATGACTGAGAAAAGCCTGTCTCAGCTTCATTACTGTCTCCCATTTGTATTTGACACATTGATAAGATCCCCCTGAGCCTTCAGTTTCCAAACTGTGGAATGTGGAAGTGTTCTGACTTGCTGACAGTGTTCTATTTTATTTCTTTTTTACTTTTTTGAAAAAGTACAGGCAGGATGGGTTCAGAGTCTGAAGTCAAGTCAGAGTGTAGAAAGAAGTTCTAGTTGAACTAGAAGATAAGGTTCCAAGTTTTGTTGCTTTTTGCAGTGGTGGGAATTAACACATCTTACTGGATCTGCTGCTGTTAAATTCAGTGGGAATAGAGCTGGCCCTGTAGGATTAAATTTTTTAATTGTGGAAGTAACTGGAAATGATATCAAAAGGAATGACTCTGGGAAAGCCACAGTCAGTCAGGCAGACTGTCAGTCAGGCAGACTGTCAGTCAGGCAGACTGTCAGTCAGGCAGACTGTCAGTCAGGCAGACTGTCAGTCAGGCAGACTGATGTAGTGATAAAGCTGATCTCTTGTACAGCAGCTGTGACCCAACTGCAGTGCCCCAGCACTCGGTGCAGGCTGGTGACATCTGCCAGCAGCTGCAGCAGGGACATTCTCCTTTGGCTTGGGTTCCCGTGCCTGCGTGAATAAATTTGGGAGTGAGGGTCCTGGGGCTGGAAAACACCCAAGCAAAACTCAGTAAGGAAGCCCTTCTGACTGTCCACACTTATGAGATTAAAGGGATTCCTCTGATGCTGCTGAGGTGCTGTAGGAAGCTTCTGGCAATGCTTGTGGAGAGGATGGGCCAGCACGTTTCCCAAGAGCTTTCAGGGAGCTGCTTTCACACTTCTCTATCATTTGTTTTCAGTTCTGTAAAGAAAGTTTAAGCTGGGGTGGAATCCCCTGGAATCAAAGCTGTCTGAAGGGAGGTGATTGTCCACTTGTTAACCTGGTTGTTACACTGGAACATCCTTCAGATGTTGGGGGGATTAAGGCACTTGAACTAAGCACCTGGCTTTAGGTGTAATGAATACAGCCTGGAAACAATACAACCAACAGGATATATCTGGGGAATTCCACACACACTGATCTACCTGCTCACCTGAGCCCTCATTCATGGGAGGTGTCATAATGAATTACCAGCCATTGATCCTGTTTGGTGGGTTGATAGATATGGTTTGGATCCCCCTTTTATAAACTTCTGAGGGCTGATTCAGAATGTGACTGCAACTGTGTTTCAAGTGACTCCAAAATCACTCCTGTGCAATTCCCCATATCTGAAGTTTACATCTACATATATTTTCAGCTAATAAATTTTGTGAGGGGAATGCATTACACATCCTACAGTATTTTTTTCCTAACCACTTTAAGTGGTGAGGAATGCCTTCAGCAGTTTTGAACATTCTGGACTGATTGGGGTGTTTGGGCACTTCTGAGACAGCTTGTGTGATTATTAGGCCTGATTTTGTGCTGTTGTTAGGCCTGTAGGCAGTTGACACCAGCTGTGATTCCCTGTGAGGTTGGGTTATGTTTGTTAGGTGTCACGCTGGATTTCTGGGATGGTGGGAAATTATACTGAGCCAAGAGCACTTGTTTTCTTTGACTGCACCCAAGTCTGTATTGCCAAAGGTGAACACTCAGGATGTGGGGACAGGAGCTAAGAGCAGTTGAGGTTAATAGGGTTGTCATCCTTCAATAAATTTGTGATGGTTTTGTAGTTTAAATACTTGTCACAACAGGCTTTTCTGATGTTTTGGTTGTGGGCAGCGTTGCATCATACCTTGAATTCCCAGGGAGTGGTGTGACAGTGCAACTCTTGTGTGCTGACAGAAATGAGGGAAAGATCAGGTGAGAAGTGTGCAGCTTCAGGATGGAAATGGAAAATCCTCAAACTGTGCCTTTCTGTATGACTCCTCCCTCACACCTTCCAGCCCTGCCTGCCTCCCTGGGTGCTGCCCTTTTGCTGCTCACACTGACTCCCAGAGAATCCTCCTTTTCACCAGGCCTTCTTCCATCATTAAAGTCTCTTGGGAAAATCCAGTCATCTCCTGGCTATCATGGATGTCTCCTGCAATCCTATGTCCTTATTCTTTTCCAGCTTGAAGACCAGAGTAAATACAGAGTTAAAAATGTAGCAGCAGGTCCCATCTCTTTTAGGGACAGAGGGAGAAGTGTTGGATTTGGCTGAGTGACATATTGTGCTCTTCATCCCCTTTGCACCACTGCCCCATCACCTCTGGGTTTTCAGAACCATCTTGTGTGATTGAAGTTTTGTTCATATTCACTTTCAGATATATCAGTGATTTTGTTTCTTTAATTGTGCAAGAAACCTTGTGAGAAAAAAACACAGTACATCATCACCATGTACTAGAACAATCTACCTTAATCCAAGGATGACTTACTAGGAATAAACAAATATCAGATAAAGACTGTAAAAGGCTTAGTTTTCTATGAGAAAGGGATGGGGAGGGGGAAGAATTTGTGCAAAATTGAACTAAAATGAGAAACGGGAGATGGCCTCTGTCTTTAAAACCAGCAGAGCAGTCTTGTTTGTAAATTAAAACAATGACCACATCTCTACAGGTTCCACAAATGCATTCCATGGATGTCTGATGCTGATAACAAATGACTGTTGTACGTTTTCCCCAAAATCCTTGCTGTGACTGTGATTGCAGCTCTAATTATGGCATAACAGATGCAGTGTTGTATAGCACCCGCCTTCTCCGAGATCTGTAGCTCCCCTTGCTTTTACATGAGTTATTTCTCATTTTAGTCTAGAATTTACTACTGCTTGCAGTAACAAAGAAGCCACTCTAAAGTAAGGAGGAAAAAAAAAAAAGGTTTTCAGATTGTTACACTGCTCACATTGTTGTTGTGCTGCAGATGTTCGTTGTGTTCGCAGCCAGGGCGATTGTGGGAGAGCGAATTCATGCCTCATTGGGTCCTTCCACTTTCTCCAGCCTCTCCTCTGCTGAGTAAGCAGTTAAAGGGAGTTTTTTCTTTTGTTCCCCTGCCTTCGCTGTTGTTTGAGAAGGAGGGCAAGTTACTTGGCTGTTTTGTTCAGTTGTAATGTTTTTTCTTTCTCTTGAGTATTCACCAGAAGAAACAGCAGAGTGCATTTGCAATTCTCACATGCATTTACATGTGAATGTTGCTGTGTTGTTCTTCCAAACCAAGGAGGAGGTGATTTATTTTAGTAGTACAAACTAACGCCTTGTGCTGTGTCAATCACGCTACCATTGTCTGCTCTAGTGCTGACGCTGAATCATCTCTGCGATGTTACAGTTGGGGCCAAACACCTCGTTCCCGTGTGTGGGTTCGGGGACAGGGAGGCGGGGTGAGCTGCACCTCATGCCACAGGGATGTCTCATCCCCGGGAGTGTTCAAGGCCAGGTTGGGCGGGCCTTGGAGCAACCTGGGATAGTGACAGGTGTTCCTGCCTATGGCTGGAGGTTGCAATGAGATGATCTTTCAGGTCTCTTACAACCCAAATTATTCTGTGATCCTGTGATGTGGGATGCCCGGGAAGCACAGGGTGTCCCTTGCCTGAGCACAGTCAGGCACGGAGGAGCGTTGGTGACTTTTTAGGGGCTGTTTAGTTTTTGAGGAAGGAGGACACAACCCAATACTGTGTTCTCAGCCTCTTTCCTCCACGAATCTCTTTGTTTCTTGGTTCCGCTATTCAAAGAAAGCAAAACGCTAACCTTTGGCCAGGGACAGTCTTAACACCGTCCCTGCAATTTTTGTCTGGCTAATGAAGTAGAAGTGCACACTCTACGTTTTCCCATGCGACTTTCGCCTTCGAGACCTCATTTTGGGTGGAGAGAAAAACAACCGGCGAGGCACCGATAGCCCGGAGGGGCTGTGGCTGCCCCACCCCTGCGAGCGTCCAAGCTCCAGGGGCTCGGAGCAACCTGGTCTCTAGTGGCTGTAGGTGTGCCTGCCCGCGGCGGGGAGGGGGTTCTGAGCCGAGAGATGAGCTCCGAGGAGGGTGTTTTCCCATTCCGGCAGCGCGGGGTGTGCCGTCCCCGCCCCGCCGCCACCACGGCAACGCGGCCGCTGTGCCCGCCCCCGGGCCGGCCCCGGCGGTGCCACCCTGGGCTGGGGCTGGGCGCCGAGCCTGCATGGCACGGCAGTGCCGCTCGCCAGCAGCAGCATGAACGAGGAGGCGGCCCAGAAGAGCGACGGCGGCGAGAAGTGCAACGGGGGGGGCAGCCAGCGCAGGAAGAGACCCAAGAAGGTGGGAGCCGGGACTGGGAGCGGGGGTCGGGGGGTCGGGGGGGGGAGCGCGGAGCTTCTGCCCTGCCGGTGCTCCGGGGGGCGAGGGGGGCTCTCTCCCCGTGTAGGGTCTCCGTGTGGAACCCACAGCGCTGCGATAGCCGAGCCGGAGGGGGGGTGGTTCCTGCGTTTCTCGTTCCGTGGAAGTTGGCGTGGTTCGGCAGGGGATGCTGCTCGGCGCTGCCCCGGAGGGAGCGGGCGGTTTGTGTTGATGGAAGTGGGGTCTTGGCTCGTGTGCTGCCATCCCTTTTCCTTCAGGCGGCACGGATATATGCGGGTTTATAGACCTTCGGTTTATTTTTGCCGGAGGTGTTTCTTAGGTCGGGCCGTAAACGGTCTTGGAGAGATACATCGCTGGCTGTTGTGCCATCCGCGGTAATTCAGTGATGTTAGCGACAAGTAACGGGGTAAAAATGTGAATTGTCCAGCCACACCCAGTTCCCGGGGCACGTTCCCCGTGTGTCCAGTCTGTCACAAATGGTTGATTTGCAAGGTGCAGCGTGCAGTGCCCGCTGCTTCAACCCCCTGCTTGAGGTAATCTCTTTTTAATGGATTTAATTGCAGGCGGCTATTTATTTCTGTTTGGGCTTTCTCTCCCCCTTAGGAGGAAAGATGTCTGTGGTGCTGCATAATTACGACATAAACGGGTTTACAGTTAGTTCCCCCCTCCCCTTCTTTTATGTCAATTGGTGTAACGTGGGTTACCCCACTGAAATTTGGGGGGGGCTACTCGCGGGGTGAAGAAGAATTTAATCCTTACGAAGTATATTCACTGATGAATTCTTCAGTCCCTAATTTTTGCATAGAATTTGCATTTTAACCAACGCTGTGGACGAGCGAGACAAATTGCTACAAATTGAAATAACACCCAGACGCGTATTCAGGGACTTGTGCAAAGGCTTTGACCTGGTGAGGAAAAGCTCCTTTGCAATAAGGTGACGCTGTCAGGCCCTTTTTTATCACAGAGGGAAGGTTCTGTACCTACAACCATAAAGGCATGAGAGAATCCAGTCTAAGCGAGAATTTGAACAAAAACATCCTCACCCCACCCCATTGTGCTTGGAATATTGCCTGGATCTCCACACAGTGGGGGATTTTATATAGCATCTTGGCCTTATATTTAAGCAGAACCGAGTAGGAGAGAGGGGATATCTGCTTGGTCTCACCTCTGGATTTGAAAGGTTCATTTGTGTGGGTATGGAAGTCTGTATGAGGGAGCAAAAATCAAATGATTAAGTGCATACCCGATGTTTTAATTTGACTTTTAGATAACCTGGGAACAGTATCATACTAGGAGAGATGTTTTGAAGATCCAAGGAATCAAAGTGGGTGTTTTTATCACTTTTTTTTTTGTAATCAATGTGTTTGTGGTTTTGTGTTTTCCCGTTCTTTTCCAAGTTAAGTGACCCAGAGTCTTTCAAGGTTGAAACAATTGCCAAATGAATGCTTGGAAAGCATCTCTTACTTACTGAGTCTCCATATTCAGAGTCTTTACAACAGCTGATCTATCTTTACTTTTCAAAAGCATAATAAATGGGCATCTTCTTAAAGTTACCTTTTGCAACCAGGAAATATTAATTAGGCATTTTGAACTGACAGATAATAGGCAAAAATTGTTAAACCCCGAGTTTGGATGCAATAGATGTTGGTGGCTCAGTTCTGGTATTAGAGAAGCCCTCTAAGTCTTTACCCTTAGTGACTTGCTGAAGAAATACAACTCCAAGCTTTAATATTCCTTTTAAAATTCTACAAATTAATTTCTGAAAACCTCAAAATAGATAATTTTCTTGATGGGGAAGACACACCTTGGAATAGCCAAGAGTACAAGAATTCCAAATTGAATTCCTCTGTGTTTTGACTAGGTAGGCACAATTTATTTTGGGAACAGAGACAAAAGTGCCATGTGCAAGAGCTCCAAAATCCCAAGTAATGCAGCCTGTTTTCAGGTCCTGAACTACTTTTGCTGTAGAAGCTGCATTGCACCAGCCAACATGCCCTCTATCTGTTCTGCAGAAGTTGATCCCTTTTGTGTGGATAATTAAATATTAATTGAGCTGGATGAGTTTGATCTATGTATTGGGAGAAGCAGAGTGCAGCTTAGCTTGGATACAAAGTTCAGCTGGATCTTCTGTATTCCAGGAGGGTGTTCTAGCTGGGAAACCACATAGGCTTTTCTCTTAATTTTCAGCAGGACCCCATTTTTTTTAATGCATGCACACTTTAGGATAAGGAGGCTTCAGTTTTGTCCTAATACAGGAAAGGAAAATTGGAATTTTCATAAAATGGAGAAAATTACTACCTACAAAAAGCCAAATTTAATCCTCGTGGTGATGGTTGTGGTTTTGTGCATTCCCGTGGGTCAGTGGTTTGTGAATGCAGTGGTAGGGTTGCATCCAGTTTGCCAGTGGTACTTCTCCTCCATGTGATAAGTGGGATGTGACAGAATGTGTGTTCCTGGGAGAAAAATCTGGGTTCATCTAATTCTAGAATTGGAGTGCATTGGGATGCAGAAGGGAACAGGACAGGGTCGTTCTACTGCTGGTGTAACTTCGTGGAAACCTGCTGAGAGCAACACTTGGAGTTGGTCCTCTCATCTTGGTGTTGAAAGAATAGTACAGCAAGTAATCATAAATTTATAATATACTGTATTTTTGATGTCTCCTTCTGTCCTTTACCAAGTACATATTGTGATGGGTCCAAGTACTAAATTCCTAGAATTCCTTTCAAGGATGTTTTTTTCCTTTCTTGAGTGTTTGAGGTGAAAACCAACTACTGTTGTTCACCATGTAGAAAATGAAACCTGCTCCCATATCCAGTATTAAAAGCCCTGATGGCAAAGGGCTTTCCAGAAGCCACAGGTTCTTCCTAAACTTACAGGTTCTTCATAAACCTCACACCGTTGGTGATTTAGTGCAAAAATAATCCATTTTAGCTTACAGCAGAATTCCAGTCTTGGTGTTGCTCATCTTTTTCAGAGAAATTAAAAGCTTGGAGTCAGGCTCATGCTTGAAAAGACTTAGAGGAAGTTGTAATGTTGATTTAAAGAAAGAGAAATGAGACTTCTTTTCCTAACATAAGCATAATCTTCTTCTTTAAATAAAATTGGGTGCATTAGGTGAGGTATTTCCAGTGGAAGTTGTATGCTTGCTAATGGAATCATTGGAGTGTACAAGCAAATGCTTTTAATTAGTTTTGATTACTTATGATGCTTTATTCTGTGCATAAGGTAATGGAGCCCCGTTTTGGAGTTTGAGCATAATGTTGTTCAAGAACAAGAATCCAAATGTACACAAAACATGTGGAGAGGGATTGCTGGAAGAGAGAGCAAAATGCAGAGGAGCTTGACTTTAGTGTCTTCAAGCAAAAGGCTGTCGGAGGGGAAGAGGAAATGATCCTCTTCTGCAACCTTCTAATGGGTTTAATCAGATAAAGAGCCAAGAGAAACTGAATTATGAATGAGATGTGATTTTTCTAACCTATCACTGGACTGGATTCAAGCCCTTTGAGGAGGTCCCTCTTGCTCCTGTATTTCTGTGCTTTCACCAACATCATCTGTGGTGCTCTGATAATCTCAAACAACAGTTTAGTTGATGGCAACTGTGGCTATTTAAGTATTTTAAAACAGTGTTCATCTCTTCCAAAATCAGTGTGAGGACTGGTGTGACAGCAGTTCCAGTCTGCTGGGTGATGTGTCCCTAAATTGCCATCATTCCAAGCTGGCCAAGCCCCACTTTGCCTTCTCTAGTTGCTGCTCTTTCCCTGACTCTGTTGTTATTACCCGTGACAGACATATAGCTGTGGCCACCCTGCTCTTGGCTGTGCTGTTGGGTGATCCAACCAGGATGAAACCAGAGTCTGCTACCTCTCCTGAGAGAGATCATGTCCTCTGGTTTCAGAAGAAAGGTTTTCCTTTGGTCGATATGCAGTAAATTGAACAGGCAGAAAGAGCTAATAAGGAAAAAACACAGGCTTTCCTTTCTTTCAGCAGTAGGATATCTAAAAGGCTTTATCACAAAGGAAAAGTGGTAGTTACAAGTTAACCCACCTCGCTGGTGTTCAATATTGGTAATTTTACTGGTAGTGCAGCTTCTGCAGGGTCTTACTCTTTCAGCTGAACCAGTGGGAGAGAGCTGGAACTGCCTTGCTTTCAGCAGAGCTAATCCAATTTACATGAAAGTAAACAGGCAGAGAAATGGCACTAGAATTTGCTCTGGAAAGAAGAGAATAGATGGGGAAAAAGATGAACTTGTTTTTAAGTTGTGGAGGTGAGAGACAGGTTTGTTAAGACTGTTAAGGGTCAGACCAGTCGTACTCCTCGATGTCTGCCCTGTGCTTCAACACGGTTTGTGCTGTCCTCAATCTGATGCAACTCCACTGATGTTCTTGCATTACTGACATCAGGATTTGCTTGTTCCCTTTGCCTTTTCTTCCTAGCACGGGGCTTCCAGCACATTTTGTCCCATCTGTAAAACTAACATCGTAGCTGCAACTGCTCTGATGTATTTAGCTTTAGTTGCTGTGTGTGTGACGGTAACAAACCAAAAATGGTGTGTGTTTGTCCCATTGTGGGATAGAACATCTCACTCTGTGTCCCAAGTTGCTGCAGAGCAGCCATTGCATCAACAGCCCCATGGTGATTGACACTCTGAGGAAATAATTTCCATTCCCTTACAGCAGCAAGACAGGGAAAAAAAAATAATAACGGGTGACAGAGCTGAACATGTGGAGTGGAGCGTTTTGTGTTGCTGTTGTGTTTTCTGGCAGCCTAAAGTGCGTAAGATGGAGAGGGCACACGGTCTCAACCACACAGCTGAGCCTGGCTTTTCTAGGTCTTTGTGTTCTAGTGGAACAGGGTCACTTCAAACACTGTTGTGCTCTGGGATGAGCAATGAACAAGTCTTAGAGCTAACACAGCTACCTAGAAGGTTACGTTTCTTCGTTGCGGGCTTTAAAGTTAATACGTACATTGCTTTTAAAAACGTCGGGGTTTTCTTAACAGAGCAACAGGAATCTGCAAAGGGGTGGAGTGGTTTGAGTGTCTTAGCAGATTTGTGGCACTGCTGCATTTCCCAGGTGAAATGCTGTGAAGAGAGCAAGGAGGCAGTGATCTGGATCCGAGCAGTGACTGTTCCACAGAGCAGTGTGGCGTGTTGATCCAGCATCCGCCTGCCCCGTGTCCCAGGCTCCTGGTTTACCCTTCGCAGTTTTTGCTCATTTTCACCAATGTTTGGCAAACATCAACTGAGTCAGAGAAGCAAGTCGTCCCTTGTTCCCCAGCCGGCTTCCCCTTCTCCCTGCAGGATGCCTGAGGCTGTCAGGGATGGCACATATTGTCTCGCCCTCGCACATCTCGCAGCCTTGTCACGCCTTCCTGTGGTGACAGAGCCTGAGCTGGGCTCAAAACTGCCTGTCCTGACTCTCTGGGGACATTGGGGCCACGCTGGAGGCAGCCATGTGCTCTGTCCCTGCCTCTGCCTCTCTTACCTGCCTCTCCCCATCAGAGATCCCGTGGTTTTGTGGCTCTGTGTCCCTGTCTCCACTGGGCATCTTTTGTTGATGCATCAGATGACATTTCTGGCTAGGGAGGTTTTTTCACTCTCCAAATTGAGACTGACATATGCAGCACGTAGATATTTAGGTTAGACAGTGGGAGCCCTGGAGCTCTGAAATGCGAGGAACAGAGGGAGGCCAAAAAAATAATAAGATGGCTGGAGGCCCTTCCATCCTCATTTATTTGCAGGAATTAATTATTTCGAAATCTTTCCTAGCTGATTAAGTAGGCTGCTTTTGTCTTGGTGACAGAAATTGCTGAACTGGAAGTTTGAACTTACTGCTATTATTCCTACACTGTGTAGGAATAATCCACTATTTCCTCAATGCATTTTCAGTAGAAATGTGCCGTACTGTTGGTCTTTCACTGGGATCCTTGTAATTTTGCATTTTCTCATTTATTCCCACTTGATTTCATTGTTCTCTGGCACCAAATACAGGAGAGAGAAATATTTAAAAAGTAGACGAAGATGGACCAATGTTTAAGGCTCCCTCAGAGTAGTTTCTAAGGTTGCATGAGAGAGGCAGTGAATTGCTTCAGGTCACTTTCTGGTAAAAAATTCATGGTTGAAAAGACACGTAATTGATTTTCAAATTACCTTTCTCTCTTTCAAATGTGATTTTGGAGGATGGAAATGTAGTGTTATATCTTTACCTTTTAACTAAAAAGGCAGTGTATCCTTTAGGGCATTGCAAAATCAAACCTGTGGGCCTGGATCGGTCTCCTCCAAACCTTCTTGAAATAGAAACGTTCCTTGAGCACACGGCAATTTAAGGAGTAAAGGTAGACACCAACTCAGGTTATCTCACCTCTTCTGTGGTTCCTTCCAGCTGGCTGCACTTGTGTTACCAGCAGGTACACAATTTGTAACCTACTTCTGTTTTCTCTCGCTTTAGCTCACACACACACACGGATTTAGTCTGTGAATGAAGCACTCCCTGGAGAATAGGATCAGCTCCGAAGGAAAGGAGAGAGCAAACAGCAGTAATTGCAGTTGGAAGTGATTTTCTTTTTAGGTTAAACAGCACATAGGGTTCTGCCACAGGCTGAGCAGTTCAGAAGGGATTGGTTGTTTTTATTTGTTACATCCACTCTTGGCTGCCATGTGTTTGTATTACGCTCTAGCACTGGATATGAGCAAACAGAGGGTATGGATTTCAGTTGGCACCAGGAATGCACAGATTCCTGCAGCAATTTAGCTCCATGATGATCAATTAAATCTGCTGGTTGTTCCACTCCTGGGGTTCTTTTACACAAGGCAGGGTTTGAAGTGTGTGTTGGTGTAGTTGAGGCAATGAAAAACATGGGTGCTAGTTTTGAAGTGCATAAACGAAAGTGGAAACTGGTGTTTATAAACTATTTCCACCCTTTTATAGAATATACGATTCTGAACCTTGTTTATCTCTTACTGTACTAGAAATGGTGCTGTTTTCCTGTGACCGAAATGCTCTTTGTAAAACATTTTAAATATCTAATACATCTGGCAGCTTTCAGTCTCAGAGAGCAGATGTCAACATGTAAATGTCAAGAAACAGTGGCAGTTATTCATGATGCAAACCCTTAGCAATCTCATCTGACTGTCCTGGTGGATACACTGGCATGATCTAATCAAAAAATGAGTGAATAGGCATAAACACCAGGAGGAGCAGGCTCTGAGCTGTGTGTGTGTGGTGTGTGTGCCCTCGGGGGTGTGGTGGTGTGCTGGATCCTGTGGTTTTTCCAGAGCATGGCAACAGAGCACAGTCAGTGCTGGATGGGAGCGTGGGTTTGGTACAGCCGGTGGGGAGCTGAGCTCTCGTTGCCCTGTCCCTCTGACAGAGCAGAGCAGGGTGAACATCAGGAAGCAGAGGCGCTGGAATGGGCACAGATTTTCCAATCAATCAGTGATTCATGCTCATTAGCTTTGAAGCACTGAAGAAAGGCGCTTTATGAGCTGGCATTTCCACTTGTGCTTTAGCTGCTTTGCTCGCGCCGAGGGCGGAACGGTGACTGCAGCATTCCCGAAAATGAGGGGGAGAGAAACCTTGTCTAAAGGTCACTGCCCTGCCCAAGCCCCCTTGCTCCAGCTGGAGATGGTTCCAACGTCCCCCTCAGCCTTCTGAACTGCTGATGGCCTCTTGTTTGGTGTGAAATGCCAGTTAAACAGGTCGAGTGTAGAGCTAAGTTACCATTTTCTCTGGTGCACTTCAGAGTTGGGGAGGCGAGGTGCAAATATCCCCTCCTGTACCTTGAGGCAAGCCCAGCTTTTGTTGCTGCATTTATCTTTAATTAACCTCTTCTAACGGTGCAGAAGGTGTTTTCCAAGGAAACCATGACCTTTGCAGAGCTTGCAGTCTCTGTAATTGTGTTGGGGGGTGTAAGCATGAGGGCTCGTGGTTAATTATACGTGAAGCCGTGTATTTGTACACACCTCTCTCCCCCCTGCTCGTCAGCAGAACTGCTTTTTTCACAGCCACATCACCAACAGAAGCAGCAGGCGATGGCTTTCAGTTGGAAAACAGCTGCCAGGATCTCATTATGCACTAATGTACACTTTAAGATTCCAGATTGCTCCTTTGCAGAGGGAGCTTAGGAGTGTGGCCCATTGGAAATGTGGCTGACAGCAATTAGGGTAGTGATGTACAACGTGCCTTTCTTAGAAATCATTGTTATAAACCAGTTGTTACCTCTGAACAGAAATAATATAGCCTGGCTCATACCTATACAGCAGTTCTGTGAATGGTATCCCAATTTTTTAAGTGAATGAGCGAAAAAATGCCGCTGGAAATCTCTTCTGCACAATGTGGCTTCACCCAAATGGAAATCAAATACATTTAATTAAAAAAAAACCCAACCCAGTGGCTGCATGAAAGCAGTAAATACAATTAATGGGGAGCCACCTTTTTGGGTGATGCAATCAAAGTGACAAAGATGTGGTTACAAACCAGCTGAGCATGAGTTGGAGTCAGGGAAGCTCCATGTTGTTGGGTGTTGATGGTGGAGACCATGGTTAGTGGATCATTCACGTGGGCAAATGACATTTGAACTTGGACCTCTTTGTATTTTCTCCCATCTGCCCTCTTGGGAGGATGAATGTGATGAGAAGTTTATTTTTTTTTCTCCCCTGAAATGAGGAACAAATGGTTAACCTTTTGCTGGAACTCTCTGAGAAAAACATAGTTTAACTGCCCAAAAGAAAAGCTCCGTTTAATACAGAAGGAAACCAAATACCTCAGGTTCCAGTCTGAAAAGTCTCCAGAGTCTGTAACATAGATGTGGCATTTGTAGTTGTGTTCAGAAATAAGTTCTGGCACTGATGGGGTTTGGATCTCTCTGCTGTCCTTCCTGGGAACCAGAGTAAGAATCCCATCTGGGTTTGAGCTCCCCTCTTCCTCCCTGTAGAGGAGACAGGAGGGGAAAGGGTGGAAATGAGCAGCTGAGAGAGAAGGTGAGGCTGATTCTCTGTGTGACAGTTTTGGTGCTTGACTAGAACATCAGAGAGGTGTTTTTTACTACTGTGTGCTTACAAAAACCCTTTATTGGAAAAGCATGAAAAGCAGGTAATTCTTTGGTTCTTTTTTTTCTGCCTCAAAAACACCAATGAAATGAGAGTGTGATTTGTGTTGCTTGTAATGCTTGGTTTGACCAGCTGAGATTAAGCTGCTATTCCAATACACTCATTTTTTCAAACAGCATTTTCCATCATTGCAGCTAATGTGCTTCATAGGAAAAATTGGGATCATTGCAGCCAGTTCCTTTGCAGGGGTTTGCCTGGGGCAACCTGAGGTGCAAGTGCCAAAACAAGGCTGAGAATCTAGTGATCCTCAGCTCTCCTACCTCCCCCTCACTGCTGGGGACCAGCTTCAAGGGCCCTTATTTCCCACACACCCTCTCTTTAAAATCCCTCTTGCTCTCTGTGCCCTTTACTTTTCCCTTCTGAGCCCAAAGTCTTTTCTCAGAGGTTGCACAAAGTGTCCAGGGACTCGTTCTGGTTGGATGTGACGAGGAAAGCAGACCCTTAGCCATGTTGAAACAAACCCCACAACTCATTTTTAGAGCCTGAGTCAAAGCTTGCTGAAGTTCATGGAAGGATTTTCATTGACTTTGGTAATTTTTACTTCCTTTTAGTGGCTTTGAGATCCATCCCACCAGGAATGAGTTGAATATTTCCTTGTTTACCTTTGACATTTATGGCTTTTAGCTACATGAATAGCTGAATTAGGACTGCTTTTTGATATATTTAGAGCTTGGATTGATAAATTCTGGGACCAGGTATTTAATGCTTCTCTGGAAAATTTTTCCTTGTTACTTAATAAAGTTATTGGATGGTTTTATTGCAGTAGTAATGAGAACCATTAGTATATATTGATGTTTGTGGAAAACATGATACCATCAGTCCATTTCCCAGCTTGTGCCATAAAATTCAGCAGATACCTGTGGAAACATGCAATTAGTTCTTCCTGAAGCGTGTCAATTGACCTTTAAAATATAAAAACAGTGCTTAGCTGTGACCTACTGTATCTCAGCAGTGAGGATTGAGTAAGTCCATCACACGTTGCCTTGAGGTGATGAAACGTGTAGGTAGATTATTTATTCCAGGTGACATTACAACAGTTTCTTCTGGGGAGAGTTACTTTCACTGCTTTTTTAAAATAAATTATTTATTTTTGATTCATTTTTGCAACCCTCAGAGTTCTCTTACACTCGTTTCCTCCAAGCCTCCCAGTGTTGCTGGAAATCAAGGTGAGTTTTTGGCAAATCGGGCTGCGTGGTTGTTTCCAAAATATGAAGTGAGGTTCCTATTTATTGTGTGTGAATTTGAACACCCTGTCATGTCAGGCAAAACCCCCAACCCCAGGGAAGGTTTGGTTTGAGGGGTTCCAAGTGGTCAGAAGGTGACTTCTCCAGAGCTGTCACACTGTTCTGCGTTGCTGGAAGCTCCATCAGAGTTTGTGGTGTACAGACAGTACCTCTTAGGATGATGTAAGACGTGGCACATCAGTGCAGTGCTCCAAGGACAGCGGAGAGGGCACATTAATTGTGAGACGTGTTTGGAACATTGTCACTTGTGACACAGACTTCAGCTCAGGAAAGATGATGAACTTCTCTCATTACAGGGGGATAATGGGGATTGGGTGGTTGTGCTCACAGAAGATGAGTTCAGTTTTACTGACTCTGATGTGGTTGTGGTGTCTGCAGTTTTGACCTCCTGTTGGCTGTGGTTGAGAGCAGTGGGAAGGGCAATGTGGGCAGTTATTAGTCCAGAGCTACTCCAGGGGCTGCACATGCACAAAGAACTTCTAATGCAGGAAAACTATGAAGAAAACTCCAGGTCTGGAAAGCCCTTTACAAATAACAGCGGGAATTATTTAGGGTTTATTCTGATTTAGGTAAACTTTGTCTAGCAAAACATTTCAGGACAGAGGCAAAACAAACAGTTTCTTTACGTTGATCTCATTCAACATCTGTTTGAGTGGACATAAATGTTCAGGTTTGGCCTCCAGCTCTGGTGTTCAAATAGTTGCTGTGAAGGCCTTTGTCCACTCCAGCCATGCAGTGTGTCACTCCATGCAGTGCTCAGTGGCTTTGTTTCTTAGGTCGTTAAATGCCTTCCATGTATCTGTCTGCTCAAATAAAGAACTATTTCTTCGGCTGTTCTCAATGAAGAAATGTTTCTGTAGCCTCTGGGAACTTACTGACTGCAGAGGTTTCACAATTGGGTTGCTGGCACATAATATAATTTCAGCGAAATAAAATGGAGGCTCACAGAAGATAAAACTATGGAAAGGTTTTCAGGAAAATAACTTGAAAGCCAAAAAGGAACAATCTTGGAAAAGAATTGCATTTTAATTCCGAAAAGTACAGTGGGTTTATCAGCAGCTCACTATTCTTTAATGTTGCAAATATGATTTATCACCTCCTTTCCTTCATCTCTCCTCTTGATATTTTTAAAGAATATGCCTAAAATCTCTGTCTCACTGGCCTTGGCAGCCAGCCAAGCATTTAGTTCAGAATTTATTCAAGTTCTTGTCCTTTGCTGGCTGCATTGTCACCCCTGTGCAGGTGCTGGGCTCCCTGAGAGCGAGTGTCACAGTGGGTGGTGACAGCCTGGCTGTGGGCCAGGATTAATGAGCAGCAGCTTCCCCACTCACCTTCCCAGTCTTTAGTAGAAGAGGTGCCATCCTACACCTCATCTTCTCTGAGAGCAGCTTTAGAAACCATAGAACTACACAATGGCCTGGGTTTTGAAGGGACCTTAAAGATCAGGCAGTTCCACCCCCTGCCATGGGCAGGGACACCTCCCACCAGCCCAGGTTGCTCCAAGCCCCATCCAACCTGGCCTTGGGCACTTCCAGGGATGGGGCAGCCACACTTTCTCTTGGGTGTAAGGGGGGTACTTTTGAATTAGATGATCAATGGAGCATTGAGGAAGATGATGTGGGCAGGGGTTGCTGGCCCCTTGCCCTACAAGCAGGGCAGGCACAGACTGTTGCCATCAGGCAATGAGCAGGCGGTGTTTGGCTGCCATTCAGGCCTCCCCTTCCACTGCGTCCTGGCCCTACGTGGTGTAATGTGGAGCTGCTAAAATGGGGTGTCAGGAGTGCTGAGCTGAGCGATCCTCATCCTGCCCCGAGCCTGTGTTGCTCCGCGGGGACGCCCGCTAAGGGATGGGCACCGCCCAGCTGCTGCAGATCCTGCCAGCCCTGGCCTGTCTGTGTGGGTAGGCACAGCTTAGGGATAGGAAGCAACTGAGAAAGAAGACTTTAAATATCCTTTATTGTTCTTTTAATACCCTTTTATTAGTATCCATAGTATTTTCCCTTTAATTTTCCCGTTTCACTAACCAATATTGTGTTAATAGTTATCCATAATACTGTGTTAAGATCCCTTTTTGGTATCCCTTTAACTCCCTTTTCACTAGTTAATGTTATATCCTGTTATAAATGCTGTTCGTAGTATTTGTTTTTAAGGCCACACAATAAGGTAGTTATTTTGTAGCTTTTTTTAGCTTTTGATTCTCTTCGCTAAGTTTATTATTATATTATTATTATGACTGCAATAAAAGATACTTTGTGTGTTTAAATGTTTGTGGCACTTGTCTTTATTCCAGACATGTGTCCAAACTAACTGTTACAGCCAGGGCCTCACCACCCTCACAGGGAAGAATTTCTTCCCAATATCCCATCTAATCCTACTGTCCGTTCCCTTGGCTGGCAGCCAAGACTAGTGAGACAGAGATTTTAGGCATCTTCTTTAAAAATATCAAGAGAAGAGATGAAGGAAAAGGGGTGATAAATCTGATTTTCAAAATTAAGTCTAAAGAACAGTGAGCTGCTGATAAACCCACTGTACTTTCCAGAATTAAAAGCCGTTCCCCCTTATCCTGTCACTCCAGGCCCTTGGAAATAGTCTCTCTCCATCTTTCCTGTAGCTCCTTCAGGTCCTGGGTCACCCCAAAGCTTTCTCTTCTCCAGACTGAACAATCCCAACTCTCTCAGCCTTTCCTCACAGCAGAACTGCTCCATCCCTTCTCTGTGACCATCTTGGTGGCCTCTTCTGGTCTGTGTCCTTCCTATGTTTGTGCCCCCAGAGCTGGATGCAGCATTCCAGGTGGGATCTCACCTGAGTGAACTCTCTGCTGGTTTCCACACACTGGATGCCACATGTCCATGGATGCATTTTTACCCAGATTATGAATCTTTGTGGCATTCATATAAAGCACAACACTCATTGTGAGGAGTCCAGCAGGGAATGAAAGTGTTCTTAGGCTTCAGGGACATGAGTAAATATGAGATGAAAGATGAACATGTGGTTTCTCTCACCTTTTATGCTTACTTTTATGCAGAATAATTTCAATCCTGCTTAATTAAGCCAGGTGGTGGTTTAGTTGATGATCTGCCAAAGAGGGCAAAGAGCATTTGAATTAGTTTGGATGCTGCTTTAAAAAAGTGGAAGGCTATAAAACAGCATGATATTTTAGTTCTGGTATTTAATGAGGAGGTGGTTTCAAATGTGCCTGATTCTCTCTCAGGTTCACTGTTGTGTGTTTTTTTTTTTTTTTTTTTTTTGTATTTCTGTATTGCAGCCTGCAAGGTGTTTTTGTTAAGAGTAGCTTGGACATGACACTTTGTGTTGTCTACCCTATATTTGCATTTGTGTATTACTTTGAAACCGTATACATGCACACATATGTATATTTTCTCATTGTTTACATTTAAAAAAAAAAGTAGTTGATATTTAAAAGCCTTAAGAGAGTTTTCAGAAGGGTTTGTGTCAGTTTGGCTGCATTTATTTCAGTATTATCAGGTCAACGTGTGTGTGTCACTTCAGAAATGTATAGGTGAAGGTGCTGAGAGTATTCAGGGTAACCTGTTGATCACACCTAGTTAAAAGGATATTACATCACTGAGACTTTGTTAAATCCCAGGCTGCAATCTGTTAATTCCCCTTGGTAAATTGACATTACAGTGATTTTACCGTGTTATTTTAGCACAAATAGTGCTGCTTTTAAAGTGAATCTTGGAGGGAAACTCGATTCTCTGACAATGGCTTTCACAGTGTGTTATGAACATGCTGATTTTGGATGTTATTTGCAGACAAGGAGTGGAGGCCTTGACTTTGGGGAGCTGCGGTGGAAGTTACAAATGAGGAAGGCTGAGAAACGTTGAGCAATAATTAACAGCTCTCCTACAACACATGTTCAGTGGGGATGGGGTGTGTGTGGGTTTTTCCTGTAGGTGCACATCTCACATGCCCAGCACGTGGGATGCACCAAGCTCCCCTGGGTGTTGGCAGTGGGATGCCAGTCCTGGCCTTGAGGCTCTTGTGCAGTTTAAAAACATCCTTCATGTTATTATCTGCTCATATTTCCTCAAATAATATCTTTGAAAGGATAAAACAGTGATGGTGACAGTGGCTACTCTTTCTTTCCTGCATCTCCATGAGCTGCCTCATGGGAAGTGCTGGGTCTGGGGAGCTCCTGCCCTCTGCCTGGGGCATTTTAGCTTTAAAGCAGCATCTCTCTCTGTGCAGTTGTTTAATGAACATTGATGCTATCAGCTCCACAGTTCACTGAGAGAAATTTAAGGCATTTTAATAACATGAACAGAACGAGCGAGAAAGAATTTTATATAATTTGATTCAAGCGTTATTTGACCCTCCTTTTTCAGACTAGGAAGGCCCACTCTCTCAGTAGCCTTTTTAAAATGTAGCTGTTTGTAGATTAATGAGCCTGTGCTGCTGACTTTGATCCTTAAGGTCCTTTCCAACCCACTCTGTGTTTGTGACTTTGTTACACCCTCTGTGTGTCAGCAAAAGAGCCAGAGCACGTTAACAAAGCAATCATCTATTTTTATGCTGCAGGACAAAAGCCACTTCAGATGGTACCAAAATCCACCTGACAAAAGTGTTAGTTGGTGAATGAAAGGCACCAGCCCCCATTTTTCCAATCCATGGAACACGGAACTTAAAATGTTCTAACTGGAAATAAAAGAGAAGGGGGGGAAAAAAAAAGATAGAAATGTTAAAATTAATTTCATCCTTTGTCTTATCTGTGATAGCTTCTGGTTTGTATGTTAATTTTCTTGAAACAAGTGTCCAAATCAAAGGCAAATCTTCATAACTAAGATGTACACCGGAATTAGCGCATCTGCAGCGGGCTTGGAATTTTTCCCTCTGATTATTTCCCGGGGAAGGCTTTTTATGCACAACTAGGCAACGCTTTTGAAGAGACAAATGGGGTAAGGAGATATCTGTGTTCTGTATTTGTGTTGGAAATAACAACTAATGCAATTAGTAGCTGACTGCATGAACGCCACCAATTAGAGCTGAAGAATGTTCGAAATCTGTCAGTGCAGAGCCACGTTTCTGTATCATCTCTGCTGGCAGAAAACCATGAAAACTCCACCGAGATGGGTAGAATTGTTGATTGATGTGGGCTTGCTTTAAACTTTTTTTTTTGTTGGTCTATTTTTCCAGTTGTGATTTTTGAAACTGAAGCCAGCTTTTGGGCAGTGTGACGAGTAGGGTAGAGCTGATTCCAGCCCCTCCTCTTCTGGGTGAGGGACCTCCCCACCTGGATTTTACATTCCAAACTGCTGAAATTTTTATAAATCTAATGTCTTATCTCCAGCATTCATGGGTCAGAGATACCCAGGAAAGAACGCTTTTCTATATTTTATTAGGAAACAGCCTTATTTTTGTACTTTTATCTGCATTGTTTCCATACCAGTTTGCTTATGCAGGTCCATTTGAAAGGCTTATTAGAATAAAACCACCCCAAGCCCTGCAATTTATTTGACGTGATTAATTCCTAACAAATTCGCTTTGGCTGCTCCTGTGATCATTATTCCCTTTATGTCAGGGCTACTCCATTGTTCTGGAAGTCCTCTGGGTGGTTTTGTGAAGGTTATCCAATTTTCTCTGCGATCCAGTCAGCAGGGAGCCGTTTGCAATTCTGGTTTTGCTGAGCCATGCAGGTGTCACTGGGGGGCCCAGTGGACACTCAGACAGAGCAGGTCTGTGACTGTCACTGTGTACTTGGCATTTCAGAGGGCAGAAGTATTCCTAGGTAGGTCAGCAGAGCCTTACTCAAAATCCTTACAATTGGACTGCTTTAACAGGTTTTTTGGAGGTTTTCTGGGCATCAAAATTTTGGCTGACCGTTCAAAAGCTCTTCATTCTTTGCTGTTACTTGCACTTGGTGTAAAAGTCATAGAATCATGGAGTCATTTAGGATGGAAAAGCCCTCTGAGATCACTGAGTGCAACTATTTCCCCAGCATTGCGAAGACCACCACTTACCCGTGTCCCCAAGTGTCACATCTGCACACCTTGTACATCCCGCTAGGGAGAGGTTGCCCGGAGGAGCTGTGGCTGCCCCATCCCTGGGAATGTCCAAGGCTGGGTTGGACAGGGCTTGGAGCAACCTGGGGTAGTAGGAGGTGTCCCTGCCCATGGCAGGGGTGGGACTGGATGGGCGTTAAGGTCTCTTGGTTCCAACCCAAAGCATTCTGGAATTTTACAGTGACTCCACCACTGCCCTGGGTGGCCTGTGGCAGAGCTTGACTTTTCCTTCCCCCCCCCCTTTTTCCTTAGTTCCAGAACTTTGGTACAAATCGCTGATGTGTACAGGTCAGAACATCAGATCACCAATTTCCAAGTTTTGTTAACAACTAAAAAAATCAACCTTTGGTGTATATTACTGCTTTTGAATTGTACCTGTGCCTTCCACAGCCTGGTTAGCAACCTTTTTGACTGCCACTGGTGTTTGTATCATGTGAATATAAGAAAAAGAGGGAAAAACAAAGGAAATAAATATTAGTTACAGCTGCTGGTACTGAGCACACCCAGTTTATTAACACAAAGAGACCTTGTCCCTAAGCCTATTCTCACTCCATCCTCACCAGTTCCAGGCCCTTAAGATTTTGCCACCTCAGTAACACTGCTGAGGATTATAGTAATTAGCCCTGTCTTTCAGGAAAAGCTATTCAGCCTCCTGGAACAGACTGGCCAAATTTTGGATCATTTGGGTGTTGCCAGTGACGATGGGAGAAAATGGCTTAAGGTGGTTTGTCTGAAATGACCAAACGGGTCTGACAGAGGAATGAAATTATGGAGAGAGAAACCATCCTAATTGCCACATTCCTTCTGCTGTAGGACCACTTCCAAGGACAGGTCCTCACCAAGTTGTAGTCAGCATGATTCCTTTGGCTTGTCCAGCAGCTCCACGTCAGGTGATAAGGGAGGGCTGACCTTTGGTGCAGCGTAATTTTAAAATTAAGCAAAAAATACGTCAGTCCAGTGACAGTTGCTCAGACTGTAACATTTACAAATGTGCTCCTACTCTGGAGCTACCTGGAGATGCATCTTCACCTTGGAATCTTACTTGGAATGTTAGATATATGTATGTAAGTCATATATATATATATCTCAGTATCTTAATTGTGTGATAAACACAAAAAATAGCTGTATTTTGCACTTGACATCACAGGATGTCTGGTCACGTTTGCTGGAGCCACAAGCATCACTGTCCACAATGCAAGTTTCTTGCGTGGTAATTCTTTGGAAAAGTGTGGGAACAGTGCTTGGGGCTTATTTCTAGAGATGCCCTGAGGTAAAACATCAAAGCAGGTAACCTGGAGCAGGTTAATCAGCCTGCACATAACCTGGCTACCACGTTGGGTGCCTGTTTATACCCCAGTGCAGACTGCTGCAGATTACCATCCAAACATAGTGTTAGCTTGGGGAATATTTTTTTCCCCATCCCCAGGTTCCTCATTAATTTTGAGTCCTGACTGGCAGTGATTGCTGTTGTTGAAAGCGATAGTTTCAGCAGGGTGGAAGGGATTTTTTGTGCTGTACTCTTTTTTTTTTCCTCCACATCTCTAAGCAAAGGCAACTTTTTCAGGGGGAAATAGATATTTTTGTGATCTGCTATGATGCCTCATTAAGTGTGTTGTTTTGGCAAGCCATTATCCAGCTGAAAAAGTTTTGACTGGGAATTTTTTATAAGCACAGAGAAGCGTTTGCACTGAAAGTTACCTAAAACACTTGTGAGTTTCTATGGGAAGTGATTTGATGATCTGATTCCTCACGGGATGCAAATCCCCATCCCAAGCACCAAAATCCTCACAGCTGAGATTGCTTTTCTGGCTTCACTGGAAGTGTCAGACTGGAGGCAGGGGTAGGAAGCCAATTATTTTGGGTTCTCTTTTGAGAAGTGCTTATTTCTGTCTGTGCTTGGATATGGAGTTGTCAGTTTGTAAGGCTCTTGGTGCCTGGGACAAGCAGCAATAGGTTGTTTACTGTAATGGATTATTAGCTTTTTTTATGTATATTTACCCTTGGTATGGGAGAATCAATATGTTTAATTTTTGCTGAATGGAATAAATGATTTGAGCATAATTCAGAGTAGAAGCTCAGGCAAGTTCTAAAGGTATTTGACTTTCCATTAGAGTAAATTATGCTCATTGCAGTGGAATTGGACTGCAATGAGCATAAAATGACCTTTAAAATCCCTTTCAACCCAAACTGTTCTATGATTTTATGATTTGTGTAGGAGTTTCAAGAGCTGTTGACTACTGAGAAAAGAGTCCAGGACCCAACAGTGAATTGTGTCCCCAGAGAGGGACATTTATTTTGAACATCCCACACACACTTCACCTCCATGGGATTGTTAGCTCAGTATCCTGCTACAAAATATTCCTGTGCATTAGGGTTTTTTATGAATTAACTTAAAGTGTTCTCACACCTGTTGCTAGGGATACAATACCTAATTTATGTGGGATACTGTTCTAGAGAGTATAAGGTGTATCTAGAACAATTACTTTAAAAGGTATTTTAAGGTTCTTTGTGGTTCTTTGAAAAAGCATAAGGGAAGAAGAATGCACAGAGCCTGAAGATGCAGGCAGCTGGGCTTTAATTATTTCTTATTTATTTCTCAATGGTGTGTGTGTTTCTGAGATTTAAAAAAAAAACCCCAAAACTAAATACAAAATTAAAATAACTTGTGTCCAGTCACAAGGCAGAACTGCACAGAAATCCTGCAGAAACAGAGCCCTGGCCCTGTTGCTAGAGCCTAATTAGCTGTCACAATGCTGGGCTGTGCAGTCTATCACAGTTGGGGAATATTGTTGTCATGGGGAAAAGGATTCATTTAATTTTATTTGCCAAATTTAAGTCTTGCTCTTTTTACCCTGAAGAATTAAGCCACGAGACTCTTAACGCTGAGGTCACCAGAATTGTGAGTAGGTGTCCTTGCATTAATATTTAAGGTAAGTAGGCTTAGGTGATGTGTGTGTGTGTGCTAAGAAACATTCACCATCAGCCAACTATTCTGGGCAGATTCTTCAGAGCAGGTGAGTGATGTGGCTGTGCCTGACCTGCTGCTTTGGGACTGACCTCTGTGAGCTCCTAATCCCTGTGAAATACGGTTTTCCCCTCACTTTTTGCTGTCTCCCTTCCACCTGCTCTCCTGGTACAAAGAACAACGTTCATCAGGACTTCCCCACAAAGCAAAGCATCAGGACTTCCTTGGCAAAGCATCAGCTTCTCATTTTTCCTTTATGAACACAATTCCTGTCAGCATCAGTAGAAATTATGGAGACGTTCTCCAAAGCCTTCTAAGTCAATGGAAGCATTTCTTTGACTTGGTTGGATTTTAGTTTGTAAGCATGTAAAAGAGATAAGAAATCCCTAATTATAATTTGCTAATGCGTTTTAAGACTCTTGTTACCACAGGCTTCTGTAGAAATAGAGTTTAATAGAGTTGGTAAAGCTGCAAGAACTCATTTGCTTATGGATTGAGTCCTGGGTCAATTAGAAATAAGCTGACTTATCTATTGTGCTTTATTAGCAGCCCTGTACCCCAACTGTCTTGCTCTTGAGACTTTTGCAGGATTGGGTATTTCAGTCTTCTTTTTTTATTCTGGTCAGTGATTATTTAGCAAGGGCTTTAAGTAAATATATATATACAGGTGTCTGTGTGTGGGTAGAGAGACACAGAAACCTCTGTGGGTAAAGAAACAAAACAATTTACTCATTATTTAAGGCAAGAGAATCCAGACAGCAACAACATTTTAAATCAGTGTATATTTATACAGGAAGTTGTCCAGGAACTGCATGGCTTTTGTCAGGGGAAAAAAAAAAAAGTTGTTATTCAGTATCAAAGAAACAATTTGTTTTGTGGTATTTCAGTAGTACAGTTACGTGGAAACTCAGGCTATTTATGAGAAAGTTGGCAAAGTAAAGGGAGAGAAGAAATGCAGCCAGTTTATTGTACTGTGTAGGTGTTACAGTAGCTGCTGCAATGTCCTGGATGGTGAGGACAGAGGGGAAACCTGCTTTCTTCCCCCAGTTTAGACAGTATGGGGAAAAAAAGAGTGGTGGAAAGTGGAGGTTTGTGCTTAAAAAAAGAAGTTAATCTGTGTGGTGGTAGGTGTGTGGAACTTTGACTTTCCATTTTTATCCGTGTGAATCACACATCTGCTGTCAGAGGTTTCTTGATTTTGTAGATGTGTTTATCTGCTGAAGTTACCGGGGCGGTGGGCAGAACCGCAGAGAATGTATCACACTACACATTTTTTAAAGAATTTCAATATGTTTTGCCTGGAGAAAAACAGAAAACCGGCAGACGAGCCAGAAACACCCTGCAAGTGTCTTGCTCCCTCTCCAGCTTCGGGATCACGGTCCCTCCTTGCCTCCTTCCCGTGTTTATCGCTAATCCCACGCCAGCGTTTTCTGCGAGAGGCACAGTTGCAAAATTTGCCGGAGCGTGGCACGCTGATGGAGCAAAGCGTTCGTCGTGCAGGTCCTCTGAGCCTGGGAATGCTGCAGAGCTCGTTGGCTCATCCCTTGTCAATCCACAGCCTGTGCAGGGATGTTTTCCTGCCCAGCCCGTGCGGAGCCGCAGGCTCCGTTGCCATGGGGACCGGGGCTCTCGGCGGTAACGATCCGGTCCTCGCTACCCCGTCGTTAATGATGCCGTGGGATCAGGGGCGGGGAATGCGCACGGCAGCCGGCACTGGGATCTCTGCTGACCCCATCTGCTGGGATCGAAGGCAGCGAGGGAGCCTCGTCCTTGGCTCACACGCTCCCGCCTTTTCCCGGTGTGTTGGCACCGCGGCAGCCGCGCTGCGGGTCCCCGGGTGCCCTCCCCGGGACCTGCTGCCGGGAGGAGGGAAGGTGTCGGAATTCAGGAGGGATGAGCCCTAAGCAGCCTTGCTGCCGAGCCTTCTGACTTTCTACAGAATACCGAGTGCCGCCTGGAGGTGGATCCGACAAAAATCTGCTGGGGAGGACGGGACAGGGACTCCCTGGAAGGAGAAGGGGCGTGGGGAAATACTGCTGTGTGGCAAGGATAAGGCAGGGCAGAAGAGGGAAGATGAGAGTGGCTACCAAAAAGAGTAAGGAGATGTCAACAGATGATCCTTTGGTCCAGGGGCTTTTTTAGAAGGCAGGCAACAAGCTGGCATTATGTTCAGTGCTTGCTGATGGGAGGTTATTCCCTTTCCATATTTTTTTTTTTTTTATAGCTGTCTCATCCCATTCTGTGTTTCAGCAGTGCTTGGGGTGCAACCTGTGTGTGGGTACAAATGGTGACACCACTGGTTACACAGTACCCTGACACTTTGTGTGTCAGGTGTGAGAGTGTTTGTGAGCATCCAGACATTCCCAGGAGCAAGTCTGAGAACAGTTACGCTTAAAGATTAGGAAGTGCCAGAAATAAGGTGTGTGTGTTCTCCCATGCATCACTCTAGTGATGGAGCTGTGCTCTATTTTTCCATGATATATGTGACTTTTACACATCTGACTCTAACAATCAGGGGAGGGAGATGTTCTTGCTTGGACTGTGTTGGAAATGGGATGTCTAAGATGTGGGATCATGGGAAAGGGACCAGAGCTGCCTGCTGAGGAAATGGAGCCTTGCCCTGGAGATGTGGGCTTTGACTTTGTTCTCCCTTAAAGTTTTCCTATGTGGTGCTGCTCACGTGGGAAAACTCAGGTTTTCAAGGACAGCCAGCAGTTACGTGTTCTCTCATTTGACAGGTTGGCTCGTGATTCCTGGTCTACCTGTACAAATACTGAGCACCATTATAGCAGATAAGCTAACAGAAATGTCACTTCTGAAATACAAACATTATGTGTCACATCTATATCGTGAAAAATAACATTCAAAGTTTTCCTGGTTGGTGCAGCCAAAATGAGAGGATTCCTTTGGCCTTGTAAATTGAAGGTTAAGTCCCTTTTGTTTTACAGAGCTGTTCTTGAAAATAAATGCTTTAGTACTTATTACAGATATATGTATATGTATTTAACAGAACTACAGAAAGGCCTGTGAGGGAATTAATAATTTAATCTTCAGAAATCAGGTTTATCGTGCAGAATGAAAGTGCTTCTGCCACCCATTGAGCATCAGGGAGAAAATAAGTGCTCAAAGCTCTGTGTCTTAAGTGTGTGCTGCCTGGGCCTGCTCACTGCAGGGGGCATAGGTCTCATGAATATATATATATATAGTATGTGATCCTTAATTACAGACTATCTCACAGTACATGTGTGTAATGGGGTTGAATAAAGATTATGGTCTCAATTAGGAATTTTTTAGGTTTTAAGCGAGAGCCTCATTGCTCTCATTTTTCCACAGTGAACGCTCAACATTCAGCTCCCAGATCTCAGGGGTTAATTACCTTATTTGAACTTGTAATGGTGGCAAGATCACAGAATAAAACCGGCTGTAGATGCGCCTCTTCACAGGAACAGGTTAAAACAGCACCAGTAAATGAAGCGGGGTGAAGAAACTAAAGGGCAAACCAGCAATAATCAGGTTTGTTTTTTTTTTTTGTGATCTCCTGTACAAAACAGCAGCTGAAGCAACTGTTGCTGTCCACACATGCAGTTTGATGTGTGATTAATTCAGAAACAGCCCCCTTTTGCACATGACTGCACGGCAGCAGCTTGTCTGAGATCATACAGAGCACGAGCCAGCAGGAGACTTTGCAAAGGTTACTCCTCTGTCCTCGCCCGGGCACAGTTCTCTTTTCTGCCTCCGGGGGATGATGAGCTTGTGGAAAACGCTGTTCTCCAAGGCACCCGCGTTGATGGCTAAAAGGAATACGTTTTGCTTTTCAAAGTGGGAGATTTACCCCTCCCGTGTGTTGAAAAGGAGCATTAAATCCCAAGTGCGTTTCTGCTGACCAGGTGCTGTTCTCTCTCTTCTGGGCAAACTGATTGTTGTGTGCAGGTACACCCTAGGCTGTATGACGTAACCTCCTCAGTGTGTTAAGCCGTGACACAGTAACAGATTTGGAGAAATGGGAAAGGTAATTTTGGTGCTAAAAAGCAGGAGGCACTGTGCTCTTTCCATGGCGAGCAGAGAGCCTTTGCTGGGAGCACCTGTGCCATGGTAGGAGAGGGATGGGATCAGAGCAGTTGTAGCAGAGCTTCAGGCCAGCAGAACTGTCATTTCAATGCCCTGGAGCAGGCAATTTGGAAGGGACCTTCCCCAAAGATAAGTGGAAAACTAGTTTAATTTTTATTTCAAGCAGTAAAAACCAGTTGCCCAGTGGAAAACGTTTTGTTCCTCTGAATTATATTAAGCTGCTAAACAGTATTAAGTGTATTAAAGCCTGTGAGTGCAGTTCAAGACACAGGGAGATGTTGGCATCTTTGCTTTTCCTTAGACTGAGGCTGCTGGGGACAACCGGGGCTGCAGTGCCACCCTGTGGCACCAGCGTTGGCAACACACTCTGCTTGGGGGAAAATAATTGATTTATTAGTGGGAAATAAAAAGACAGCATTAAGCAGACTGTTCTTCCCCCTTCCCAGGCTCAACCTTGCTCCTTTATCCTTGTAGGGGGATGCTGTGTCGTTACAGGCAGTACGTAACAGTCCCTCTCTGCCACTCCTTCCCTCTCTTCAGATGTTGAATTAAAGACTGATTTTCATTTAGAAAGCCCTCTGCTGTGCATCCTTGTGTCCTCAAAGAAAAGAGATGGAAGGGAGTGGTGGATCCCGTTTGCTGGCTGGTTGCAGTTATGGAGATGAGAATCCATTGCTCTGTTTAGGATTTTTGAAAACTTTGCAGGTATTTCCTTCAGTACAGAAAAGATGATGTCTCAGGATGTCTGCGTGTTATGGAATGGTGGACAATGCAGTGACCTTCAGGCCAGCATCAAGACAGACCAGGGAAGCATGAGAGCATAAGGCTGCAAATTAACCCAGGTAAAAGATGGGGCACAAGGTGCTGAACTGCCTTTCCCACTTTTCCAGCTGACCAGCGTGCTCTGCCATGCGGATGTATTGGCTGACTGGGTGCTTTGACAACCTGCTCCATTCCAAATCTCTGTCAAAAGAGTGGTGGCTAAGGCTTTACCTGGAAATTTTGGTTTCAGAGAGCTGTCTGAACTCCCAAATGAATATATTAGTGCCGGACTAGTCTGTTCCTCCTTTTTTTGGAGTTGTTCTACTTTACATAAATAATAGTGTTTTAATTGGGCCATTCATTCATTGAGGTGACAGGACACCTGGGATTTCAGATCTAGGTTTCTCACGTCCCCAGTGATGTGCTAAAGTGTTTGTCTTCGTTATCCCTCACTGGAAAGTCCAGCTTCTGCCTCTTCCACACAGGTCAGTTAACTCCTGCTGTGAACCTCATCCTGTGTAATTGTTAGTGCCATCAGAGGATCCTGGGTGTCTTAAAAAGAATTCCCTTTCCTGAAAGGAGTTCTCAGTGTAGCAGCCCTGTGGGCAGGAGGAAGGATTACTTCTGTTCCATATGCTGCTCACAGGTGCTCTGGGAGCATGAACCAGGCAGAGCGGAATTAAAACACTCCCTGTAATCCAGTGCTGGCTGTTGTGGAGAGACAAGCTTGTTTTGCTCTTTGCAAGAGTTTAAGGATGATAAATTGAGGGAAAGCCTCAGATCGAGACATTTACAGTTCTTTTTACCCTCCTTTTTAATTAATTTTTAAGTCTCTATTTGCTGCCTTTATCCCTTCCCAGTGCAGAGCACGGCCTTAACCCCTGTGAATAAATCACCTGCCCTTTTGCTACGGATGCACCAACTGAGATGTCCAGCTCAAATTTGAGCTGCCCTGGCAGCTTTGCTTAGATTTGTGCAGAAATGTTTCTAGTCCTTTCCCACCCCAGTTCACTGCCACCTTAACCACAATCAGTCTGATTTCCAGGTGGGGGCATCCCATTGGTGACCTCCAGAGGAAATGGGTAAATTGCCATGATCTTTATTCATCTTTTTTAAACGCTGCTGTCTTGGTGAAATGTTAAATCCCTGAGTGTGTAGTGACAGTAAAGGGGCATCATTAGATGAGCTCAACTGGGTTTCAGCAAGACTCCCATGTTGGGTTACAGCTGCTGTTTTTGCAAGGATGTGTTTTGGGTAATGGATGTCTGCAATGCATTTTCAAATCTCCATAATGGCGAGAGGTTGTTTGAGAAAGTGGTTCAGACAACTCCCCTTTGTAAGGTCTTTATTCCCAAGGCTCCCCAGAAGTCACAAAGTGTTTTTCAGGAATTATTCCCGTTAGAAAGATGGCACTTTTAAAGTGAAAATGATGATTAATCTAGACAGAGCGCTGCCTTTGTCCCAGGAATTGGGACCATTTCCTGTTAGTTGTTTGGGAAGGCAAATTCTTCATCCTCATCTTCCACAGGAATTAATGGGAATTGAAAGCACTTCAGGAACAAATCCACGGTAATATATGCCTTTCTGTGTGTCAGACACATCCCTTGATTCCGGGGAATGCTTTGTTTGACATAACTGAAGGTGTCCTGGTGTGGTCAAGCTCTTTTACCCACTGAGTTCACAGTGAAAGAAAATGATGTGCATCAAATATGCCCTTTTGTGTGTGTCTATGAGGAGTTTTTCATTATATGATTCCATAAACACAGATCTGGAAGCTAACAAATTTAAAACTGTGCTACAGTGTTACTCTTAGACAGACAAGGAAAAAAAACTAGTGTTTTGAAAGTGAGACCTACGTTATTTTTTTAAGTTCTAAAAGGACAGTGAGGTAATATCTCCCCTGACTTCAGAGCAATCTATGTATTTAGCTGACTCAAACGACTTTTAAAATTGATATGATTTAGAAAAGGTATTTCCAATAGGTTATGAAATGCTTTTGAAAGGTCACCTGGCAGATGTTTTGTGTGGAATGTAGACAATTAATCCAAGACCAGCCGAAGCTCATGAGGGAAGGGGGAGCTCTCAGGCAGTGCCCCTATACCCTGGTCAGAGGCCCATGGCCTGTTGCTGGGTTTAGTGTTCAGACCTGGCTTTTTGGCTTTTGTCTGTCACATAAGGAGACTGCTTCTTTATTTCTGCTGCCTCAGGGATCTTTAGATCTTCTCAGGTGTGCTTCCTGTAGAAATTCCCTGGCAGTCTGTATCCTTGGGCCACCAAAGAATTCGCAGTGATGTGATTGATATACAGGGATATACATTTTGTTCTGGCTTATCCTAGGGCAGGGCTGTGTTTTAGCCATCCCAAAACTTTGTGCTTGGGCTGGTTTGATGCTTTAGCGGCATCAGAAGTGCGGCCAGCAGGTCAGGGTAGGTGATTCTCTCCCTCTGCTCCTCTCTTGTGAGACCCCACCTGGAGCACTGCATCCAGCTCTGAGGATCCCAGCACAGGAAGGACATGGACCTGCTGGAGCAGGCACGTGGGAGGGCAGTGAAGTTGTTCAGGGAGTGGAGCACCTCTGCTATGGAGACAGGTTCAGAGAGTTAGGATTGTTCAGCCTAGAGAAGAGAAGGCTTCAGGGAAACCTTAGAGCCCTTTCCAGTGTCTACAGGGGCTCTGAGAGAGGTGGAGAGGGAATTTGGGCAAGAGCACATAGGGCTAGAACAAGGGAAAATGGTTTTAAACTGATAAAAGGGTAGGCTTGGAGCAGATATTAGGAAGACATTCTTCCCTGTGAGGGTGGTGAGGCCCTGGCACAGGTTGCCCAGAGAAGCTGTGGCTGCCCCATCCCTGGCAGTGTTCAAGGCCAGGTGGGATGGAGCTCGGAGCACCCCGGGATAGTGGAAGGTGTCCCTGCCCGTGACAGGGGGTGGAACTGGATGAGTTTTAAGGACCTTTCCAACCCAAACCAGTCTGTGATTCTGTGATTCTATGAAATATGAACTCATGGCTGCCTTGGCATTACTTGACCAGGAGAGGGGGATCGTTTGCCATCCATTCCCCAGGCACTCCCGCTGGGAAACACAACACTGGCAGTGCTTCACTTCCCTCCGTGTTTCCAACAGGAATAAGCGTAGTGCCACAGGAAGCAGCTCTGGCTTGCCTGGATTTTGGAACCTGCCTTTTCAGCGGGCACAGAGGGGCACCGGGACGTGTCCCGAGCTGTTCCCGACTGCTCAGTTTTGCGCTCCTGGCGTTCCCTGCCCGCCCGGTGCATCCCCCGCCCCCCGGGAGCTCTCCAGGGTTCTGGGAGCTCTCCAGGGTTCCGAGCGCCCGCCGCTGCCCCGGAGGGTCCCCCAAAGGCACGGAGACACCTCTGCCCGGTGTGCCCGGGGGAGCGCAAAGCTTGGGATTCACTCTGTAGCAAATCCCTTATGTCCTCTTGCTGCCCTTGCCAAATAAAGCCCCGCTAAAGGCACTCTTTGGCTGTGCACGTGGAATTCAGCATTCCATAGGGAACAGCGCTACGTCTGGGCTGGTTTGGTCAGGCACTGAGACCACTGAAGTCGTTTGGCTGAGGGAAAGGAATCCAAAAGTAAAGGAAACAGTGAAAAGCACCTAGCTTAGAAAAAAGGTCTAATATGTTAATGTGTTTAACATGGGTGCTAATTTGGGGAGTATCTAAAAATAGTCTCTGAGACCTCTTTAAAAATCCTTAATATAAAACTTTATCCTCTGTTTTTATAAACGAGTAGCAGACAGGTATTCTCTTGTTTATAAGCAGCGGGAAGATGTGCTTGAACCACAATGGTAGAGGTCATACATAGGGGTGAGAAAGATGATGGTGAGAGGAAGATGATGTGGGCAGGGGTCGCTGGCCCCTTGCCCTACAAGCAGGGCAGGCACAGGCTGTTGCCATCAGGCAATGAGCAGGTGGTGTTTGGCTACCATTCAGGCCTCCCCTTCCACTGCGTCCTGGCCCTACATGGTGTAATGTGGAGCTGCTAAAATGGGGTGTCAGGAGTGCTGAGCTGAGCGATCCTCATCCTACCCCTGAGCCTGTGTTGCTCCGCGGGGACGCCCGCTAAGGGATGGGCACCGCCCAGCTGCTGCAGATCCTGCCAGCCCTGGCCTGTCTGTGTGGGTAGGCGAAGCAACCGAGAAAGAAGACTTTAAATATCCTTTAGTGTTCCTTTAATACCCTTTTCATAGAATCAGCTGGGTTGGAAGGGACCTCAGAAATCATGAAGTCTAACCCTTGATCCACTACCACTGCGGTTACTAGACCATGGCACTGATGCCACATCCAGTCTCTTTTTAAAAATCTCCAGGGACGGAGAATCCACCACTTCCCTGGGCAGCCCATTCCAATGTCTGATCACTCTCTCTGGAAAGAAATTCTTTCTGTTATCTAACCTAAACCTCCCCTGGCACAACTTGAGACCGAGCCCTCTTGTCTTGCTGATACTTGCCTGGGAAAAGAGACCAACCCCCCCTGGCTCCCCCCTCCTGTCAGGGAGTTGTAGAGAGTGAGGAGGTCTCCCCTGAGCCTCCTTTTCTCCAGGCTGAACAACTCCAGCTCCCTCAGCCTCTCCTCATAGGACTTGTGCTTGAGTCCCTTCACCAACCTCGTTGCCCTCCTCTGCACCTGCTCCAGCACCTCAACATCCTTCCTGATGGAAGTATGTTGTATCTGTATTAGTATCTGTAGTATTTTCCCTTTAATTTCCCCTTTTTACCAAGCAATATTGTGTTAATAGTTATCCATAATATTGTGTTAAGATGCCTTCTTGGTATCTCTTTAAGCACCCTTTTTACTAGTTAATATCGTGTTATAAATGCTATTCTTAGTATTTGTTTTAAGGCCACACAGTAAGGTAGTTATTTTGTATCTTTTTTAGCTTTTGATTCTCTTTGCTAAGTTTATTATCATTATTATTATTTTGTGTGTTTGAATGTTTGTGGCACTTAGCTTTATTCCTGACATGTATCCAAATGAACTGTTACACTACCATATATATATATAATATAGAGCTGTATATAGTATATAATGTATTTTCATTTATTATTTAAATATAAAGGTGCATGACTTGGTCATACTTTTCTTCCTCTGTACTTTGCGAACTGAAACAAACTGTGAAAAGCAATTTATTTTGTGGGTCATGTTTAATTTTAGAGGATTCATTTTTTGGGGGGTCACAGGCTGTTACATATGCAAATCCCCCTAGGATAACATTTGTGTAAGTGGCGATTACTCAAACCTTTGTTTTGATCACTGTGGACTTGTAAACTGGGAGTTCAAGGTAGATCAGGCCCATTGAAATGTGAACCCGTGTGACCCGGTGCTGCACTGAAGTGCAGGGACACTTTTACACGTAACAAGGATGCTTAAGCAGAGCTGATTACATGCAGCATCTAGGCTGCAACTGAAAGGATTTAAAGTGGGTGAGATCTGGGTCATGCTGGTTTACAGCTCCCAACGCAGTGGCAAACAAGGCAGTTTTCCTGTTGTAAGCTCTTGCTGCCCAGGCATAATTATTTTTCACATCGTTACAATTTGTGAAGTTATTTTTATTTACATGGCCCTGTTGGCTTTGGGAGAACATAACTGTGTTAGCAGATCAACAGATGTTCCTGTTAAATGGGTTACACACCATACAACACTGTAGTCCGGCCACATGAGGGTAACAGGATCCCTTCTGAGTGGAATGAACTCTTACAGCACTTAGGTCAGTGGGGTTAGAATAAAGAGCACTCCTTCTGACTCCCCAGGCAGCTCATTGGCAAGGTTCCCCTGGTTTTTGGGAAGACAAGGAGTTGGACTTTTAAATCACAAGTGGTGGGATGGATCCATCAGGGACACAAGTGGAATGTGTGGCAGTGCCTTTCAGGGTATAACTTGCTTTTTGTGAATTTTCCCTGACAATTACCCTTAAGCTTGAAACGTACCCTGTCTCGGGATTAGAGAAGGAGCCAGGATTAGAGAAGGAGCCTTCCCTCAGGCTGTTGGACCACTTGTCCCTGGCACCAGATGGTAGCTGGGGAAGCAGCAGGGTGAGTGCAGACCCCAACAAACTGCACTCATCCTGCTCTTCGCTGTGGGTGATCCCCCCGGGTTGTCAGCAGAGCAGAGACAAACTGCACCTTCGGAAGGTGGGACCCTGCCCCTCTTGAGCAGATCCAACAGGTGCAAGGGCAGGGATGAGGGAGTGCGAGGAGAGAGCCTGAGGAACACAGTGTGCACCTTGGGAGTTGGACCTGGCAGGTCTGCAGCACCCTGGGCTGCTCCTTTGCTTTAACAGCTTCAAAAGATCAGAACACAGTAATCAAAGATGAAAGCAGGCAGGGCAGGAAGGAAGGTGAGAAGGCACATTTCACTGGTAAATTAAAAGATCAAGGTCCTGTTCTGAAGTCCACTGAAATCAATAATATGTCTGCTGCTGCCCTCAGTGAGCTATTGGGAGAGGCCCTGTTTGACTGAGTTAAAATACAATGTGACGTCAATATTTTCAATCAATATGAAAACTACTATAAGTGGAGCGATACTGGGAGTTAATGCAACTTTAGCAGGCTTTGGAAAAACCACAGGATGGGCACTCTGGCCAGAAATAATCTATCTCTAGTTTATTTAGGGTTCTGATGAAACAAATATGCTTCTCGAATTGCCAACTTGGATGTCTTTACCTCCTAATTGGGATATTTCTTTGAACCAAAGGCATCAGTGTCTGAAGGGCCTTTCTACACCCTGTTCTTGGTGTTCAGGAAGGATGACTACATAAAGGGAAATGCCTGGCACAGATGCCCAGCAGTCTGAAGTGACCAGAAGCTGGGAGAGTACTTGAAATTATCAGCCATGTTTGTCCTTTTCTATACTTTGCTAAATATCTGATTTTTGGTCACTGCTGAAGCCAGAAGACTTTGGTCTCATGACACAGTGATTGCTCTTATGTTCCTAGGAACGTATTATCTCTTTTTCTTCACCCATAATACAGAAAAATTAATTTTATAAGAGCAGATTAATATTTTCAGTAACTCTCCCAAGATGAAGGTAGCTAAGCAGTATCTCTTTTTTTCTTTTTTCCCCCCTGGGTAATTATTAATTGCATTTAAAGTTAGTCAGTGTTGAACTGAGTATGTTTGAGACAGAAACCTGCTATGCAAGGGAGGGTGTGGGATTGAAAGTATTACTGCATCTGCAGTATGTTTTTAGTGCTGACCACTAAAGTGTCAGTGCTGTGATTTATATCCAGGTGATCTAATGGAAAAGATGTTAAGACTGGTCTGATTTAGGTCTATCTGTACCTCAACTTACCCTTTTTCATTTCTTCTTTGGAATTTCTGCTTTTCAGTTAGTAAAACAGATACAGTCAAGGTACAGAAGAAAGCCAGAACACAGTTTTATGTGTCACCTTTTCGGTACCAGTTCAATGACACTGATTTCCAGCTTGGAACTTTCAGGAACATGTTGCCTCCACACAGTAACATAAGAATGAGAGTGTGTAGAGCTTTTTTTTTTTTTTTTTTTAAACTTGATACTTTTTCTCTTGGGAAATATAAAATGAAACCTACCCAGTACTGGGTGTGTGATTGGTAACTCCCTTCCAGGGTGATTGTACCTCTAGAATTAGGACAATTGCTACTGTGTGTGACTAATAAATAAGAGTGTGGATTAAACAATGAGTGAGACAGGAGGCAATTTGTAACAGTAGCCTATGCTTCCATTGTTGGCTTCGTGCTTTTACTTTCTGAAAGGATTATTTTGCTGCTTTTCTAGGAATATGCAGTTCTGTAGATGCTGAAATGACTGAATGTGCTAATATGCACAATCCAGCTGAACAATTTTAAATAGTTGAATTAAGTACATTGTTACCCTCCTAACAAGGAGGTAAATTTTAAACCAGTGCACAGTTTGTAGGGACAGAGGTGGTGATTGTATGTTTGTGAAATACCTGGTGGATGTATCTGTTGGGTGTCACATACAAGTATGGCTTGTGCATCACTTTGGAGGAGCATAACTCCCTTACAGAATTGTGTTCTGTCCAGAAGGGTTTCCTACAACACTTGGCAAAAAGTTGAGTTCCCCAGGGAAAAACTATTGCCTGAGACAGCTCTTTCTCCTTTTGATCTGTTTGAAATGACTTTTGATTTCCAGGCTGTTTCCTGAATGTACTAGATCTTAGAACTGGAAAGAACAGTCTCCCTTCTGACTTCAGAGCATGAGAGGCTTTTCCCACTCCACTGCCTCCCTCTTTTTTTTAATTTTGTACCTTTGGGAAGAGATTTGAGTTGCACTTTCTTGGTGTGGCTTCTAGGCTTAGTTTTAACTTTGTTTTTGCACTGCCCACATGATTGATGCAGAGAGGGGCTCATCTTTGTGAGATGGACTCTTGTCAGTGGATGTGCTTCAGGGGAGATAATCACTTGTTTACATCCTCTCCTCTTGTACTCAGTTACTCCTGGTTCTCATCCACTGGGTTTTTACAGACTGAAAATGCTGATTTGCTCAGCAAATCATGCTTGTCCACCTGAAAGCTGGCAGGTATAAAGCCCAGTGCTGATGAGAGCTGTGGCTCTTGCAGCACTGCAGTGCAGGAATTCATTGTCTCAGCTGCTGGGGCAGGTTGGAGAGCAAAACCTGGAGGTTGGAGTCTTACAAGCTTCATTATCCCAAGTGGGAATCTGTTGAATCTCACGAGTTCTCTGTTTCTACATTCAGAGCTAGTTGATGACACATGCTTTTCAGAGAAAACCCACCCTTTTTCTGGATCTGTGTTCTTCTTGTGTTATTGTGCATCTGCCCACTCTCCCACTCCCCTCCCACACACCGTTTGTGGCAGCATCGCTGGATATTCTGCTTTTCTGAGGTACCAGCTCCACAATACGTTTTCTATGTTTAGGGGGAAATTGCTCAGGCTCCATTTTTGCTTGAAAATGTAATTTTGAGACTGATATGTGCAGAAGGATTTCTCTTTGTTAAGATCTAAATGCGCAATGCGATGACAAACCCTCTTCTACTTTTTTTTTTAGGAGAATCTGTCTTAGAACAGAACACTCCTTTCCTGCAGGGACATAAGCTATGGCAAACGTTGATACACACTTCATGTTCTTCTCCCCAGACTGGATATGTTCTTTTCAAAATAACCTATGAAAGTCACTTATTTTTTAGCCACACAATGGTGAAATATTTTTATGTCTCTTTGAGGTTAGGGAGGAAATTCTTATGGGATGTAATAGTGAACTCACAGAGCTGACCTGAAGTTCTTCTTTACCAGTAATCTTATAAAGGATATTTCCTATTTCATTTTGTCTTACTCGGCACCAGTTGTTCAATTCCAGTGTCTGATGTTTTTCTCTTGTGTAACCTGGGTTACAAAGCGCATCAAGTCCTTTTTTAACTTTTAAGCAAGTTTTCTGAAAGAGTAACTAGTTTATACTGAGCCGATGAACCTGCACATATCAATCATCAGAAGATAAAATTGTTTAATAATCATGACTGCTATCAGCCCTCCTGTATATCAAACATTAATGTGTACATTTTGTGTCAGGATTTAAGCATTTAGTGGCTGAAGGACACCTTGAACTGTAATTTAGGGAAATTCCAAGGCAAGGATTTTTAATTGTGGTGACCTGGAAGTTGGTCTTATTTTCATACTTCCTGTTTAAGATCCCACCAAAAGGTTGGAAAGGTATCAGGAAGGTCAAGTTGTAGACTACCAGCTGTTAATTTCTGGTTTGCAAGTGAGGATTATACAACATTAAGAGGATGAGGCATGCCACAGTCCTTTAAAGATTCTAGTTTTCCCCTTTATTTTATCCCTGTTCCTGCCTCCACTTGTGTCTCACTTTGCTGGTGGCTGTTGCTGCACAGCTCCTGCTTGTGTTTCAGCCATTAGCTCTGTGTAGCCCAGTTTCTCACAAATGGGAACAACTGGGAGAAAACCAGCCTGTACCTACGGAGGAGCCAGAAAAAGCTTGGCTGGCACTCCCTGCCCTGCTTCTTCCTGTGTCCCTTTCCAGTAGTGAAATGTATTTTTGATTCAGTGCACAATGCACAGGTCACTGGCACAAACACAAAATAGATCCCGGTTTTAAAGATGCTTTTATAGTGCTTGGTAGTTTCCACAGATATTCCCTTGTGTGGTCTGTGATATTCTCAAAGTGAAACCTTGTAGTACCAACAGAAGGCATCAATGAGGATTAGTTCCATGGTGATAATAAATGGTCCTGGTCCATGTGAACCGAAACCAAGTTCTGTGGGTACCCCAGTAACATGAGGTGGGGATTAGGGCTGCTCCATTAGCTGCTGTCACATGAAGGGCTCACAGGACATGTGTCACTGGTGTGGAGGTGCTGTGTTACAGAGAAATCCGTGGTGCCTGAAGTCAAGGATGCAGAGGGAAACCTGGCTAAGGGAGTTGTGTCTTGGGTGGGTTTTTGTGCTGCTGTCAGTGAGCTCCCATCTCCCTGTGTCTCTGGGGTGGCCGAGCCAGTGATGCAAACAGCTCTGAGTGTGAGAGCCCACCTCTCTCTCCCTCAGGACCTGCCTGGAAGAGGCCAGAGCAGTGGTGTCAGAGGGAGCTGGAATGTGATCAGCTGTCTGCCAGTGACGAATGCAAAGGCTCTTTTTATCTACCCACGTCCTATTTTGGTGAATAAATGCTTGATGCTAATAGTGATAACAGTTACCCTGGGAGAAGGGAGTAGAACTTTGGTGTGCTGCTTCAGCAGAGGAATAAGCAATGAGGGAATAACACGGACCCGTCCGTCTCTGCTATTAACGCTAGAAATCAGTGTCCCAAACCCAAATGTTATTTGGGAGGAGGGGGGAATAAGTAACAGCATGTTGTTGCTGTCTTTGTTGGTCCACGGCTGTAGTTGTCCTCCATCCTCAGCGCTGCTTTTTGGGTGGAATAATAACGAGCAGCGCCCTCGGTGGTATTATTTTGCCCTCGGAGGGAGCTGAGCGGAGCGGGGCAGGCCGAGCCCGGCTGACGGCGGTGCTTCCCCCTCCTCGCCGCTGAATGCAGCTCTCCTGATGCGGCCTCACGTGGCTGCGGGGAGGCACAAGGAAGGAGCAGCGCTTGCTTGAGCGCTGCCAGCCCCTTCCCAGGCGGCTCTCCGCGCTGCCTGCAGGTGAGCAGCCCGAGCCTGGCCTCTCCCAGCCCGCCGCAGCATCCTCCCGCCTTCCCATCCCCCGGCCAGGGGGGAGATCGTGAGGAGCGCAAGGGCAGGAAGGCGCTCGCCGGGCTCCGGCACAAGGCGGTGGCGGCGGCAGCAGCACCAGCAAGTCCCTAAGTCAGACTGCACCATTTTCTTCTCACCCTGCGTAAAGGCGATGTGAGAAGCTGACGGGAGCTGCCCCCTCCCCCAGCTGCCGGTGATGCTGAAGCGGAGCCTTCCTCCCAGCCAGAAGACGCAGCCTCTCTCCGGAGGAATCCCGAAAGACCTTCCCACTTCGCTGATGTGTGTTTAAAGGCCGGTTTTTTCGTTTCCTTTTCCTTTTTTTTTTTTTTTTTTTTTAAATCCATCCTCCCCAGCTAAGCCTGAAGCCCGCCTTCTCCTGCAGCCGCAGCCACGCCGAAGGGCTTTCAGGCTGCTAGGGGGTTATTCCAGCTGCTCCCTGCCCGTGTGTGTTTGTGGCTGCGGGCACTTTGGCACCTCGTGACTCCCTCACTCCCAAGCCATGGGTGCTGCAGAGGCTGGAGCGGAGCCGTGACCTTTCCTGGGGTGCCGGAGGAGGAAGAGTGGATTACGCCGTGAAGTTCTGGCTCGCAGCCAGTGCCCTTGCGGGGAAAACAAAAAAAGAAATCACCTGGATTATCTGCGTGTGGTGGGAACGGCTTCCTTGGAGCTGGGCTTTGCCTCGCCAAAATGGCTCACGCAGCCGCTTCCATTAAAAAAGTTCGAGAGTCTGAACTCGAAGAGAGGGAGAGAAACCTTGAGAAGGAAAGGAAGAGGCAGCGGAAAATCTCTAGGGCTGATCGGAAGCGCAAGGTATGAGGGGGAATCCAGCCCCCTTCTCCTTTTCTCCCCCACCCTTCCTCCCTCTCTGCAGCACTTCGCAGGTGTTTGTTGCCATGTGTAGCGCTCTGCCCTTCATTTTCCGAACCTTTCCCATCACGTTTCCCTTTTGCATCCCTTCCCATCCCTTTGGAGCCCCCGCTGTGGACTCAGCCCATCTGCAGTGAGATTAAAGTGCTGCCAGCCATGGCAGCCCAGAGCCACCCAGGAATCCTGCCCAGAAAGATGGCACGCCAGCATTGCCGCCTTCCCTGCATCCCCCAAAGAGCTGGAGCTGCCTGCCATCCTTCCCAGCCAGGTGTTCCAAGCCTCCAGCTGATCTGAAGGAGTTGTCAGGGAAGGGAGGTGGTTGTGCTTGTGTTCTGCAGCGTGAAGGTGCATTTCTCTACTTCCCGACAGCATTTCCCCCCGTTTCCCACGTTCAGTGCCCCTTCCCACATCCCCAGGAGTGTTCAGGGCTGTGTGTAGGACCTGTCTCGGGGTGCTGGGCGCCTCAGCCGAGCCGTGATGCAGTTTTTGGGTGTCACTGGGGGATTCTGGGCTGGTGATTCAGTGTATTTACTCTGCACACTGCAGGTGCATTGTCGGGGTAGGGCCTGGCACACAGGTCTGCAATCTGTCGGGTTGGCAGTCTCTGGTTCTCTTAAGGCATCTGTTTATGTGGTTCAGATTTTGGGGAGACGTCTCCTGATTTATAATTAACTGTTGTTTTTCCTTCTGTGTTAGGAATGGGGACTGCCAACTCCCATTGCCACAGGGTAAAAAAATAAAGAAGAGTAAAAAATTCAATAGAGGTGATTTGTTTGCCACATATATATATATAGTTTCTAAGGACGCAAAAAATATGAAATAGTGGAGAAAATATTAAAACCTGAAGGTTCTGTGAAGCTTAGCTTTAGGACTGTGTTACATTGGGAGTGCCTGTGTTAATGCCTCCTCGTTGCTGTTTCTTTTCTCCCATCTCTGGAATCTCTAGCTTGTCACATGCATTAACTCATTCCCTGACACCATGTTTGTATCCATTCTTTATAAATTTCTCTGGAAGGAATAATATCAGAAGACATAATCTGTCCTTTTTTTATTTTCCCCCTTTTGTGCTATGTTGCATGCAATCACAGATCTCTGTGAAAAGAAAAACACAGAATCCAGCCATGTAACATTTGAATTTACAGATCCTTTTGGCAGATCTCTAGGACTCAGAAGCCATCTGCTCCCTTGGCATACCTGGAAATTTTGAATTCATTTTACATTCAGTCTTGTGGATTTTTATATTCTGAACTGCAGGGCTTCAGTAAAACGACTGAGGTCGTTTAATGCCTTTGGGACCTTTGGGTGTGATCTCCGTGACTTTCCAAAGGCTCACTTTGCAGAGTTCATTAAGTCACATCCCAGTTCTCTTTATCAAAACAGGAATGTCATTTCCAATGTATGCAGTGCCTGGATGCTGGGCAGAGCTGCTTGGGGCAGATTGTGATTACTCTCCTAATCCCTTAAATGGGACACTGCAGCATAAGGTAGTTTTTCTGATTACATTTTTGATTGTAGAATCCTCTGCAAAACAACCTTTTTTTTTAAAAGATGTATTTCATGTGTGGGTGTCCTTGCTGGAAGGGCTTTTTCCATGTTTGCCCATCACCCACCTCAGTTACTTCATCACGGCGTGTGTTGTTTTTCCTGATTTTTCACAAATCCTATTTCAGCAATGTGTTTGATTCAGATACCTTTTTGACTACTTTAATTAAAGCTGGGTAGAATTAGTACTGCTCCTTCTGCTCTCTCTTTTCCCAGAGAAGCTGCAAGCAGGCAGGCTCAGGCCGCATCCGTGTTAGTAATCATGTGTGGTGATGCAGGCTCCTAATCAGATTTTCAGATCCAGGGATCTCCAGTGGTCAGTGCTTAGAAAACATGGAGAACACCTCGGCGTTGGGCACGTTTCTCCCTTTTTAACATTCAACCCCTGCTCCTGGCTCCCTTCTACTGCGGCTGTACCTCGCTGTTACATAAACAAGTGCCTGGCTGCACCCTAAACTTGCCTCCCCGTGGTTGGGGGTGGGTCAGGCTGGGCTTTTCCCTCTTGCTCCTGCTGCAGGAGACGCACAGCGGCACAGGGATGAGTTTGTGTCTCTGTGCATGCGTGCTCCTGCTGTGCCTAACCCAGCAGATCAGGTGCATGGATATGTGTACACACCCATCATGTACACAGAATGACCCAAATATACAATCGATGTTGTATATATAATAGAATGTTTTTATTTAGTCAGCAATTTATACCACTCAGATATACGTGTTTATAAATATGTCACTTAAGTTCCTTAAAAACAATACGTTGTTCTACTGCGAAATGGAATTATCTCTTAGTAGGTGCAGAGCTCTCCCAGCTTTTGTTGTCTTCCTTGGAAAACAGAGGAACAAATTATGGGTGCAGGTCTATGAGGGGCAAAATGTAAATGGATTTCTTTTTGGTTGCTCTCAGCACCCCAGCTCTTTCTGCATAGGGGGAATATGGTCCCGGCTTTGTGAGTTGTTTGAAAGCCCTTGCATTGCAGTGAGTGGATTTCCAGTGCAATGGAGATCCCTTTTGTTTGGAGAAGGATGGTGAGAATGGGAACATGTCAGGTGTGGTGGGCTGTCTTTCCAAACCCTCAGTTGGATACATGCCATGTTACCCCTACGTGCCGTGTGCATGGAGCGCTCCTTTGGCCTTGGGATGGAAACTTGTTCCCTGTCCCTGGAACATCCTGATTATGCAAAAGAGGATAATGAAAGGCCATGGCTTTATCTTTTCCACTCTGCCAGGATGTTTGGCATCTAGTGCTACCATCCTGTGCTTTCTCCAAGCTCCTGGGAATCCTGCAGGGTGTGGGCCCTTCGTGGCTCTGCCTCTTCTCCTGAGTGTTTTGCTTCGTGATGTTTTGCAGTGTGATCATCACCTGTCTTGGCAGCAGCACCACAAACGGTGACTGCAGCTTCTGTGCTGCTTGGGGAGGACCAGAATGTTCCTAAATGTCATCACGTCTGCTGCCTGACATAGCTCCAGGCCAGAACAGCTCCCTGGCCACCGGCAGGGCTGGGAACAGGCCCGGCACCAGCAGCAATCTTGCTCACATGATCTCTTTTTACCCTCCTTAGTAGTTCTTTAAAGATGAGCAGAATTATTCCACACTCAAAACTTGGGAAAAGGGACCTGCATGCTGAAGGCCTTCTCCTTCATTCTTTTTGAGGTTGACTCTGTTGGTTTTAAAAACTGGTTGAGAAGAGGCAGCTCTACTCACCTTGCATCCGAGAGGAAATTTTCCCTTTCCTGCAGGGAATCTTTTCTTGCAATGTGGATGCAAACACATGTATTTAAACAAAAAACCCACCCAACCATCTGAATAGTTGTGTGGATACCCAAATGTACCTATTAAAAGCCAGGTACTAACAGAGGAGTTGAGCAGTTTTAGTGTGTAAATTTTAGCAAAATTCAGGCATGATTAATCCCATTAAACCTCAATGTAAGGCCCAGCTCCATGTGCCTCTTGGTGTCTTTTTGAGAGAGCTGACTGTGGCTCATCCTTTGGGGAGTGAGGAGAGGGGAACTGGTGTGATTATGCCATGGTCACTCACTGAGTCAGCAGCAAAGCTGGAATTACAGCCTGGGAATCCAGCTGCCTTGCCCCTGGCTCTGTGTAACACACACTTGCTTTTCCCTGTCTAAAGTAGTTTTCAAAGCAGACAGAGCCTCCTGGCTCTGCATGTGACAAGTGTTGGAAAGATTTTAGAAAACCCAAATAAAATAAAATCCCAAAGTAAAAAAAGCTGTTACAAAAATGGATTTTGCTGCCAAAGAAAACTGGCTTTTCTGTGTTACAAATGTGGTAAGCTGATGGCTGTTACCTTTTACCACCAGTAATGAGAAAAGAGTTTGAGCTCTGCTCTCTTACTAGCAGTAAGTGGGTATTGATTTAGTATTTTAAAAAAGTTTGGAAAGGGCCAGAGTTCAGTGAGGATGGAGAGGGATTAATGAGTTGGGGGCAGGCTGGAAAAAGGCATCCCAAGGAGGAGGAAGTCATGTGGAGCTGCAGTTCTTTGCTCTTGGTCCCTCCTGTGCTGGTTCATGGATACCAAACTATCTCACCTGGTGTGAACCTGCTGCAGGATCATCCTGGAGTTTATATCAGGCTAAGGAAGGCAGAGCAAGTCTCTAACTGCCTGACCTGTGTGTATGGGATCTTCCAAGGTTCATTGCAGCTTTTAATCCACTGTTCTTTCTTTAGTGTTGTGTTCCTTGCCTTGGCAAACACCTCTGTGCCTCACTGGAATTTCTAGATGTTTCAAATGTCCCTCCAGCTATGAAAAAAAAAAGTCTTTTTGGTGGTTTTTGATGGAGTGTTTGTGTAGGTGCCTGTTCCTGGTGCCCTTTGAGCGTTTACCTCCCGTTTCTCAAACTTATGTTTTTCTTACGTAGATGTTTCTAGGCATGAAAATAATATCCCATGTTTGCTTCCTCGTAAAATGGAGCTTCTTTGGGTGACGTTGCATTTCAGAACAGACTGGGACTTGCTGCTGCATTTTATCAATGTCATATTTGAGGGGTGACGTGCAAGGGAACAAACACACTGTTCTGGAGCGAAACAAGCCAGGGGTTGCAGTAAAGATTGAAGATCCCTTACTTCTGATGGGAAAGGAGCAATTTTCCGCTGCAAGCTTAAATTTGCTCACCTTTGTGTTGTTGTCTGACTGTACTGTGATTTATATGTGGTATTTAACTTTAATGTCGTTGGTAATTTTTGAAAGACAAGATTTATTCGGTCTTAATAAATCATATGAAGACAGTGTTTCAAAACACAGATCGTTTACCTCAGTGCGTTTTTGGTTTTGAGGGTGAATACGCCTCTTCACAAGTTAAAATTGAATTATTCCATATCTGGAATACTGGAGAAAATACTGACAAGGTCTCCCGGCTCAATTGTGTGAGATGTTGTATTCAGGAGGAGGAAAATGTGTTCCTGGAATGCTCAATCCCTTTGCATGGTAAAGCTTACTTGGTGCAGTCCAGTGTAAAGGTGTACACTTTGGATTTTATGGCTGGATTGACTCATTATGTGACTGTTTCCACAAAGCTATGACAGTGTTCAAAATGCCAAAGTTTCCATCTCTCACTCCATCTGTTTCAGTAAAAAGGACTTTAAAAAGAGCAGTCAAGGGAGAGGAGAAATGTCAGCACCTGCCTATGGTGACTGTCCACCCCTCCTGTCTCTGCAGATTTAACTTGCCAGGAACCATGGATTATTAAAAGAATTGAGAGGGCATTTACCTATTGAAGGAGATGATCCCTGATAAACTTCTGTGGCTTTGGGGATGGTTTTGTTTACCTGCCCCTAAAATGTCTTATGTACTTTAAATTCATGATATTTCCTGCACCACTGGAAGAATTATCATGTGATGTTTGGGCAGCTTTGTGTTAAGCAATTAAAAAGAAAGAAGTGTTTAATGTAGATGTCAGACGTTTAACTGGCAAGTGTGAAGCTTTTAGGAATCTGGCTTGTGTAGTTTAGTCCCTCAGGCTTTTCCTTTGAACTCCTGGGGAAAGTTTGGCACCTGAAGTAACAGTGGCATATGAGCACTGAGAGTTCATAGAGTAATGGTGAAGTCTGGAGCTGTGCCCTGGGGTATATATTTGCCAACATATAGTGCCTCCAGAGTGTGGGAACAGCAAATGTGTCCCTAAGGGGTAGTAGGAGTATTGCCATTCAGGCAGCACTTCATTCCCTGAGATGGTGCAAAGTCCTACAGCTGCCAGTCAGATGGGTTTTTCTGCTTTACTGGCTCGACTCTCTGCTCACAAAACCTTTTTTGTGTTATTTTTTGAGAATTTAGGTGTTACTGAAAGTTTTTTAAGAGGTAATTCCTGTTCCCTGCATCATTCCCAAGCAATTCCTTTTGTGCAGTCGTTGTGGCTCTGGTAGTTTTGTTTGAATGTCTGATGAGCTCTTCTATACTTAACTACATCTTGATGCATGTGCCTGTTAGCAACCTGTTAATAATCCTTTAGCCTTAGACAGCTAAAATCAACATTTTTTATTCCCTGTTCTGTCAGTGGAGCTGTCCAGGTTGGAGTAGATATTCCCCACTGTTTTACAATTCTATACAGTCTTAGAGCACATAATACAAATTACTGAAATCTGACCATTGTAATTAAGTGGATTTTGGATGGTTCACAGAGTTGGCACCTCACAAGGTGCTGAGATGTCAGACTGTTCAAGGGATTTCTCTTGATAATTTTTTATAAAACTTCCATGTATTATAAATAGATTTGGTGTTTATAGCTTATAGTTTTTCAGGGTTAGCACTCTGTGCTAAGACCTTCCACCCAGGGATCAATACTGATTAATTGGTAGCTGCCCTTTTACAGGCAACTGAAAACAAAGGCTGCAATTAAAAAAAATGTCTGTAATTACCATCTATTTGTCGATGTTAATGAAGAATTTAGCATGTTAACCTCTCCAAAATCTTGCAGGTTTATTATCTCCTTGGGGCTTTGGAAAAGAGTCTTTTTTTGGGAACTGAACCAGTGTGTGTTTTAGAGGGCACTTTGGGGAACCCTCCTATTTAAGGTCAGCGTTTTGTCCTCCAGCAAAATGCCGTTCTGCTCAAGAGAGAATGAGAATGAATGGAAAGAGAAAGGGGAGGGAAGAAACACTAGATTAAAAAAGTTATCCTGTTTGCATGTGCTCTGAAGCAGACCAGTGAGAGTAATTGTCTGGATCAACTCAGGAAAAATTCCCAGTGTTTCTTATTCAGAAAATATTCATGTGATGCTGTTGTACATGACCCGAGGAAGGGTGTGGATGTCTTTTTCCCTGATAGTTTAACCCTGCCTTCTCTTTATTCCTGTATGTAAAATCCAGGCAGCATTGACAAGCGGCGTTCACCCAAAAATGGGTGTAGCCCTTGTTTCCCCAGGCTCGCGGCGAATGATTTCAGCCCATAGAACCATAATTACAAGCCTTTCTAGGCTGTTTTAGGCTGAATAATTCAAGCTGATTTTAAATTATTTACTGCTCCTGGCCTGTGCTGTGCCAGGATGTCTAACAGGGACATGTCACCGCTCAAACCCAGTGAAGCTCACAGTGCAACAGGAGACTGGAGCACACAAAAGCCGGTTTAAAGCCTTGATTTACTGGGGACTGGCTGGACCCACTTGAGCCTTCCTGCTCCCCTGCTTCATTCCTTTTGAAAGGAAGGGAGGAAAGGAACCACAGGCACTGTGTTGGTGATGGTCTCGCTGCTGGAGCAGGAAGAGGCAGTAATTAAGATTTCCCAGATGGCCCCGTTACGCTAACGGAGAATAGTTGTGCTCAGCAAGTATTTTCGTTCTGATTTTGCTGATGAGTGTGGTACTGGACATCAGAGCTGCCTGGGGAAAGGAATCGTTGCTGTCACCCTCGTTTCCAGGCCAGGGACACTCAATTCCACTTAGTTAAGTCAGGCAACAGCGTAAGTTCTCTCTGTTTTGGGCTCTCCATGGATTTAATATTAGCTCTGTTTAGGTCCTGTTGGAAGTCACAGAATCACAGACTGGTTTGGGTTGGAAAGGACCTTAAAGATCCTCCAGTCCATAGGCAGGGACAGCTTCCACTAGCCCAGGTTGCTCCAAGCCCTGTCCAGTCTGGTCCTGGACACTTCCAGGGATGGAGCAGCCACAGCTTCTCTGGGCAACCTGTGCCAGGGCCTCCCCACCCTCACAGGGAAGGATTTCTTCCCACTATCCCATCTAACCCTGCCCTCTGGCAGTGGGAAGATGTTACCCCTTGTTATTGAAATAACTTTCTTGCAGCAAATAAACAAAAACCTCAAAACTTTATGTAACAGCAAAAGAACAACCAGTCATTTTCCAAATGATGCCTATTTCTGTTTGTCTTTCTTGTGGAAAAGATACATTTGGACTATGTTTTTGTAGAGTTAAGGTGACTTTGCAGGAGGAATGGAGTGAAAATGCTGATGTGAGCCTTAAAGTGTCATGCCAAGCTGCTGTGTGCAGAGCAGGGCGGCTTTCCCGGGCATGGATTCATTCTGCAGGATGGCATTTGCTCGAGACAAAGAGTGATTTAGATTAAAAAAAAAAAAGAAAAAGTTATTTTGACTGGTCAGTGGCAACAGCAACTGCTGTATCCGAGCAATATTTTCCTGAAGAAATGCACGGAGACTCCATAGCAACTAGATGAGATCTGTGCTATATTCTCCGTGCTGCTGCCGTGTTTCCTGGGGAGAATCCAGCCACCCCCACTGCCCCCACAGCCACAGTGTCTGTGCTGCACAGCCCCACCCTGCTTAGCAAATGGCAGCTCCAGCCAATGGCCACTGCACCAGGGGTGTTTTTAGGACGATGAAAAATCCCCCAAGTTGCATTTTATCCGCTTTTTTTCCTTGATTGTCACGGTGACAGCACAAAGCCTGCAGCGTTGTCTGAAAGGTAGCTAAACCACTCAGCCACTCCTTCGGTAATCATTTATTTACTAACTTCTGCTTTCCTGGGATACAGGCACTAGGAACAGGTGCTTTAATAGAGCTGGTTCCCTCTAGTGGTGCAGGGTATTAGCCTGGTGAATGATGAGGCCCTGCAAAAGCTTTCCCAAACAAGTGAAAGCAGAAATAATTAATGGCCGTGCCCAGAGCCAGCTCTGCATTGCAGCACGAGTTCTCCCAGGCTTAAGGAAGTACGTGCTTGGCTGTCTTCCCTGGATTTCTAAGGAAGCCTAGCACACAACCTGTTTGGTTTAAGGATTTAGTGATGCTCCCTGCACCTGCAGTGTGGCTCTGCTGATGGAGATGCAGTTCCAGCAGGAGGGAAGGTGGGATGTGGCTCCTTGCAGAGGTGAGGGCCAGTACAGCCAGTGTGGGGCTCCTGTGTCCTTTCCAGTTACATGGAATATTTGTCCCTGCAGCATTTAGCTGTGGCACAGAGCTCTGACAGCAACCTTAGCATGGATTTGCTCTTAGCAGGGCTTGGAAATTCCTTAAAAGAGAGGAATGAAGGAAATTCTCTGAGGGCAGCTTAGGAGGAACCGAGGTATTGCTGCAGCCAATGAATATGCAAGTAGTAAAAAAGGTTAATTAACATCAATTTTCTCTTAATCTCAGTTTAACCATTCTGTTAGTCATCTGGCTGGATTTAGCAGCACATGTTCCTTTATTCTGAGCAATAAGTCATCATTATTTTGTAGTCTCCATATAGCTGTAATAATGATTATTGGTCCAGAAGCCTGAAACACAGGAAGGGGGATTTGATCCTTTTTTAACCAACTTGAATGTGCAAAATGAATGTTAGGAAAACAGAAGGCTTGAGAGGAACCAGACTCCTCCTGGAAAAAGTGTTTGAGATGGACAAGGATAATTTAGAGGTAAGGAACTGTAATTAAAGGTTATAAAGGAACACTTGGTTTTATAACACTGTATATTATAATCTTAACTCATTGAAATCCCCGAAAGATTTGCTAATGATCTCAAGAGATTTAGGATTTTTTTTTTTCCAGATGATTTCAGACAGGAGATAATTCACCTCCTATTACATAACCATCTTAGTGCTTTACGTTTTCCAATGTAATTTTTGAACATGTGTCCAGTTCCTGTAATTTAGTTCCGTGAGATTATTTATGGCGGAAAACAATGTCACGCAAATATACCTTTGGTTCCAAAATGTTCTTTACATAAGTCTTTCATGTTCTGTGACCTGTCCTGTTCAAATCACTGTGTTTTTGGCACGGGGAGAGCTTTGGTGTTCTAAACTATTTATAGATGTAATACCTTTCTAAAAATAACGATTAAAATAATTAGAAAAGCAGAAAGAGCAGGAAAATCACAAATGGAATTGGGAGGGAAAACTTGCTGGTACTTTAATCCCCTTAGAGTTTTGTGGGGGTGGGAGACCCCTGTTGTCGGTGGAAAAACTGGATCAGAAAAGGAACAAAAGTCTTCCCTTCCTAAATGCTGTTTTAGGGCTTCAGTGGCTTTACCTCAGATATTTGTCTAAGTGTTAAAAAATTTTAAAATATATGTTTTTCTACTGTGCAAAGACAATGCAACATCAGGTGGTGGTCACTGAATGTATCAAAGTTTTGCCATGTGTGGGGGTTGTCCAGACCTGCATGAGGCTGCCCAGGGAAGCAGTGGAGAATGGATAAGAATAGGCAAATATCCATTTAATCAAACAGCTGCTTCCCCTGTCCGTGGTGTTGATATCCTCCCATAAATGAGCAATAATAAGGAATTGTATTTGTCACCTTGAATGCAGCAGGGCTTCTCAGGACTCTGGCACAGGATCTGAGATCTTTTTCTCAGTATTCGCTTGGCAGCCTCTTCAAGTATTTTATTATACAAAATTACTTTGTTTTAGGGTATCATTGCATAATAGATGTACTTTAACTTGTCTGGGGGGTTTGGCTATTGTTTAACTTAGAAAATTCCTTTTTTCTCATATTATTTTTACTGGTTCTGAATATAAAATACACATTGAAGTTGGAATTCTAGTCCAGCTGGTGAAGACCTGGGACGTGGGGCTTTGTCAGTGATCTTCATGACTTCAGGCTGAAATATTTACATCTGTTGTTTCACTTTATCAGTGTTAAGTTAAATGATCCTACTACTGATTTGTAGACATTTATATCTCCAGTAAAGAACATACTTTGCTTTGATTCTGAAAAATACCATTTGGGTTGAGCTTCACAGGAAAGAGTGATTGTCTGCAGTATTCCACAAAATTGGGGGTTGTTTCCCGTGAGATGGGAATATTGGTTCCTCTTCTCTATTTTTTTTTTTTAATTATTATTTTTAATTTGTATAGTGCAGGTTAAGGAGCAGTTCAGCAGTAATTTTTCTGTTGATAAGCACTCAAATAAAGAAGTCCGGGGTCAGGCTGGTTGTAGGAAGAAGTGCTGCTCTTTGGAAGGAAGGATAACAGGAGGCAGGTCCAGGTAATTGGGGTCTATTTCTGACCCTACCTGTTACCTAATTGGAAATATATTAATTTTATGTTCTGTGTAATTGAAATTTTATATATCTTTGTCCCAGTTAGTTTAGGAAGATGTTGTGAGAGAGGAAAACTGCAAGTTCAGTGTTGAGAGACGATGCCGGAGAGGGGAGTGGTGGCTTCTATGGAAGCTTGTGACTTATTTTCCATCTTGTCTCTGCCTTGGGGCCAAATTTTGGTCTGTGCAAGATTATTTAGTAAATTTTTCCGTTTCTTACTGGCAGTAAATCCCTGGATTTATGTATGTTCGGGTTTTTTGCCGGTTTATTTATTTTAATTGACATTAATAGAGTTTACTGACATGTAATTTGGGTTCTGTTGTAATTACGCTTTTCCTAAAATTGCATTTTTGGGTTTTGAGATGATCCAGTACAAAACTGATATTTCTTTGATTATCTCTTTTTTACATGTTTATTTCTCCTAAGAATGCAGAGTCATTCTTAAAACCTTGGTTATGTTGCCTCGTGTTCAACAACCACAGGTTGTGCACCATTAATAATGTGCATTCTGCAGCATCATGAGTTATGAATGGCAGCTGAAGAAAGTTTTTGCAGCATTCTTAGGATTTCCCTGGAAATAAACTTCTCAGTTTCCTCATCTTACCTTTTTGGCTCTCCTTAATTTATAGATGCTGCTGGTTTTAGTAGCCCTGAGGGACTACAGTGCACAAACACTTGGCCTTTTGTCAGTTGTTCGTAATCTCCCAATTTCTAATTTATACATAATTCAGAATTACCACAGAGTGACTTGGATGCAGACTTGGTTAGAGCCGATGTGCTTTTTGCTGTGTTCTTTGGTGCTTCTATGGACTGTGTGGAGGTGGTTTGGTTTTTTCCCTGGGTGGCAAGTCTTAAGCAGCTGATGAACGATGTGAAGATGTGTTTTCAATCCCAGAGTCTCAGAGTGTCTCTTTAGAACCGCGTGTATGGGTGCAATAATGAAAGATCAGTCGGTTGCTCAGCAGACTTACTTGTTTTTCATGCTATTCTGGCCCTTGTTTGGATGATCTATGTGACTATAAGGCACAAATTGCTTGCTTACAGAAACAAAAATTCTTGATTGTGCTCCGTTAGAACCCTTTTGATGGCAGAGAATTGCTTTTGGAAGATTGTCATCTTTTATTTATCACCTACTGCAACTCCTTCAGTGTGGGGAAAGGCTCAGTATTAGACAGGAGCGATACAAACCCAAGCTTTCAGGTGCTGTTTGCTGACGTGTGATGAATCCAGCACATAACTTTGCCTTTCATGACTCACTCTTTCTTCAAAGATAGGGAAGATAAACCCTTTGGAGCTCCAAAAAAGGGTGGCTCTTGATCTGCACCTCGTTAAAACCAGAGATTTGGAGTCAGTAATGCTGGATTTGGGTTTGTTTTTTTTTTCAAGCAACTGTTGGTGTCATTAGCTGAGCACATAAAACATAAGCTGTAATATTACAGACTAGAAAAATTACAGCTTTATGGTTGTAGTTCAGCTAAGTGTAAGTGTACTTTGCACAACCAGGTTGTTTTAAACAATCAATACAGGTATATTCGGTGTGTGTTTGCATCTGCGGTGCACTGACTCACCTTGGTATGTGAATTGGGGGGGATTAGGTTTAGTTGCCTTTCAGTGCCACTAATCTTCTCTTTACGATTCCAGTTTATAGCCATAAAGAGCAATTTGCTAAAACAAACAGCTTAATATTCAAGATGAAAGTGTTTTCTTATGCAGTTTAATAGTAACTCTTGTTTCTAAGAGTTGTCTTTAATGGGTCCTGAGGTAACAGGCGGGCACAGGGTACAAAATAAAATAGAAACTGAGTAATGTACCTGTAATGTCCCATTTGGGATTATTCACTATTAATGATGACGAGTCTCCCCCTTTCCTTTGGAAGTAGCTGCTGTTCAGACAAGAGGATGTTTCTCCACCCAGCAGTTGTGTTCACAAACAACACCTTCACACAGGCACCATTTCGGGATGTCTCGAATGCTAAAATAAAATACGCTTTCTTGAAGCATTTGAACAATCAGATCTTGTCCCCAGTCGCACAAAAGACCTGATAAGACCATAAAACTTCCAATTAGCAGCCGTGACATTTTGCATACGTTAAACTCTAAGCAGGTTTCATCCTCCTGCCTCGGACGGTGCTTGGGGGAGAGATGCTTTAGTTACAGACCGTTTTTCTCTTTGAAGTTTCAGTGAAAGAATATTCAAAGCTGGTGATAAGGTAAATTGTAGGAACAAAAAAAAAGAATCCTATTTTGAGAGTGCTGTTTCTTTTCAGGAGAAAGCCATGAGGGAAATCTTTCACAACCTGCAATGTGGGTTCCAGATCTAAGATTTTGTGCTTTTTAACATACAGGCAGCACTTGAAGTATTTTTACTTTCTCTTCCTTATATCAGTTTATGAGCAAAATACTCAATTTCAGAAATAAACAGTTCTCCTTCTCTGTTGCATCTTGCTGTTTTGCTGTGTTTTATTATAATTGATTGACCTCTGGATTCCCATCAGCAGCATTGCAGATATTCCTGCTGCCCGTACAAAAAGTAAGAGGACAATTGACTTTCAGGCAGGAAAACATTTAGACTTCAATAAATGTTGGGTATTAGCCTCAATAAAGTCAATTTTGGTAAATGTCACTGAATGGGAAGTTCTTTTGCACAGGAAGAATTACGAATTTAACATTGTTATCTTTCATTCCTCATTGAATTAATTGATTTTTTAAACTACAGGAAAGCAAAAGATGCAACGTGTGGAAAACTTCATTGCAGTTACTGTATCCCTGTATATGAGGCATACTGTCTTTTATATGTTATATGTGAAATATATATTCCCCCCCCAACTGATTTGATAGGAAAATAGGCAATTTGTGGTTTTGGAAGTAGAATTAGTATCTTGTCTGTGTTAAGGAACAAAAATTAGGGCTAATCAAGGGCCACAGGTTTGGTTTAGATTTAAACTGAGACAAATAGGTACCAATTAGAGCTTGCTGCCACAGGGAGATATAAAAGCATGAAGTTCTCAAAAAATGTTTTACTTCTGTTGAAATAATAATAAAAAAAGCTGTGTTGGGGAGAAGAAGTGATAATTTATTTATAGCTGTGTTGGCATCGGTGGACCTGAACTGCACCTTAACACTTTACCCTCAGGGTGTTGTTAAACACTTCTTCTTCCACTGATGTTTAGTTTTGTGATTGGACAGCAATCCCTTTAAGAGTTCCCTCCTGTTACTCAGTGCTGGATGTTAACACCTACCTTTCGTTTCTGATGAGAGAAAAAAGAAATGTTGACTGTAATTTTAATGAGGAAAATATGTGATACATAAACTGCTGTGCCTGTGGAGGCACCTCTAGGAAAACTGGGGTGGTTTTTACCTTTTCCTTTCCTATCCATGAAACAATCTTCCCCCAGTTCTACCATGCCTGTAGCTGCAGTGATTAAACCCTGGGTTCTCTCTTTGCTTGTTCTCATAGTGATTAAAATATATCCAAGGTACGACTTGGATTAAGAGCTGTCCAGAAAGGATTGTTAGGCTTAATGTGTTGAACGATTCACCATCAAAAGCAGAGCAAGTCCTCTTCAAAATTGCTCAAAATAGGTTTTTGCAATTGATTGGACTCAAATTATTTAAGCTGGAGGGGATTTGCTGTTGAACCCTCTGGAGCAGACAATTACCCCTTCATAAAGGCTGCTTGGGCTTTGGGGAATTGCTCCTTGTGGTCTCTGTGACCAGAAGGGAGAAAGGGCTGAATTTTTGGGAAATAGTGATTGCATCAGTGTCATTATTGTAAAACATAAAGAGGGGCATAAATGATACAAAGGCATGAATCATCAGAGTTTATACTGTGCCTGAGCTCAAGATCTGACCTAAAATAATTGCAAGCAGCAAGTGAGCCATGTTGTACTTGACCTTCCTGTGGAAGAATCCCCAAGAGTGAAAGACTTTGCATTTAGGAATCATTTCAAAGTTCAGGAATCTGCTAGAAATATATAGGTCCCAGTGCAGTCTCTCTCTCTTTTTTTTTTTTTTTTTTTAATTACTGTGTTTAACCATAAAAATGTCATGGGAAATGGCTCTTTGGGGAAAGATTTGACAATAAAAAATGTGGGGTTTATGTCATTAACAACTGTGAATTGTCTTGATACTTGGAACTCTTTCACTCTTTCTTCATTTTTTCCCTTCTGTGTTTATTTTGTGGCTCTAAGTGCTATTACAGTGGCTCCTGAATTGTTATTTTAGCTAAACTAAACAAAATTGAAAATGTAATTGAAACATCTATGGACAAGTTAAGCTTTAATAGATAGTAATGGCAGAAAAGGATAAAGAAGTATTTTTGATGGAAACTGAGCAGTTCTGCTCTTTTTGCTGCCTACCTATGTGTGTGTGACTGTTCATAGTCCTGGTTCAGCATATTCCTTGACCCTGGAATGGTATCCCATGGAATGAAATCTCTCTCTGGGGAGATTAGCTTACAGCTTTGGTTTCACTGCTTCTCACTTGCTAGTCTTTGAGGTCTTGGCTGGGATTTTGGGAGTGGCTGCAAACTGGTAGGTTTGTACCACACTGGTTTTTTTTTTTTTTTTTTATGGTCAGTAGTAGCAAACTCAGAGTTTTTGACTTTGATGCCATTTACTACGAGAATCCTTGGAAAAGATGCGATTCCCAAACGTCTGCCGAGTGGGTTTGTGTTTCTCTGAGGCTGATAATAATAAGTGCTGCAGGCTTAGAAAGACTTTAGGGATGAAAGCAGAATGTTTCCCTGATTTTAGGGGACAAGAGGCACCCTGTCCTAACACCAGTGCTTTAATACATGAGACACTTTACTCTCTTTCTAACAGGCACTTAAAAGTGTTTCTGAAGACTTTCTGGTGAAGGGAGTAATTAAGGTTTGAAGTTAGGAAGAGGGGGTGCATTAAAGCACAGGAAAACAAGTGGATTCAGGGAATTACCCACAGGAGATACTTTAAAGAGCTGTGCTCCCCCATGAGGAGCCTTCAGAGCAGTTTTGGCAGTGTAACACAGAGAGGAGGGCTGAGGTGCTTTGCCATGAGCTCTGGGCTTCCCAGCTGTGCCTCTGTGTTTGGTTTCCCCACTGCTGCCTGCTGGGAGGGCTCTGCAGCCCAAATAACACAGCAGAGAGCATGGGAGTGACAGAGATACTGCAGCTTGTTCCTCCACAGAGGCTTTGAACCCCACATCATAAGACATATACTTTGTTGGAATATGATGCCCCAACAAAGTCTGGCAGAACATGAACATGTCTGCTTTCTGAGTAATTTGCCCTCACGAGTTCGAGCCATTTGCACAAACAAGAGGAATATTGTTGAAAAGGCTCTGGCAGAGAGCTCCTCCATTGCTTTCCCTCTGATGGCTGCACGGATTGTTGCTTTCTGCAGGCATTATTGCCCAGGAATGCACGTTACTCACCCTTTCCTCCTGAGTGATGCCTCGTCTCGCTTCTGTGTTTTCCAGTAAGTTCCTTTCACATGAAATATCCAAAGATTTTTAGTTGCAGTTTGCGTTGGGACTTCGGTTATATGAACTTTGGTCGTGTCAAGCATCTGGTGGGATTCCTTCTTGCATCCTTTTATTTTTATAAGTCCATGCAGAAGTTCTGGCAGTGTGTACACACCTTTACTACTGTCACAGGGAGAGTGGAAGGAAATCAATGACAGGGAACTACAGGCAGGTGAGCCTTGCATAGGCTTTCCTGAAACATGTGCCAACTGCTGGCAAAAATGGAAAAAGAGATAAAAATGGCAAGGAATTGAACTATTTTGTGCATGTGTCTGTCCAAGCATGTGTCCGTGCTCATTACACATCCCAGTGCCTGAGGTGTTCCCATCCCCTCAGTGAGGAAAAATGTTTAAATCAACCAGTTTAAATCTCCCTCCTGGTAATTAACACAGAAGAGAACCCTGTGCCCATCAATAACCTTTAATAGGGGGGCTGGGGAGAGCTCAGTCTCTGGGATCATAACTGGTGCTGCTGTGCAGGTTAACTGGGGAGAAGTCAATAGGCTGCCATGGACAGCTGCCCGCTGATGTGGGTCACTGCAGAGGCAGTGGATTGAAACCCCAAAGAGAAAAATATTGGTTGGTTGTTGCAATTCCATGAGGATCTCTCTGTTTCTGAGGAATTTCGGGTTTAAATTTTCAAATGTGTGCCCATCTCCCCTTAGGGGTTTGTTGTGCACTGTGGTGCATTCTGCAGCACTCTGGTGGTACCTGTACTCTGTCCCCATTGCCTCCAGCTGGTCCTGAAGCATTTAAAAACTGCTGATTATCTCTGAATCAACTTTTGTTTTTGTTTTTTTTTGCTTTGGAGTTCTTTAATTCTGCAGTGAGCCTCTTCTAGGGTAATGGGTGGATTTCAACATGCAGTCCTCAAAATTATTTTTATCTTTATGGGTGCAGTCATGATAACTAATTCCAACCTAGAGGAAATGTCCATATTCTCAGTTTTGATGGGAGTTTTGCTTGTGGCTTTTTTTTTTTTTTTTTTAGTTACCACTCTAGCTAAAAAATTAAGACCAACCCTAAACCAAAACAATAATAGAAACCCCGGAAAAAGATGAGATATGACACAGATAAGAGCAAAAGTGATCTAGCATCAGGTATTGTCCTTTTGGGATACTGTTGAGCTCATCTGAAGTCATACCCAGGGGCCATATCAATCCAAAACAAGCTCATCACAGTGAACCTGAAACAACACCATGTGAATCACAGGGAAATGCTCATGAAATCTGTGCTCATCCCTTTCCCCTTGGTTTGTAAGTACCCAATAGATTGAATTAACCCTGTTTTTGGGTTTGGAACTCCAGCGACGTTCTGAAATTCGGCTCTTTGCGTGAACGCGGCGGGGAAACAAATCAAACCCGTTGACAGGCACGTAACTGGGTAACTCAATAAGGCATGTGTGTGTGCAGAGCATTCCACTCGGTGGGACTTTTAGCTTTCAGTGCTGGGAAGGCTGGCTGCGTGCTGGAGAGCCGGCCCCCAGCCCACCCCACACCATTGACATGCATAGCTGGCCTGGTAGGTGTAAAAATAGCCCGGGCAGCGCCTGAATTGGAAATGGGCACCGAGGGCCGCCCGCAGTTGCTGGGGTTTCGGGTTCTCAGGGAAGGGAGCCTGGGACTTGCGGCCTGGGATCCTCCTCCTGGCTGCTCATCTGTCCTTCTGGAGCACCGGGCGCCACGATCCCCCTGGCCGGAGCGAGCGGAACTGATATGGGCAATGCACCGATTTGCCAGGCTTGTCACTCGGAGAAGGGGCTAAGAGCACAAGGGAACATACAGGAGCTGGATAAAACCCCTGACTACTATGGATTCAACAGTGAAGAAAGTAAAGATCCTGAAGCCCTGGTAAGTCTTGGCTGAAGAAATCAGGGATGGAAGTGAAAAAACAAGGGTTGTGCATGTTGGGTTTGAAAAGGATCTCTCTGCTCAGAACCTCGCTCGAGAGCTTGCAGTGCTGAGAGACCTGCTAGACACGTCCCTGTTGGAGCTTTGCAGTCATGACTGTGATTAAAGAGCAACTGTCACTGAGCTGTGCAGTCACTTCAAAGCACTGTCAGCTACCAAAAGGTTTAGGGATGTGGACAGAGAAGACTGTGGGTGAAACGAGCCCTTCAGTGAATGGATGCAAGCAGTAATCCTGGTGTACACAACTGCTGGGAATCATCTTGTATTGATCCTCCTCCAAACTTGAACTCAGAAACTTATTTTTAAACTGCTGTTTGCCCAGTATGTGACATTACTTTCTGTGTTTGCAGCTGAGACAGAGCCCCACAGATCCTAATGCAGATGAGGGTTACAGTGAGTGGGACCAGGCACAGGCAAGGGGGTCATGCTGATGGTGATAATGTCAGCATTTGCTCTGCAAACCAGAAGAAAGTCGTTGAGATGAATAAGTTTATTGTGTCTGTGGCAACTGAAGTGCCTCTTCTCCCTTTTTTATCTTTTTTTTTCCCCCCTTTCTCTGTTTGGGAAATGAGTTGTTAAATGATCATCTCATTCAAAATTGGCGATGAAAGGATGTAGTGTCAGAGCTTCTGGCAGAACAGGAAGATCAGAAAACCTTCAGTGTCAGTATATCCAAATATTATGTTCTCTGCTATTTATCTGTAATCAAATTGTTCTCAGGTCGATGCCGTGCTTTGCACATGCCTGAATTGCTGCAGTGCAGTGTAGAAGTGTAGGAGACCTGACTCCCAGCATTTGTAGGGGAAGAGACCAGAGACACTCCCAGCAACAGCTCTCAGGGAGTTTTGCATTGTCCTAGAAAGCACTTGGGATGCTGTCTTGCTTTCCTGGTAGGAGATTTGCTTGGCTGGATTGTTCTCCTCAGTTTTACTGCTGATTTCACTGACAGCACAGCTGGACACGCTCTTCATAGAATCACAGAATGGTTTGGGTTGGAAGGGACCCTGAAGATCACCTAGTTCCAAACCCCCCGAAATAAAACTCTCTTTGAGCTAAACCATGAAATTAAAACTGTGGAAGTGCCCTGTGACACAAAGGAGCAAACTCTGAAACAGTTCTCCCTGCATGTTCAGTCTCTGAGCTGCCCTTTGGCATAAGGTCAGATTTTTAAGGAGGCAGGACTGAGCAGCATGTGATCTTTGAGTTTTTTTCCTTCTTTTTTTCTGGATACTTTTCATTCAGCCTACAGAGCTTTTCGTGGCAGGCAGAGAACAGGCACTTTGATAATGCCTTTGATGTGTTTAATCACAAGATCTTGGCTTTATATGGCTCTGGTAGGGACTGGCCACATTTCTTTAGAATGTGTGTCTTGATTCAGATGTTACAGTGCTCAGTGGATTACAAAGGAAAATTCCTGTATTTCCCTAAAAAGGTTCCCAGCCTCTCACCATACTTATAGTTCCATCCAAAAAAAAGTTAAAAGGAAGAGATGTCTGTAAATTAGAAATGTCAAAGTTTTCTGCTGAAGGGAGAAATTGTATATATATATATATATATATTATAAATTTCCTCTGCTTTTCTGTAGCTGCAGCCATGCTCCTGTCTTGGCTCATTAAAAGAGTTGCCACATCAAGGGAATATGGTGACTCCAGGAGTCCTGTACCGGATACAAGGTTCAGAACAATTCAACTGGTGTTCAGCCAACTCAGATGGCAAAACTGCTTTGCTAATCAAATCTCCTCTAAACTAAAATCAGATGCAATCTGCTGCTTCAGGCCCAGGTATTTCAGACTGCCTAGGACAGACTGATTTCCAGGACAGGATCATTCCTGCTGCAACACTCAGAGGAGTTTTCCCTCCCTGGTCAGTCAGGTTTGGCAATGTGGAATTTTTTGTCGTTGTTGCTTTTATACAAGTGGAGTTACATGACACTGGTTCCTCTCTCTGCTTCCTGAGCTGACTTGTTAGAGGTTTAGGCCCAGGATTGCAGAGTTCTTCATTTATAGAATTCTTTGTTTACTCCCTCAGTGTCCATTTTACCTTTCTGTACAAGTAAGTTGATGAGTCTTGCTGGCATTGAATTAGAAACTGCTGTGTTTCAGTAACGCCCGTTTATTTGCCTCTATTTCAGTCCATCCCAAAGCAACATGAAATCATTTTTTTCTTTTTTATGGCACCAGTAAGTTGGAATTGATGTGCGATCGGTTAATGGTGTTCAGGGGACCAAAGCAGTTTGATTCTCTAGCAGGGGATGGTGTTTGCACATTTCTTTTATTGGAAAATGCCACTTTGACCGTAGGGAATGAAAAATGGAGAGTGATAGAATTATCTGTCAGCAGTCTGTCATAAACTTCACTTACAGGCTGGATTTTTGTTAAGCCCAGTTATTATCCTGCTAGATATGCTTGGAATGGCGTCCTAATTCTTTCTAGAGGTGTTCTAGCATTATTACCTCTATTTGGGAACATCATCAGTGATGGAAACTTGCCATGGAAACCCTTGAGATGCCTGCCAAGTTCTACAGTTGTTACTAACACCTCAACATCTCAGTATATGCTATCCAGAGGATCCTAAATATTTTCCCTTCCTGGAATATTATGCGATTCCTGCAGTGGAAAAATCTTGGTTCCATATCAGTATTTAAGAGACTTCAGTAAATGTCAAGTAGGAGAACTGAGACTGATCCTGTGGCTCTTTTGAACATATCCCAAATACTTGCTGTTTCAGGAAATGACCAAATGATACTCTGACTCAAATTCCAGCCCAGGAAATACTCCCATTAAACAACAGGATTACCCATTTCCATTTTTTTAGAGTGGTTGAAAAATCTTAGTAAAAGACATGAAGATTTTTCTGGTTGAAACCTTTCATTCTTGAAACTCAAATCCTTTGGGGTTTCGTTTGTTGTTTTTAAGTTGGTGGGGAGTTTTTTTGTTTGTTTGGTTTTTGTTGTTGTTGTTTGGTTGGGTTTTCATTTGTTTTGTTTCTGGGTGGTTTTTTTTTTGTTTGTTTTCTTCTTCTTTTTTAAATGACCCAGGTTATGTTTTCCAGGCCCTTTTGAGATTCTGTTTTTTTGGCTCGCACCAATGATAATTCAGACTCACACACATAGTTTGCAAGCTGGGATTTGTACCAAAATGTTTGTTTTTGAGAACATGAATAGCCCAGGGCGGACATCAGGGATTACACAGGCCTGAAGTTCAGCTGGTACTGATGTGCTGTCCTGGATTAGATCCCCATTACTGATGTCGCTTTATATTTTAAGATCAGTATAGATTAAAATAACTTCCATCATTTCAAACACTGCCCTTGGAAGGGACATGTAGCTGGGCAAAAAGCTTTTATTATAATTTTTTTTTTTTTCCTAGAAAACTATGCAGTTTTGCCTCAGTTCTCACAAATCCTTCATTGACACAGCCCAAGTCAGGAGCCAGGCCAGGATGGCAAGTTAATGAACGGAGTGGGAGGACTCCTACGGATGTCTGAGGCAGCTGAGGATCATAGAGGGTTTACAGAAGGCATTTGCTTCTTGGCTCAGGGAAGGGTTGATTTTACAGTAGTTTTCTCTTCCTCTTTTGCTGCTACTGTATTTGCTAATAAAGTCAGGGGCACAGTTAAGCACGTGTTTAAATCTTCCCTTAAATCTGTTTAGTTTGAGATCAATTAGACCTAAAGATTGGGTAAAAATTAGGCACAGTTAAAGTATTTTGCCAAAATAGCCCTTTATTCTTCTCCTGGTTAAAACCAAACTGCTCAGGGTTTTGTGCCTTCCCAAGGGAAGGGAAAGAGTGGCTGGATGGCTGGTGTCCTGCAAGCTCTGGAATTCCAAGGAGGACCTGGCAAAAGAGGCAAAGGTGTTGAAATGTAACCACCAGCATAAAATGAAAGTCACCCCTTAGAAGTAATTGGGAATTTTACCCAGATGGAATGGGTGAAGCCTGGCTTTTCCATTAGTCAGAATTAGAGGTGTCCCTCAGCATTAATAAAGCTGTGTCTGTTTGGAGCAGGAACTGGTCTTCAGGTAAAGCTGTTCCCTGGGCAGTTTTCTCCTCCTTATGTTGCTCAAACACCTGTGTTTGTTGTGCTACTGTTGTAGCAGCCATAAGAAACTCTACATTTCAAATGCAGCTTTCTGAGAACGTTCTTTGTAGTAAGATATGAAACCACCACAAAAACTGTTACACGCAAATATTAAGATTGCTGCCAGAGGACTTTCAGTTCAGGTTGATGAAAATATGGTGGAATTATAATGCACTTGTTATCTATAATGTGCATAAATCATAAATCACTCAGCCTAGTTTTATTTTCTGAGCTTCCTTTTTGCAGTGGCTCTTTCCAAATTAATTTCTCGTGGATGCTCTACATCTTGAATCTCGTTACGTGCCGCATCTCCTTTGGGTTGCAGCCTCTTTGTCTGACATCAGAATGCTTTTATTGATATGTATAATAAATGCAAACGATATTACTCTTCCCACCTGCTTTGGCACTGCATATCTCGGGCTCCTACACATCCCTTAGCAGGTCCAGTATTCATTCTGGGGAGCATGGGACATGCTGAAAGGGTCACTTTGGAATCCAGTCAGTGCTATCCCAGGTTTCCAGGTCAGGCAGTCATTTTCTGTGTTTAAATGGATGCAAACTAGTTTTGATTTAAAATAACTGATTATTTCAGTCCTAGGACATATGCAGTGTAGAGCACAAAAGCTTTTTCCCTTCTTATAGCTATTTCACCCTTAATATTTTTTGTGTAAGTATATTTATAATCTTTATTTGTATAAACATCCATAGCCTTTATACCCATGCCCACACTGTCTGTAATAATATGGTGAGGGCAACTGCAGCCACAACTCCAGCTCAGTGCCAATAAAAGTGGTGCCAACTTCTCTATCTCCTTCCTGATGTTCAGTGATTAATTGGCCTAAGTACTCCAAGCACTGTAAATTATTCAGGTGCATAATATACACTTGAAAGAAGGTTTTTATTTTTCTGATTTATAGCCATCATCATCAACCTAGAGAGACAGACCCCTGAGATTAAAAATAATTAATTGCTGGATGCTATTAGATCCATTTTGGCAGAGGATATTTAACTTACTAGTGATCTCCTCTCCTTGAAAACTTAACTTCCTCTTCACACCCCGCAGGTCCTGTGGTGGTGGTTCTCATTTCTTAACAAATATTAGTTTATTATCAGGCCAGTTGTGAATTTTTCCTGGATAAGATGATGATTGAGATTACGAGAACAAGATGTTCGTTCAGCGAAAGCTGCTCTTTCAGAGTTGTGGGCTTTTCAATTCAGCAGTTTATGAACAAATTCTATACAACCAAAGGTACATAGAAGGATGAATCAGGTCTGCAATGCTTGAGTGAGAAAAACTGAGTGATAAAAAAATGCTTGCTTTGACATTGAAATAAGAAAATTGGGCCTGTTGTTCATAAAGGAATTTAGATACTGAGATTTCTTTTAAGATCTGTGATTTAATCTTGTCTTCCTTCATCACCTCCAGTAAATGAATAGGAGCAAAACATACGTTTTTATGGGCAAAGGAAGTGGCTTTGAAAGGAAAGCAAAGCACTGTTGTATTTCTTTTATTCCAGGAGATGAATGTTATTTCATTAAAGACTGGGAAAATATGTTTCCGTTATAGCTGTTATTATCTCATTTAAGTCATTTATCAGCATGAGATTACTGAGCCTGTGCCATTGCAAGTGCAAGATGTAGCTCATGTTCTGGTGTGTCTATCAGGGCTGCAGGCTCAGACTCTGCTTTGGGAGTTTAATTAAAACCAAAAAATAAAAAAACCCCATTGCCTGCTCAGAGTCACTGCTGTCTTTTTGGAGATCAACAGCACTTTCAGCTCAATAATGAAATAATTTAGTGTACAGAAGATAAAATGTGAACCGCTGATAAACTCACTGGCAAGTTTTTAGAAACTATTCCATGAGGAAGAGCGTTATTTTGGAATTCCCAGCTTTTAGAGCTGAATGGAAGAATCTTCCATGCCGGCCGAAAATACCTGTGTGACAAGTGAGCTGGGTAATGGTAACACCTCATCTGCACTGCTTTTAGAGTTGCACCCAATTAAATGATGGCTGGTTGGAACAGATGGTTCCTGAAATCAGAGGATAACCAAGCCAACTGGGACAAAATTTAGTGGTTGTCTCAAGGGTAGGGAGCACAAATTGGCACTTGAGAAAATACAGAATAAAGAAAATTAATGGATGTGTTTACAGCCCTGTCATTTCCCCCCCCTTAAGTACTGAATAACATTAAAAGGCCATGAAAACTTGAGTTTAGATGAGGCAACTTCACTTCTGCTGAATTCGCAACTCCAGGCATTCCCTGGTATATTAACACGATGAGCCACCAGTCAATTAAGAGCTTCTTAATGAAGAAGAGGAGTTCACAGGCCGTCAGCATTTTGCTAATTATAGGAACAGCTGTTGGACAAACACTGCTTCCAAACTCTGGAGTTTGTAAATGGCATTAACATTGTGGCTTAATGCTGGTGTTACCTGCAGTGATAATACAGGATTCACTTGAGCATCAAAATTTTTGTAGCTGCTTAGAATTTTACTTTCTGGATTTATATAAAGCAGGTTTTGCTCACCTCATGATCAGGGACTACATGTTCAAAAGTTGTAGCTAAATGCTTTTCTTTCTTCATGAAATCCAACCAGTATATCCCAGAGTCTGGGAGTGCTTGTCCCAGAGTCCTAGTGCTTGAAAGGGAAGTCTGAGAGAGTTATTACTACTCAGGTACACATTTTAATAGACATACAATCCAAATATGTTAAATTAAGGTGTAAACCTTACTATGTGATTATTGAATTCTGCTTTTGCTGCCATTCAGTTAATAAACTGTATTTAACGGGTGAGAATTGTTCAGTAGCCCTCGTTGCTGGACTCTGTTCTCCCACAAAGATATTGGTAACTAAGGACAGACTGGAGTCATTCAACTTACTGGGGTGGGGGGGAAACCCAAATCCAATCTGCAGGGATAGTTTTTCTACAGACACGATTTCAAACAAGTATTTGGATGGTTTGGATAAATGTTACGTTGAAAGCTGTCCTTTGAAAACTGAAGCCTCCTACTCCCAGTCTTTCCTTCTTGTGCACCAAACTGGTTTTCAGCAGCAAATTTTTGAGTATGTGGAGACAATCCTTTGGGCTTGGTGCAGCATATGATTCCAGGGTTTATTTTTGCACTTCTCCCTAAGATGCCTCTGAGGAACAGGCCCAAGCTGTGTGCCATCAGTGATGTACTACCTTAGGAGACAGGAAGGGCAACTGGAGTGAGGGCAGAGGAACCAGAAGGGAAGGGGTTCTGACTGTTTGATTAAAATACTAATTTTCCTATATGATTTAATTACTGAGATTCCCTGAGGTATAGGTTTTGAATTCAGGCTAAATTCCAGCATTGCAATTAGCAAGAAAGAAGTTGAATCTGCAGCCTTTTGGTCATCTAAAAAAATCCTATAATCACTTGATCATGTTGTATATTCTTATACAATGTCTGGCAACCAGGTACTTGTAAAGACACATTTGTATTCATGCTTTTAGTGTACTTAAAGCTATATTGATTTTGTTTTACATTGTAGCTTTGTTTGTTTGTTTGTGTAAACCTTTCCTTTCCCCTCTGGTGGAGTGTTTGCTTTCCAGCACCGTCAGCTTCCATGTGTAAAACTCCTAAAAAAAGTCCCTCAGGGGTGTGTGCTTAGGAAGAGGGGATGTGATAGGTATCATGTGGTGCAAAGGACCTTGGCTCTGTGTTTTATCTCCTGTAAAGAAATTATCTTCAAATGACAGTTTGGTGACAGTTTCTCTGTCACTGAAACAACATCATTGAACTCAACTAAAAATCTGCATGTAAGGAAACAAAATGTTTCATGAGATTACTGAATCCATTGGAAAAGCTCACGGATGCAAAATGATTATTTCCTGGTGTGGTAAGACTGCAGGAAACTGCTGCTGTTGCCTGCTGAGGGGATTTTGTCAAAATGGATTTGAATTTGTAATGTGCTGAAGTGTGTAAATGGCTGAGGCAGAAGTACTGACAAAAATGCTTTTTAAAGGCTTTAAAGAACAGGGTAAAGGACAAACTAGTGACAACCTGCTGAAGAATTAGAGTTGGCAAACCAGGAAAGAAAACACAGATCTGAGTACTCCCAACTTCCAGGACTCTTAAGCTTTAAAACACGCTGCTGAATTTTTGAGTGTTTAATGGAAATAGTGCCTGGTATTTGTATGGGAATGTATATAATGTAGGGGTGAATTGTTGGATTACTCTTCATGTAGGCAAGAAGTTCTTACTCTGCACTGTGATCAATATTCAGGTGTATGGAAAGTGTCCTGAAGTGATGTGCAGTGCAGTAATTTAATTTTGAAGTAAACAAAATTAGGAATCAAGGAAATGAGAAAGGGCTGGTCGTGTCTTCTTAGCCAGAAACAAATGGAATATAATCATGTGGGCTTAGCTGTGATCTGAGCTTCCAGCAATAATGGAGATGTCAGCATTTTTAATGTCCTGTTGAGGGCAAAGATGCTTTTCTGAACCAGAATGTCCAGATTTACCCCTTATGTGCTCAAATATTTGATATTGGTTAGTTCTTTTACTAAGGTCATTTAAAAATAAAAATATATTTTTGTGTCTTTATGGACCATGCACATCCCAGGACAGGGTGCAGTGCTAAGAGCCATCTTTCAGTCCTCAGAGGGAACTTCTTGTACCTGTCAGGATCCGTGCTGGAGCCAAACCTGATCCAAATGCTCCTGACTGAGGCCTGGAGCTATCCAAGGGTTCTGTCACCGTGAATTCCTACGCTACCTTCCCCTTACCCCTGTTGCATGTTTAGAGAGAAGGTCTGATTTCCTAACAGCAGAAGATGTGGAAAATGTGCTGAAGTTTGCTGAAAGGAATTTAAAAGGGAATATTTTGGTCTTGGCATGCAGCTCAGTTGTAAGGAGAATCGTTTTGCTGGCATCCATCTGTCGCAGATTAAAATAGATTGGGCCCAGGGTTTGGGAAGTGAGCGAGTGCGGCGTGATAAGCGACCGAAATAAACCCTCTGGAATGGGTTGGGCGACTGAAACAAGTAGGAAAGCAGGAGCTTTCAGGATATTCTCACCAAGTGAAGGAGTGGTTCTACCCAGTGTTTGTGGGGGGAGGTGGAATTAGTTGAGGAACAGGCTCGGCCGGAGGCGTTCCAGAGGAACACCAAGTCCTGGTCCGACGGTGTGCGTGCTGACCTCTTCCTCTCCAATCACACCCCCACCAGACAGGCTCCCAAAGTTACTGAGCTGCTGTTTGCAACTCACTCCCACACTGTTGATTGAAGTATGAACATTGCTGCTGTCTCTGTGCTGTTTAATCGTCATTTCTCTTGCACAACTTTGGTTTTTCTCCCGTTCTCCAGGTGCCTTAGGAACCAATTTACCTGTGTGGAGGTTCAAACAGTGTTATTCCATGTCATAATCATAGACAAAGGCAAGAGAGCTGATGCATCTCACACTCTCTTGTTTAACAGTTCATCCCACAACGTGGCTGAAAAATGAAAACGTGTTTTTCCAGGTTTTTTTAACCTTGTTTTTCACTGGGTGATTACAGGCACTTTGGGGCTTGGCAGGTTTACAGTGTGATCCTGGGCTCAGCCTGGTGTGCAGTGCTGCCCACTCTGAGCATATATATCCAAAAATAATATATTAAAAATATATAAATTATATATATATATATATAAAAATAACAGATATAGAGATCTATAAAAATATATAAAATTATATATAGAGGATGTATATATACATACATATATGTGTGTATATATATATATATACAGATATATGTATGTATAACACCTCAGAAAACTATGGCTGGCAAGTCAGTGCACTTATTTTCTTCTTGTTGACAGTATCAGTTGCTATGATTTATGGTGGGGTGTTTCTTTTTTTTTGGTTCTTGCTAAATTTTGAATTCCAGCAATTACTGCACTATTCTGCTCACTCCAACAGGTCTGCAGTTCTTTTGGGCCGTTATTGCCTAATTTGAGTATGTTAATTAATGCAGATGTAACACAAAGTCAGGGCTTTTCACTGTTTTATTCTCCTTCAGCATAAAATGTGAGAACCTTTCACCAGCGATGAAGTTGTGCTTTCTTTTAAGCAGGAACTAATTAGAGATTTTTTTTTTCTTTCTTACAGTCTGACAGCAATGCAAGCTTCCTCCGAGCTGCCCGAGCTGGCAATCTGGACAAAGTAGTGGAATACCTGAAAAGTGGAATAGACATCAACACCTGCAATCAGGTAAGATATTTGAAGGACAGAAGTTTGCAAAGGTGAGTTGTGAGACCCCTCCCCATCAAAACCTAGTTTTTCCAGGCTGGATTAGTTCATACCAGTGTTTTGATTCACCTCAAGGCATGTTTTTAGTCTTGGTCTTCAGTGGTCTCTTGTTTAATGTGTTTTTTTTTTTTTACATACTCAATATATTGTGTTTAAGCCCTGTAGAAGGGGACATTTTGAGTGTCACTGGGTCAAATCCAGTTCAACATCTGCACTCACATTTTTGCTTAACATAACTACCTTTCCTTTCAGGAAAGTTATTACTGCTGTAAAAACACATTGTTAAAGTGTCATCACTGATGTGACTGTAATGGGACAGAATGTTTTAACTTGGCTCTTTTGTAGGTCTGTCATATAAATCCAATTACTTTGGCTTCATAGCTTAGGGACCTACATTTGCAACGTTTATTTAAGTGACTGGAACCATCAAATTTAATAGCACTGTGACCTAAAATAAATATGCAAATAAATGTCTACATCAGTCCTGAAAAGTATTTTGAGGTTCTGGTGAAATCAGTGCAGTTTTTTGATGGGGGAATTTGACAGCTCAGGCTTTATGGTGTCCAGCTTTCCCCTAACTCTTAGCTAAAGGGAATCAAAATGACCACTAACTGGATGGTGGCTTTGCCTTTTAGAAGTAAAAGCCCGGAATTGTGGCCACTTTGTTTTGGAAAAAAAGAGTAAATTGAAGAATAAGAAACAAAATAATCTAAAATATTTGGAGGCATCACCTTCCCTGCTGAAAGAAAGCTGCAGGTGATTAAAGTAGGGATGTGTCAAATGGAGGTTGGGGCAGAGGGCTGAGAGCAGCTCTGTTGTCAGTGCCAAGGAATTTAATGATGAGGAAAATAAGAGGCTTTTCATGTGCTGCTTATTGAAAATATACAAAAAAGATCCTTCTCTTACTGTCTAGGAGAAAGTTCCCATTAAAAGCGTTGCTGTCAAGGAAAAACTTGCTGAGTTATATGGGACATGACCTGGCAAACTTCAAGTTACCCAATCAGGACAGAGTAAATCAAACTCAAGTGTGATTTATGTTCAAATAGATCCAGCAAATTTTCCATTTTTATTATCAGCACCAATATTAACAAAGAGATTCACCCCCAGGACAGAGCACAGTTAATATGATAATTACTTGGGAACATTATGAGGGTTTTTTTTCCAGCCAGTTCATATTCTCTTGCTGGTTGTGAGAGGAATATGAGCGGGGTTGCTGCAGATTTGTCTCCTGAGGAAAGTGCTTCCCACTTGCAGCTGGTGCAAAGCTCCTCTTGCCCTGCGTGGGTGGGATCAGAGCCAGGTGAGTGTAAACATCAGGAGAGAGGCTGTGGAGTTTTAGTGGTTTGAAATAGATGAAGCACTCGTAGATGTTATTATGGGGGGAAAAAAAATAAGTGGTTGACTAGTGTGCAAAACAGGAAAAACCCCCATATTAATGTGATTTAAGTAAGTAATGTGACTTGATGTTCCAATTAAGGTAACTCAGGAGTTCTCTAGGCTGTAGGAAGTGTTTTGAGCTCTTGTCAAACAGTACAAGCCAAACAATGCTAAAACAACCCCTTCAGATCCGTGAATAAAAATGATGTCTAATTTAGATTGTCTGAGCCCTGTTTGCCAGGGAAGACTTGTCCCTGTGCAGTGACCAGTCTGCTTCCCTGAGGACATTGATTACTGTATGGGAATTCCCAAGTATGAGGGATGAACTGAGACATGGGCATCCTGCATCCTCAGGACCAGTGACTCAAATTCCTTACCCTTCACCATCCATTGTGCAGGAACAGACACTTCAGCTCCTTGCAAACTCCAATTCTGGTGCCAGAGAAAATTCCTGACGGAGATTTTTGGTAACTAGAACCCTCAGGTTCTACTGACTGAGCATCACTGGTGTTTTGTAAATTTTATTGGGAGTAGGAGCAGCCTCCTCTGCTAGAGGTTAGGGAATAGTGAGTAACCCATGGCAGCTGTTTCTGCAGCCTTCCAGTTATTCCTTCTCCTCCTCCTCCTCAGGGTTTTACTGGGATGTCCACGTGGTTGTGTTCCAGCTGTCTGTGGGGAGAAGTTAACACAGCACACTCTGTGCAGAATGCAGGGCTGTGTTTTATTTTTCAGACTGAACCATCTCAATGCTCTTTCACAAATGAAACCTTGTTACATGCAGGTTGTTTTTTTCCCCCAGTATAATGCTATTTTTAGGCGAGATCCCATCTGGAAAAACCATACATAATGTTAAGAATAAGCTTTCCTGAACAGAGGGAACACCCAGGAGGTGCTTTCTCAAGTTTCAGTGTTTGTTTCTCAGATCCTAAGTTTTTTCAGAGAGATCTGTCTTTATGGAGAATCAAAGTATTTTTCCCAGTGTAACTGTTTCCAAAATCTGATAGAGCTTAATGTTTCTGGATATACTGAATACAGGGAGTCATTACTAATACATAGTTAATAATTAATTATTATTTCATTATGCTTTGTTAAATGCTGCCTTCATAACAAGTTCAATTATTATGGAATTGCACCATCTTTTTTTTTTCTCTGAAAATCATAAATCAGTTATGTTTCTTTGTTTCTGGAGAGAGTTAGAAACATCAGGGAACAGAATTACCCTGTTTTAAGAACAGTCCCTTAAAAAAAAAAGTCTAATTCCCGGTATTTTGTAGCATGGATAACTGATAGTCATTAGAAATCTCTGATTCCTTTAGAGCTATTGTGACAAATGTAGTTTTTTTAGGATGTGGTTGTTGTTTTCTAGTAAAGAAGTAAGAGAAAACAGCTTGCTTCTGCATCGTGTTCAGAATGACCTTTGATTTGACACTCTGCATTTGGGCAACCAAAGGTTCCAGCAGGAGTTAGACCCCAACAGATGACCAGTCCAAAGGTTCACCAGCTGCCTGCTCCCTTTTGAAACAAAATTGATGATCCAAAGGCAACATAAAGTGACTTTTCTCCATCTTGTGCTTGGAGACCTGTTGGTTCTCATGGCGACAGAGTCGCTTCCTTGGAAGGAAAAATTTGCTGGATTTTGGCATTTGTTCTGAAGTCTTCTGCATTCCTAGAAACGGGTGTGAAGTCTGATGCCTTGAACAGAACAGGATTCAAATATTAGGTGGTTTGGGGGTCCTCCAGCTTCAGGGCCCCGATTTAGGTCTGCTTGGCTTTGGCTCTTGTTTTGTTGGCTTCTTTCTAATTCGGTTGGTGCCTCTATTGCTTCAGTTACAGCAACACCAAGCACCAGCTGTTAATTCCTTCCCTTTCTCCAAATGGAGAGGCACTCCTGCTCCCAGCAGCGCCAGCTACAGCCTGAAGTAGCTCTGTGTCATAAATGAGGTCTGCAGGATCGCCTTTGATGTTACTCAGTGGGTTAATTCGTTTTCTTGAGTTCGTAGACTAGAAAGCCCCACAAAAGGAGAATTTTCATAATCTGAAATGATTTTTCTTTTCTCGACAGTTCACTTCGTTTCTTTGTGGTATTTTTAGGAAAAACTTCAACGAACCTTTGGACTTGAGAAAGCCCTTTCCCAAATCTTTCTTGAAGAGAGTTTGACCACACGCGCTTTTTACCTCCCCAAGAGATTTATTCGGCAGCAACCTTAGGCTGACATCTATTTAAGAGACAGAGAAAAGAGTTAGGCTTTAACAGAGACCATGATGTTTATTTTTAGTTTCTACCTCTGCTGGGGAGTTAATTTTCATTATGTTTTTAAGTTATGCTTTGGCATTGACCTTTATCGTAGAATCATGGAATAGTTAAGGTTGGAAAAGACTCTACATGGGTATAAGTTTGGGACCAAAGCATCAGTGGAAGGAACTTAGTGAAAACACATTGCATTTGATACTTGGAGAATGTGGAAACGTTACAAAAATAGAGGGATTTATTGTTTTATTTTTGTTGGCTTTCATGGTGTTTTTATCTGTAAATTGCTTAAATGTCATTTTAATCATCTGTGGCAAAGGCACAAAAGGTAGGTAGAAACTCAGGTCTTGGCAAATCTTCCTGCAAAGTGTTGCATCCCAGCTTGTAACTCTCTGGGAGTTAAAAGGGGTCAAATTCTTCACATGAGGAAAGATGAGGGTTAATTTTGTCAACATACATTCTTGTTTCTTAAGATATTAAGCACTTAATGAATACCTTCAAATGGAAGGGAACTTCAGGGAAGTAGGAATTGTTATATTCCACGAAGGTGGTGAGGCTGGTGATTTAAAAGTTGTAAGGCTCTGCAGGGAGACACTTGAAGAACCAAGCTTGGAAGGCTTAGTATGGTGCTCTTTCATGAGAGTTAAAATTACCAAGGAGCCTCCAGGAGAATGGCAGTCAGGGTATATGTGTGCTTTGTCCTCATGCTGCACAGTTTTGCTTAGCAGACAACTAATTTCACCCTCCCCAACTTTTTGGTGGGCACGGGAGAGGAAAAAAAGAGAAGGGACGTGTCAGAAACTTTTGTTGTTCTGAACTGGAAGAATCCAGTTGACAGGAACGGAGGAGTTGCATTGATTAAATCTGAGATTCCATCATCAGAAGTGGCAGGGATCAGCCACGTGGGCCGGGAAATAATTGCAGCGTTGGTTCTGATTAGGGAGGAACAGAACAAAGGTTGCTTTAAGGCTTCAGTTGTGCTGGCCCTCAGCATTTAAAGTGCAGAGCTTGCTGCTGCTTACCCCAGCTTGCTTTATTTAGGGAATTACGGAGTTTGAATGTGTCTAGTGGGAACTATATTTAAGCTAGAGTTTCTTCCTGCGACCTTTTTACTGGACCTCAAGTATTCATTGAATTAAAAAGTTGCAAAGAAACTCATATAATCTATGCAGCAATATCAGCTTTCAGGTGCTTAATGTGAACATCAGCAGATATGTGTCTCAGAGGGAGGAATACAGGTATTTTAAGAGATTCCTACTGATTAAGCACTGGGAGAAGCCTTGCTCTCTCCATCCTTTGGCACGTGGTAAACTAAACTGGAGGCTTCTCCTCATCCTTTTGCATTCAGAGGAGGGCATGGGCCATGAATATTGCGGTTGCTGTACTGTTTGTGGCCTCCAGTCTGCTCCCAAAGAGTCAGAAAGGTTAATAACATGTCACAGCAGTACATCAGCTGTGTACAGCTGTGAGGAACCCAAGCTGCCCTTGGTATTCCCATGGAAAGTGCTGATGACAGAATCTATGAGATTAGATATGTGAACATGTCTTAGCTCTCAAACAAGGAGAAGAACACTGTGTTTCCCCACAAAACACTGTTTCAAAGCTCTCAGCCACTGTAGGTAGTAATTATGGTTAGTTAATACTCAGCTGAGATTAAAACCCCTGGGAAGATTAGAGGTTTCTGAAACCTCTTCAGCCTGCAGAATATTCCCTGACATGTGCAGTGTTCCTCATTTTGGTGATTATGGTCAACCTCACCACGTGTTTTTGGCCAAGGATTTATCCTTGATCCAGGGCACGGCACCGCTGCCACCCCTGGGCTCTGCAGCTCTCTAGTTAAGAGTGTTCCTCTGGATTAAGGAGGATCTGGTTGCTGCTGCTTTTCCCACATAATGGGATTTGAAACCGCGTTTCTCATTAACATCTCCTAACTGCCAGGCTGCAAGAGGGTGTTCCTCTGCTTTTGGCAGCCTGTGAGTGTAGCCTTCCTTCAGTTCCTCTGCTTTTCTCACAGTTCCACTTCTGAATTTGACCACAAAATCTACCAGTGCTGCTCACGTAGACGTGGAATTAAATAGAGTTAGTGCAGAGCTGCCTTTAGATTACTGTGTCCCAAGCCATTGGACCCACTCCCATTAAATGCCTCCTGTGAAGTGCTAAGTGCTTTAAAATCCCACTGGAAATTAGAAGCCTGAACTGCCTCTGTGCACGGACAAAATGAAAGCCAGAAAGCTGCTTGTTTAGTTCACAGCTGAAATGACTCTGAAGTGCTCAGAGATGAGCAAAGTGACAAAAATTACGCAGTGCTGCACTTGCTGCTGGTGACTGAAATACCTGAGCATCGCTCCTGATGCTTCCAGTGTGGAAACCAGGAGAGTGCTGCAGGGAATGGCAGGATCTGTCCCCATCACCTGCCTGACATAGCATGAAAATTGTTGTAGGATTGTGAAAAACAGGTTGGCAATTCAGCTACAACAGACTGTGATTTTATTTTTTCGCTCTTGGGTGGAATGGGGATACTAGGAAGAAGAAGATAAGGTTTCCATGGCTGGAATTTGTCTGAGATAAAGTATCCTGTTCTTGTTTAATGTGGAAAGGATTTAGATGCTGACTTTCTTAGGTTGCTTTTTGGACAATCCTTACTCTTATTTAATTTTCTTTTCCTTTTTGAGGTTTCAGTACCTCAAAGTTTCATGCAGACTTGCCTAGAAACCAGCAGGGGTGCCAGATGAAGGATCGATTTGCAAACCACAAGTAATCAATATTTTGGTCTATTTGTGCTTTTGGGTTTCTATTTGATACCAGTTAACCCAGAGGAGAGTCCAGGGTTCAGCTACATCAGCATGGAATAATCCTGATTGAATAGACATATCCTGTGTAAATTTGGCTAAGTCCTGTGATTTCTCAGTGTTGATAATTCCTCGGGGGAGCTGGATAAGGTTACAGTAAAGAGAAGGAAGGCAGAAACACACTCAAGTTTTGAAATATTGAGCTCCATGGAGATGCCCAAGGTAGGGGGGAAGTGGGAAACTGTCAGAAAGGAAGGAATGTCTTCTGGATCCTCACAGAATACACTTGGTTTTGATCTCTTTGTTGCTATGAGAAAAACATCACTGGAGAAGTTTGTCACACAGAGCCACGTCCAAAATATCTGACTTATGTAGGCAGCCAGCTAAGAGAAGTAACAGTACTCCAGCTCCTAATCTTCCTCTTATCCCAGGGCAAGGTAGGAATGTGTATCTGATATTTGTAATGGATCTGGGCCTTGTGCTTGCAGAATGGACTCAATGCTCTGCACCTGGCAGCCAAAGAAGGCCACGTGGGACTGGTACAGGAATTGCTGGAAAGAGGGTCGGCTGTGGATTCAGCCACTAAGGTAACTCACACTTGTCTGCAAGTTTATTTCCAGAAGGAAAAGGTCAAACACATGGGAGAAATACAAGCAAAAAATATAAATACATTGCTAATATTTAAACTAGTATTTCTATTTTGACCTGGGAGCCTTGTTTGCTGAAGCCCATCGGTAGTAAATGAAGAGGAAAATATCATTTGTACAATATTACAGGGGAAGCATTAAAAGTTTTTAGCAGTGCCAGATTTTTCCTTATTTCCAGTGACAGGTCCCATTAGACAGAGAGTGATTTTTTTCAAATCTGTGAAAATTAGTCAGTGACTTTACCATATCCAGAACCTTTTCTCTCGTGGGCACAATAGAAAAAACACCTCTGGGATGAGTTGTTTTGCTTTCAGCCTTTGCTTTCAACTGCTGCTTGAAATGATTCCTGAAGAAGGGTAATAATATTCTTTCATTTTCCCCCCCTTCCACCAACAGAAAGGGAATACAGCCCTGCACATTGCATCCCTAGCAGGACAAGCTGAAGTTGTCAAAGTTCTGGTGAAGGAAGGAGCCAATATTAATGCACAATCTCAGGTATGGTGCTGTTTTTTTTCCTTCTGTCTTCTAAAAGTTACTTGGTGAGGCTTTTTAAGGTAGATGTGAGGTTTTAGGCACTGATTCCAAGTGTCCAGACCTGACAAATCAAGGGAATTGAGGTGTTCACTGGTAAGCAGAATAAAAGTAAATAACAAATTGAAGTAATTATATGCTCATTGTGTGAACAGGAACTTGTGTTATTGGTGATTGAAATGTTTTAGGATTTCCTGGTGTGCTTTAATAACTTGTTTCAGAAATTTTTCCAAGCACACAAATATTATATTTAATGGAATTTGATGAACAGTAACAAAGAAGAGAATTTTTCCATACTTGATCTATACTTGATCTAATTGCTTTATATGGTTATTTTTTGGCTAAAATTTGCAGATAACTTAACTCCAGGCTTCTGAACTCCTTCCTTACTTGATCAGGAAGAATTTCAATCAGAGAGGTTTGTAATGTGCATTTGAACTGGGGAAAGTCACCTTGTCCTGGCAGGGAAACCGACTGTAGAAAGTGTAAATAGCAGGAGATGAACAAATAGCTTTACAAAGTAAATAGGTTTGTCTGTGCCTTCATCACATTTCAAATCAAGAGAGAGAAATTGAAAAGATCTTTAAGGTGCCTGACCTGAAGATTTAAAAAATATTGTCTTTATTATGCTTTTTGCCCCAAAATAACTCCCAAAGAGCTCTCTCAGGACAGCTGGTGGTCAATTATTCCTCATGCTCTGCTCCCATTAAAGATAAGAAATGGTGCAATTCCATTGCTCAAAAACTTAGCAAACTCCTGTCATAATGAGCAAATTGGATGAGTTTCTTCATACTTTCTTCAGCCTTTTCACATGTATTAGAAGATAAAGTGATGTCTTTAATGTTAGGGTTTTGAGTATTTGAAGAGAAATAATTGTGAAAAATGTTACTTTCACGAAGCATTATCCCTCAAAAAGTCTTCATGAAGCCTTTTTCTTACTCTGGAAAATGAAATGAGGTTTTCTAAATTAAAAAAAAAGAAAGTCCAATTGGAATTGGAAAATGTTTTCACAGGTATTATTTTATATGGTCTTCTGGTTTGAAACACATTTGTTGTTAGCAGTGGATGCTTTGTAGTGCACAAGGAGGTGCTAACAGGCATTTGCTACTTGATTTAATTGAATTAATGTGATGGAGGACATTTTTCTCCCCATTACTGCTCCTGGGTTGCCTCCAGACAGGATGAATTCCAACTGCTGGGATACATATGTCCTGGATTTGTGACACACTGTCTTAATTAAACAAATCCTGTTGACTTGACTGGGAGGGTGAGTCCTCATTGTGGTGTCATCCAGCTTTGGGGCCTCTGGGTTGGGTCTTTCTGGACCACTATACTTTTCCAGAAGAGATGGATAAGGTGGATAATAGCTGGATTAGATGTCCTCAGGCAGCAGGGAGGTGTTCAGAAGGCCAAGGAGGAATTCCAGTGGAAGGTGTACTTTAATTATAAAGGAATTTTTTTATACTCCATGAATTATTAAATTAATAAAGACTAGACATGTGATTTATGAGATAAGAGTAAAAAAGATTCAAACATACGTAACTACAGCTGGTCAAAAAATGGAAATATGAAGTTATATAGAAAAAGGGAGAAAGAATAATTGAGCAGAATATGCTCAAATACTAAGTTTTTTAGTCAGCAAACATGTAATTGATGAAAAGATGGAAAGAAAAATATTGTTTCAGGAAGGAGCTTCATTGACAAAGAGAGAAATGAACAAAAATATAAAATTGGATACAGAAGTGGCAAATCATGACTGAAATTATCAGCTTGTCTTTCTTACCTTTTCCTCTCAATTCCATTTTTAAAAACAGATGCTGCATTGTCACCCTTAAACCTTTCAGGAGCAGTTGTTGCTATTGGGGGTGTATGACACCCTCTCCTTGGTATCTCTGTTATTTCACACTTTATTTTTTGTAGACCCTGTGAAATGCTGTTTGCTGGTAGTGATTTAATGCCAGGGAGGTTACTCAGGTTGCTCCATCACTTCCTCTTTAAAGAACTCGGTATCTGTCAAGGTCGTTCTCCTTTCCAGTGATGACAATTTGCCACAGTGACAAAGTTTCTTCTCTGATGATGAACTGGTAGATAAAAGAGTAGTCACAACTCCAGTTTATTTGGTTTACTTTCATTTTCTCCATTAAATGGCATAAAAACACTGGCTTTTATCAGAACTTATGAGCTGTGACATCTGAAAAACCACCCTCGTTTTACAGTTCCTTGCAACAACGAAATAACAGAATTACCTCAGAAAATGCTATTAAAACCACTGTAACCACTGGGATTACAACCCCCATCTGTGCTATCTGAGGCTGTTGAGCATTCAGGGCTCTGATTTTATGGATTTGGGGTTTCTATTAGATTACTTTGCTTTGCCCTTCAGCTTCATATTGGCCTTTGGAGTTGTTATTTTGCTCATCTTCCTCTTTTATGAAGCCTGTTCCTTTTAGGCTAACATGTCATCACTGCTATTTTTAGAGAAGTAATTTCTATTTTGATACAAAACCTAATTGCACAGTGATTGCTAATTGAGTGACTCCACTTTCACCTGCATCTGTGTCATTTGAGAGCTCACGTCTTCCTCCAGCCCCTTTCAGGCAAAGGCTGAAATGAGGGCACACCCAGAGATGTAGAAGTCACTGGTCTTTTTTGGCATATCTCCTCCTAGAACTGGAGAAGTGTGCAATTATTTGGCTCAGTTAGAATTGCTTTTTGCTACAAGTATTGCTGGAGCAGATATATTTATATAATGAGTGTCTACAAACCCTTCACTTGACTGAGTCTGCTCATAGTTCAGTGGGCAGATCTAAATGGGCATGATCAAGTGAAAAAAGCAATTTCTGCAGTTTCTCTTCTTGATTTGACCGTGATTTTGATCCTGTGTGGGTATGACCAGGCTGCACTCATTGATAATATGAAATCTTTTCTGGGCACTGGATGGTGCAAACCAGAATGCAAAGTTGGTAATAGATCCACTGGGATGTTCCAGGCTGTTCCTTTGAGCTTTACATTTCCCTGCAGGGCAGAACAAGATCCATGGAACAATGTCATCTTTTGCACTCTGCATTCACTTGGGTGGGTGATCCCAAAGGTACTTCTGAATTTCAGTGGGGAATTCAGATGAAGTCTTAAGGGAGCATTGAAATGTTTCATCAGGCAGACCCACAGAAGTGGGATTGGCCACTGACTTCTCTCACATCCACCCAGATGCCTGTCACACACTTTCACTGAGCCCAGTGCTATCCTCCTTTCACAGCTGAATCACTTCTTTACCCCAAACCTATTCTTAGTTATTGCTCATGCATTGGAAAGGCAATTATTTTTGTGCTCTTCCTCCCATTGAGTGTCTACTCTTGTGACATGTTCGGAATTCTTATGTGAGTTCTTCATATTTTTTCCCAGGTGGAAGAAACGTCACCTGACTTAGTCCGACTCTTCCCTTTGAGAAATTCCTATTTGTCTCTGTTGCTTTCTCTTAAATTCAGATTGTAGCATCTGACTCATGTGCAGGCATCAGAGATGTCCCATGACAGGAGTATCAACCTGCCAAATGTGTTGATACCCTAAATGCAATAAGCTTAGTAACTGAGCCAACCTGTAGACTGTCTCTGAGCTGTTCTGACCATGTATTCCTTAAGGAATGGATCCATCCTGACCTTCCTCCATTCCAAACGAGGTCAAGAAAAGCCTCATGTGGAGAGAGTTGCATCTCTTAGGATGAGGTGATTTGACAAATCACCAAGGGATTGAGGTACAGTGAGCTGAAAAGAAAAAAACAAAGTGAGGCAATACAATCAGCTCCTTTTTGGTGACTGTAAGGGAGCTGTGATGTCCTGGAGTCACCTGAGTAAGAAGTGATTCCCTTAAATTTTAAAATTCCTGCAGCTGAGGTGACAATGGAACGTGTTCCCCATTAGCCGTGCGGATTCTGCTTTGGCCCCTGCTTCGTTTAGGGGCCCTCACGAAAGGAGGAGCTCCCTTTTAATCATCAGATTATTTAAAGTGACCCAGATACAGAGAGCAAGGATTAGATAAATCAGTCCTCCCCCAAGCTGATTTTGTTATTTAAAAGCCCTCCGGTTTCCTTTCCTCGACATCCTGCTCTAAGCGCATTGGGAACACATTAGCCAAGGAGTATTTTCGTTTAAATTTGCCCCCGTTACTGTCACCACTTCCCATGTCAACACCTGGGAGATGCTGTTGTGACTGCTGGAACATTCTTATCCAGGCTATCCACGAGATTGAAGCAACCCTTGGAGCAGCACATCCCCAGCCCCCCGTGTGCATTCCCCAAAAGGAACCGTGAGCCCCCGTGGAATGTCCACATTCCATGTCACCACAAACCCAGGAGAGGATTTAGGTGACTCTCAGAGGAGTGATCAGCTTGTCTCTCTCAGGATGCCCCAGGATTTGCTTTACCAGGGATTGCTCTCCCTGTGGTTTGTGAGGATAATCTTACCTTTGGAATGGAGCATGTTTTGCAGAGTATTTGCTGCTCCATTATGACAAAAGGCTTTAATTCCACCAACTGGTCTTGCTGCTTTTCTCTCAGCGTATTTAGAGAGGCAGATTTTTAGCTGCTGTGGATCAGGAGGAGTCACTCAGCTGCAGTTCATCATTGCTAATGTAATAAAGAATCAGGCCCATTATCTGGTCACTGGAGGGGAAAAAAAAGGCAAGAAATGCCTTCTGGAGGATTATATGGATTTTGAGAGATGTAAACAAAAGTAATAACATTAAGACCAATGAACAAAAAAACCCCACCAAATATCTCAACCAACAAAGATTGAAAACCAGCTGCAAATATTTATAGTATATGTCTTAATTTTTTTTGTGAATTTACTTTAAAAGTACTGTAAGGGGATGAATTGAAAGATTTTAATTTAAACAAAAAGTGGTTTTTTTCCAGCCAATGATGTTTATTCTTAAAATGTATAAACTTTAGGAGGCTGCCCTGACTCAACCTTTGGGCTGAGTACCTGTGCCTGGTGTCAAGGTGGTGTTTCCTTGTGAATCTGTTCGCTTCCCATTATTCTCCATCAGCTCAGTTTCTACTACAGGTTCCCTCTTTATAAAAATGCCATTTCCAAGGCCTGGAACATCTTGATTTTTGCCTGGCCATGTTTGAGGCTCTGTTGTTGCCTTGCTGTTCTTGTGGAGAAAATGGTGATATTTGGAGCTGCTGAAATACAATATTTGTGCTCTTTAAATTCAGCATCTGAGCTGGGAAGTGACTTAGAATCCCACTTCCCGAGAGAATAGATCTTGTAGCGGGGTCATATACATTGTGCTGCAGTTGGGAGTCCTGGGTGATCTCTCCTGAGTGACCTTAGCAAGTTTGTCACACCCCAGACAACATAATATATCCATAGGCTTCATAATTACTGCTGTGGTGTAAGTATAGAGTGGCAAACACTATTTATATATTACTAGGGAATTAGTGGGACAGCTGAAGGGGTGGTACTATTTTCAGTGTAGGCTTCTGTATTACTACATTTAAAAGAAAAAATGAATTATTTATTACGAATTAGTTTTATGATCTGCCATCTCAAACAAGAAAATACCCTTTTCTTTTTTTTTTTTTTTTTTTTTTTTTTTTTGTTTAACTACTTGCACCAATAAAGTAGAATCACCAGCCTCCCTAAATTCAGTAATTCTGGCTTTTTTCCTAAATGCTTTTCTCGTCTTTAATCTATGGGACCCTGTGGGCCTCAGCATCTGCCACGTTTGATGGATGCAATAATTGTCACCTAAATGATTAGCTGCCACTTGTTGGGGGATTTTACAGCAGATTCAGAATCCAGTAGCTCTCCTGTGCCACTTCACTTTGAGCAATTCTGTGCTCACAAATACTCTTTAGTCATAGATGTAATAAAGGATAGTTTCCTTCTCTCCACCTTTGCATCCTCAATTTTATGCTGCTTCAGCTGTCAGTTCAGCAAGGTGAGCTCTTAATTCAGATATTCCTAATCTTTTTCTCTGGAGTAGCCTTGACTGAGTAGCAAAATGAGACTCCTTAGGCACCTTAAATTTAAATTATCTGAATTTCCCTTTAGCTTGTGTTCACAAATTTGACAGTTGCATATTTGATTGAATGTAAGTACAGATGTAATAGTCCAGTTATTTATGAGATTTTTTTTCAATGAAAAAGAGTATGGATTATCTGTTTTTTTATGGAAAATATATTCTAGTAGAAAGGAAATAGGAATGTGAATAATTGGAAAAGTTGCTGCCATGTAAAACTTCTGGATTTTGATGTAAGCTAACAACAACAAAAAAGAGACCTTTAAAAATTAAACTTGGTACCTCGATCTATCCTTAATTCACCCTTTTATGCAGAGAATCTCTCCTGCTCAGATACAATCCTCTTACGTAGAGTTTATTTATAGCCCGGCTGAAAATAATGCTCTGAGCATCATGCACATCAGAATTCCCAGAATTGTGATATTGGTGATTCTGTCAAGATGGTTGCTCTGAATTTAGCTCAGAGACATTTATTTGTCACGCTCATATTTCACTGATAACAATTAATCTATTGCTTGGATTGTTAGAGGCTTTTTGGAAGGTGCCCCTGGGGGTCATCTTGTGTGTCACTGAATAAAGATTTAGATCAGGAACTTACTGTTCTGGAAGAGCAGAAAAAAAAATTCCTGAAACAGTTATTGAACTTGAAGGCCCCCAAAATGATCATGATCTTACTGCATAAAGCAGTGTTTTACTACATAACCATAAGTCACACAGGTTTTATAATACGTCTGTGAGCTGGTTTTGAGGAGTTACCTAAGCTTGTCTTGCCCTTGTCTCATTCTTTTTGTCACTACCCCTTCTTTTTGAGTAAGTAGAAATGAGCACTTTTATGTAAACCATTGGATGAGGTGCCAGTTTTTCTTGTCTTTCCTGGGAACCTCAGTGCTCTTCTAATACAGTTTTAAGCAGTTCCTGGAGGCCTTTCATATAAAATAGGTTTGTTCTTCCAGGTTTATATTAACAACTTAAATTTAATCAGAAGGGATGTTGCTAACTCTCATGAATCCTCTTCAAAGAGGCAAAATGATAGAGGTGCTGTTTCTCTATTTTCTCTTTTTTTCCTTATCAGTATAAATATATATATATATATAGACATAAGGTATGTAGATACTATAGGTATATGGATGCTGAAGTCTGATAATTCAGCACTGTATACAAAGAGGAACCGAAGTTCCTTGAAAGCCTGCCATGGAATAAAGCTCCACCAAGCTACAAAACTGCATGATTTTCTCAATGTTCTAATAATCCCTCTGCTCCTTCAGCCTGTGTTCTTCATTAGGGCTCGGGCAAAATTTAATGATACAAGCTCTGAGTCATAGATAGACTTGCCAATTTGCATTAATAGCTTGAAGAATCATTGAGAGCTACTCATTTTCTCCAATTAGCCACTAAATCAGTGAATGTAGTGGAAAGAAGGGGGTATGAAATATACTCTGTTTAGTGATAATTTCTCATTCTGACTTTATGTTATAGCAGTAAACATCTTGCAGTTCACATTTGGGAGGATAATGAAATCGGAGTACTCTGTCCTCACTACAAATACTCTGATGAACCCATTGTTGGGAAGTGAATGTTACATATCATTACACAATTAATTTCAGTTTTTCAGAAGAAGCACAAAATTTAAGCACACAAATGTAATGTGATTACCCATTACAATTAACTTCTCCTTTTCCAGGTCACAGTCAGTGTTTTTACTTGAATTCTGGAGTGTATTTGTGCAGTACAGGACTGTAATCTGAAAGGAAATTTATTGAAGTAATGATTCCCCACCCCTGGCCCAATAAACCCTCTCTGTGCCACTCCACATGCTGAAGGGAGAGGTCAGTCTCCCTTGCTGTACTTCCATGCAGAATCACTAACCTGCATGTCATGGATTTGGTGGAAAACACTTTGGGAGAGTGAAACAATAACCAAGGGAAAACATGTTTCGTTCAGTTTGGAGAGATCTGGGATCCCGAGCTTTGAAGAATCTCTGGAAGCAGAACAGAGAAGTCAAGTGTTGGCAATATAGCTTTTGGAAACTAAGTGATGAGGAACTGGGAAAAAGGGATTTTAGGCTGACCAGAGGAAAGGAAACTTTGGGAATGATCTGCTTTTTTGTGGGCATTCCCATTCAGCCACAGGGCTGTCTGGGAGAGGCAGACACTTGCTGTGTAGGAGACAGACAGACAGACACATCCCAGAAACCAGGCAGGCTGGGAGGAGGCACAGAACTCCTGGGGTCTAGTGGCCAGGTGAGAAGGAAATGCTCCAGCAGGGCTAACAGGCAATCCCACTGGGCACAGCTCTGCCCAGGAGGGCTGGCATGTTGGGAATGCCAAAATAGGAGTTCTCTGGCCGAGGACCAGGAGTGTTGAGGTCAGGGATGCTGCAATTAGAAGCTCTGAAACCAGAGCTTCACTGAAAGCAGCCTGAGAAAGCAGACTTCTCCCTGCCAGCATTAACAATCAGGCTTGACCTTGCCAGGGGAAAAATTCAGTGGGATCTTTTTTCCAGCATATCGGTAGCTTTGCGTGCAGATCTTCCCATGTTGTTGTAATTCCCAAAATAAGCCAGATTTCAAGGAAATATATACAGTAGCTTTAGACTGTAATTAAAACCTGAAGAGAGAAAAAAAAAGAGATACTATGATCTTATGTGCAAGAATTTCCTCGCCCCTGATTGCTGCAGTTTCAGGTGTGATTGTAGCACAGGTATGATATAATGAGCACTCCTCTGGATCTCTGTGTGGAAAAACATTTAGTACTTCTTGGTGCTAAACCATCATGAAGTCATATATATCCATTGTTTATGGTCTCCTAATCCGGGATTTATAGTTCCAGAACCAGGGACTTGATTAAAAAAAAAAAATTAGGTTCCTCAAAGCTTTTAAGCAAATTGATTTACTCTGGCTTGAAAATCATCATATTTGCCCAATTTATATTAGTTGCCGTGATCCTTGTAATATGCAGTGCTAGAAGGACTTTACAAATGGCATGTATTACGTGTAGAAAATGAGACTTTAATATTAAAAAGCTGATGAGGCGGGTGGAAAATTACTCCTAGTTCTGCCTAATAGGTTTCCCTGTTGTTTCTTTCCGGAGTGGGAAGGAAAAAGGACCCAGTGAGCCACCTGGGTTACCTGCAGGTTCCTCTGTGTCTTCTGCACAAGTGCAGTGGAAAAGAACCCAATCTGTTCCCAGTTCCCACTGCCAGCTCGTGCCTGTGCCTGGCAAGCCCCTGCACCTTCCCAGTTCCACCGGGAAGGGCGTTCCCGTGTTTTCTGTGGCGAGGGGATTTCTTCTTCCTCCCTCTCTGTTAAGGAACTGTGGGAGGAGCAGCCAGACCAGCACTCCCTGACTCACCTGCTCCTGCCCCAGGGTGACCATGGAAGAGCCTGCCTCTGTGTGCATCCAGTTTGCTGCCTGGTTCGAGCAGGGATTTGGGAGGAGGGACTGACCTTCCTGTTGAGAGGTTTTTCTTGATGTCCAGCCTGAATTTTCCCTCCAGCAGCCTTGTAAACGTGCTTTTTCATTTTCGTCATCATGATTGTGCGGAACAGACCTTTACCCTTCTCTTTAAAGACTGTTATCTTGTTTTCCTCGTTTGCCCTTTACAGACAGAACACCACCGATTATTAGTCTTTTCTCAAAGAAAAATACCTTCCTTGGGGAGATACGTTTCTGTGCCAGGGCAGGGATTATCTGCAGCAGGAGCTCCTTGACCAGTGACCCTCTGGAAGACCACTGTGACCTTCAGGTCCTTTCTTGCAGAATTCTTCTCTAACTCATCATTCCCCATGTGCATAGTTCATTTTTCCTGCAATAGTGGAGAAACTTGTATTTGTCCTTACTAAATTAATTTTCTAGGTTTTTTTCTGCAGGGTTACAGGAACCTTTCAAATGATGGTCCTGTGGTGGACTTGTAGAACATGTTGTCTGTGACTATAAGAAGAGGGTTCTGTTCCCTCCTTGGAGTCATTTCTGAGAATATTGGTTAATAACTGACTCCTGTGCAAAGCCACTCAGAATACATCCCCCAGCCTTGGCATTGAACTGCTGTTAACTGTTCTCTGGGTGCCATTTTTTAATTCTGTGCCCCAAGATTGTCGATGGAAACGTCAGAATATTATGCAAAGCAGTATTAAAAGACTTGCTAGAACATATATATGACATATATCATACGTGACATCCACAATATAAATGATGTTTATTGCCTGAACAATCTTCTACATTTGTAGACACAGAGGGGGGTTGTAAAGACATCAGTTCTACAATCTCTGTGTTATCTAGTGACTGAAAAATGAGATTTTATTTCATTAGGAAATTACTGGAATGTTTGCACAGCAGGTTTTCTGGAAGGAGTAGTATTGGCTTCTCTGAAATGAGGTTGTTGGTTATCACTGCATTAATTCTGACCCCATGTGCGAATGCACAGGCCTATCATTCAGTGTGACACCACACCAGATAATAAAATAAATTACAAATAAATTACATGTTCGAAGTCTGGTTTAGGGTTTACATTCTATCTAAAAGTGCCACTCTGAGGCAGAAGAATGTTTTCAGAAGTATAGGTGATTATGTCCTCTTATGTTACTCAGTTATCTACAGAATATTGAAGATTTTTATAAGCTCTTTTGAGCAATCCTAAAATCTCTTAGAAAAAAGTTATTAATCAGGTGGGCAACTCACTTCCACGCTTTTGTTTCATCAGGATTTTATAGGTAATGAATTGAGATTGTTTGCATTAAAATATTTTAATGGGAAGAAAGGACTTGCATTTCTAATGAATTTGCCTGAATCGAAGTAGGTTGATTAACTTAAAAAGAATTTTTTCAATTACTGTTCTATCCGAAGCAAATTCTTTTAATAACTTTATAACATTTTAATGTATGTTTTTAATTAAATGAGAGATGAACCTGTTGTATGGTCAGAAACGCAGTGGTTCCTTTGCAAGGCTGAGTTCCTTTGTGGTGGGTGATTTGCCATGTTTTATGTATTGCAGAATTTGATGTAGTATGTTAAGGCTTTGCCGTCTCTGCCGAGCTTGTCAGGAGGTATGGACTTCACGGTCTCCAGGGGATGACGTCTTTGCTCAAGTAAATGTAATAAGTGGAGGAAACTCTTGCTTTCCTGTCAGTTTTCATAAAACCTTCTAGGCAGCTTTGCAGTCCCTGAGCACTATCAGCAAGGAATAGCTGTATTAATAATTACTGCGACCATCGCTTCCGTAAAATACATGTCAGGAGAAAATGAGTGAGAAAGCACGTAGAGTTCCGTGGGTTTCAATGGCATTAAACATTACCATCTAAAGTAACAAATACAAAGTTGTTCTGTTACACACTTAGAGCATTTCAGTTGAAAAAAACCCCACAAATGCGTTTTGAGCCGTGTATTTCTTCGTGGTTTGTTATTGTTGGTGTATTCCCCTTTCCTTAACGGAATATTTTCTCCTGTGTTCTTCCTAGAATGGCTTTACTCCTTTGTACATGGCAGCTCAAGAGAACCACATTGAGGTGGTTAAGTATCTCCTGGAGAATGGAGCCAACCAAAGCACAGCTACTGAGGTGAGGGGAGCTTTTTTGTGTCATATTTTTCTTTGACTTTATATTCAGATTGATTAAAGTCAGGACTGTGTGGGCTGTGTCTAAAAGGGTGTCTGTGTTGTGTAAAATGGTATAAAACCAATTGATATCGACAGGTAGTTGTTAAAAAGCTTCCTTTTAGAATCATAGAATTGTTTAGGTTTGAAAAGACCTCTAAGACCATGAAGTCCAACCATAAACCCAGCACTGGGTCTTGGGATTTTAGATAAGTTCAGAAGTGATGAGTGGAGGATGTTCTGGGTTCACAGAACCATTTGGGAGGTCACTTATTCCAACCTCCTGCTGCTGTTCCCCCAAGTTCCTCTTGTTCTGAAGCTTATCTGGGACTTTGTGTAACCTGTGAGTATTCATTATTGTCTGTGAGCGGTGTAAGCTGGAAATCAAATGGCTGACAAGGATCACATCCATGAGCTCAGCAGGCCACTTGCTGTTTTCTCCACGGAGACTTTATTTCTACTGCTGGACCATGTGGGTGTCACGGCAGAAAAGAGGATATTAATTGGGGTTCTGGTTTGTAAACCTGCAGTGACCTCAGTGCAAGCAGAGCAACCACTAAAGTTGGAGAGATGAGACTCCATTTCGGGAGGAACTGAAGCACAGTAATTAAAGAGGGATTTAAGGGCAGTGGGGAAAACATGGGGACTGTGCTCATTCTGTTCCCTCCTCTTCCTGTCTTTTTGCCAAGTGTTCTTTTATTCCAAGCCAAGGGGGTGAGTGAACAGGCTCTGTGCTGCAAAGTGTGTCACCTTCCTGTTTGTGCCATGTGAAGTAGCAATGGGGAAGTTCCTTTCCACTCACAGGTTTTCCTCATGTTTCTTTCTTTTCCCCAGTCTGTCCAGAAACGTTCTGGATTGCCCCTATGGGTGGATGAGTTTGAAATGCTGGTGCATTTATGCTCCCTCTCCTTCCCTTGGAAGAGAACTGTCAGCATTACCAGCTGTTTCACTGTCCCCTCTCTCAGTGGACACTGTACCATTTGGTGACAGCTCCTGAAATAATCCTCTCTGAGGTGATCACGTTACATGCCAGCTTTTTGAAGGACGAAATCCCATGGGATTGCCAGGCAACGTGGCAGAAACACACTCCTTGTGAGGGAACCAGGGGAAACTGGGACTCTCCAGGAGCCCACAGTCACCTGCTGGCAGCCTTTCTCCTAGTGGCTTTGTTGGCTGGGATAATTGGGTGCACTTGGAAATTCAGTCAGTTTACAGGCATTGTGAGGTCGAAGTGGTTATAATTCATGTGAAGAAGTCACTATATAGTCTGACTTCATAAAAAAAGGCAGAGGGGAGGAAAGAAATAAAATATCCCCACTCTGAACCTGATTCCAGGTCTATCTGCTGCCGTGAGAAAGGTCAGTTCTCGCTTTGTAGCTTGGAAGGTAAAGGCTGTTGACATCCTTCTTGCAGACCTAGGTCAGTTTTAGATTCAGGTCTTGCTGAGGTGATGGTTTCCATGATTCTGTGAGTGTTCCTGAGCCACCATCTGTTTCCACACGTTCCCAGAGTTCATCTGGTCAACAGGATGAAGAAATGGCACATTGAGTAAGGTGTGGATGCCACTGGAATACATGGAGAAGGAGTTGGTGTTTGGCATCACAGATTGGCGCTCCTCATGGGAGGTCAAGAAATGAAAAGCCTTCTCCGAGCTCCGGTCGGCCATGCTTTCCAGAAGCAATAGGAGAGGGAATGCAGAAAGAGTGGTGTCCTTTTAGAGAAGGATGGACGATGAAATGATGCAAATCAAATGGATGATCTTGTCTTTGAAGCTTTGACACTTGCACTGCCTTTGAATGCGTTTCGTTTCCTCCCAGGCTTACATACATAGGGATACAAAAGGAGGGTAAGGATGAGCTCAGTTTCACAGGGCCTCTAATCCAGGATTTGTTCTCATGTTCCCAGAGGCGAAAGGCAAATGCATTAAGCCATTTCAACACCTTATGTAGCCCCAATCTTAGAATTATCTTTACAGTTCAGCTGTTTCATCAGCTGTTCACCTCTTTTTAATTCCCTGCACAGAATTTAATCTCTGTTACAGGCAGAAACCACGGCGGTATCACTGTTACAACACACCTACCCGCCATTCAACGCAGAAGTTATTAGATTACTGAGGGGAAAAATGGCTTTGGCAATTCTTCAGATGTTTCTTTCAGCATATGTCAGCTCTTGTTCCTTCCTAACTTGGCCTTTATTATCTTACCCTCTTTCCATATATTCCTGTTCCAAAGCATTTCTGTCCCAGCTCTCATGTGGTTACAGCACACCTGTGCTTGGGGAGGGTGCGTGACCAGAGCGGGGTTCGGTTTCAAATCAGAATGAAATATTTGGGAGCAGGCAGTACTTCAACCACAAGGAACAGGCTGCGATCATGGGATGGGTTTTAAAAGCACTGGCCATCCCAGGCGTGTGTGGAGGAGCAAGACAATTTGAAACTATTTTTAAAACAGGGCTGAAACTAGGAATGTCAAGCAGGGATATTTTTCTTTGTTTTTCTAAAAGATACAAATAATCTGGTTTTTTTTCCTCCTTCAAATTAGAATAAATTCCTAAACATGGTTGGACTTTCTTGACTTAAGGTCCACGTGTAACTTGGAACGGGAACAGCAGCTAATGAGTCCAAAGATACACTTTCTTTTCACAAACAGGCTCCCTGTATATTTTTCACGTCTAGTTCGTTCAGTGCTCACTAAATTTACCAAAAAATTGCTGAAAATATACTTTGTGGCCTGTTTTAAGATGGGAAGCAATTAAGAGAGATGCTGTAGAATGACGCTTTGCTTGCACTTGAGTTAAAAAAAAAAGACCAAAGTGGGAAAAGATGCTCGAAAGCGTTTGAAAGCCTTTTGAAGACATTTGAAAAGGGTTAAAATGTTGTTCTGCTGATGGAGACGGAGGTGCAGAGGTGGGAAACAGCTGGCAACGAGCTCTCAGATACCTGTGTGCGTGCGAGCGAGTCACGCATCCTCTGTCTTACCGAACGCACCTTGGCTTCCTCTCCCCCCAGGACGGCTTCACTCCTCTGGCTGTGGCGCTGCAGCAGGGGCACAACCAGGCGGTGGCCATCCTGCTGGAGAACGACACCAAGGGCAAGGTGAGGCTGCCGGCCCTGCACATCGCCGCCAGGAAGGACGACACCAAGTCGGCGGCGCTGCTGCTGCAGAACGACCACAACGCCGACGTGCAGTCCAAGGTAACGCGGCGCGGCCGGGCAGGTAACGGGGTGGGCGGCCCCCGGGATCCCTTCATCTCAGCTGTTAAAGGTAACTTCGGTATGGAGAGATGTGTTCCTCCACCGCTACCACCAGCAGGATATTTAATTTTGCACTAATTCCAACCTGCTCATTTGTTTGTTTTTTTTTTTCTTTTTTTACTTTTCATTTCTTTGGTAACTAGCTTTTTCTGCATTATTCGTAAATCAGAAGGCACTGGAATGGAGGCAAGATCGCTGCTTCCCTGTTAAATAGGGTACTGGTTTATTGCCCATGGGAATATGGGTTGTGTTTTAAGTTAATGCATGCTCGAATGGCTTTTCCCATAATTAACAGCATAACTCATTTCGAAAAAAAGCAACATAGTTCTTCGTTTTGCGGCCAGTCTTTAATATTGTTCCTCTTTTTCCCAAACCACGCTGCATCAGATGATGGTGAATAGGACGACTGAGGTACCGAGATCAACAATTTTTAATTACTCTTTCTGTTACTTATGATTATTTTCTCTGCTCTGTGGCCATATTTCTTTACTGTTTAGCACTGAAAGTGAAGATATGGCTCTTTCTTTAATACATAGAAATTTGGGACTCGGCAAACCTATTTTTATTCATCCTTTGTCTCAGAATTTCTTTTTATTTGTGTCACTAGTGAAGGACACTGTTGAGAACTCACATCAGTTCAAAGAAGTCTGAAGCGAGTAATGGAGCTAAAGAGGATAAAGATGCTTTTTTAGCTCAATTTCATTAATTATGAAAATGCACTAGCTTGGCATAACTAAATCAAGGTGTCTGGCTCAGCCAGAATAATGGTAAAATGAATTTTCCATCTTTTCCAATGATAAATGTAATCAAATTCCCCAAGGTAAAAGCAGGGCATCTGCTTATTTTTACCCTTGTTCTTATTGTGATCTTTTCCGTAAAGTTTTGCAAAGCTCTAAGGGATAGCACACAATCAGAATTTACCTGCAGTAAATAATACATTTCTCACATGGCTTCTGGAAATACCGACTCTCCAAACGCTTCCACTAAAAATCGTGGCTCCGATTGGCTCAAACCGGGATTTCTCCCCGAAAGATTATTATCGCATTTAGGAGAAAAGAACGATTTCCAGGAATGCAGTTGGTATTTGAATGCCTGCTTTTTGAATAATGGAGTTTTTCCTGTCAGAGGAGGGAATGAATTATGAATGGGTGCACCCATGGGAAGGCGCTTCCCACTTGGTGTGTGCACACACACATGAGCAGGTTGCCGGGAGGCAGCCGGTGATGCGAATCGAAGGGTGGCAGCTTCTCTTGGCATCTGACCCACCCACGGGAATGTTCCTCGCTGTGGTGAACATGGAAGTGTTGCTGCAGTGCCTGCTGAAGGAGGGCAACACGTGCCTACGTTCCTTTGTTCCATGAGTAGTTTAAAATGGTGGTTTGTCCACTGAAAGGAATAAAACATGCCGTAGTCAAGAAGCCAAAAGTATTTCTCTCTTTCTGTAACTATCAGTGAGATCCAGTCAAATCAGTGTAAAGCTCTTCAGGGAAACCTCAAAAGCAAGGCCCTTTCTACTTGAATTACTTATGAGGCTGAAAGCTTGCTCTGTGTCCTACTTTCTGAAAATTTAATCTTTTTATCTGTTGTTGTCAAGCGATTCTGTATCTCGTAACTGGAGCAGGTTTCACCTTCTAGTGTTCCAAACTCAATAACTAAATCATTTTTGTTTCACGTTTATAGATGGCAAAGGTTCTTCGGATCCTTTGTGATCTAAATCATATATAAACTTAAATAATTATGATTCTTTCACTGTGCTACTAAGTTTCTCATGTAAACCAATTTCTTGGATTACATTTTGAATAATTACTGCTTTCAAAAAAAAAAAAGAAAAAAAAAAAGGGGAAAAAACCGGAGGGAAATGTGTACTGTCCATATTTCTAGAGCACTAAAATAAGAGACCAGCAACTTTTTGGACATTTATCCAAACCCAGTAAACAGATGCAACCCGCAAGATCATGTTGCTTCCAAATGGTAATAAGGAAACTTTCTTTATTTTCTTCAAGAATGGCTTATACATTAATATTTTCTAAGATGAAAACTACTTTTTGGCCACGGATGGAAAAGACTAAGTTGGAGAAGGAAAGACCGAAGTACTTTTGATAACCTTTAGTACCAAAACTGCCCTGAAAAGATTGCGCTATAATATAAGTGAAGTGGGTAAAATGGACACCATACATTTGTTTGCCAGCAGGTTTAAAATCAAGTTGTAGTTGAGTTTGATGATCTTGTATAAACTGAGTTGTGTAACAAGGGCTGTTTCCCTCTGCAGAGTGGATTTACACCTTTGCACATCGCCGCACACTATGGGAACGTCAACGTGGCCACGCTGCTGCTGAACCGAGGAGCTGCAGTCGACTTCACAGCAAGGGTACGGACTCTTTCCTTGACCTCCTCACTTGGAATGGCCTAAAAGTGGGCTGATCTTTTGTGTAACTCTTAGTCGAGGACTGAGTTAAGAGAGGAGCAAAGTACGGCTGAAATTCTGTTGTGGTCAGAGTTGTCTTTTTTTTTTTTGCAGTAATTTTTAAAGGTTGTCTCCGTGCAATGCATCAGAGGCCTTGGGAGTTCTGTAGTGACCAGAATTCCCAGCTGGAGGAAATAGGCTCCTTTGACCAGCTCCAGAAAGCTGATACTCTCCTAATATGTCAACTGACTTCAGCTTTTCTGTCTGTTAGACCTACTCTGGAAACAGGTGTAGGATTGATTGGCTGTTCCCAGTATCCAGTATTCACTATACCACTTTAATTTGATGTTTTCACATATAAATATATTTTGAAAATGGTAAGCAGGGTATATTGCCCTTATATAAACTCTTTTGTGGTAAACAACTGCAGAACTATGTACCACAGTCCTTTTGCTGTTGCATATTACGTAGTTGGAAGTACGGCATCTGGTGCCCTGGAAACCTCTGGTAACCTCAACCTGGCTCCTGGATCTGCTGTTTAATTTTGCCAGACATACTTTGAATTACTTTAGGGTTCTGCCTTCTGCACTGTCTTCCTCCCATATCCAACCCAGAGTAGCTGCTGATGGAACCTCTTGCCTCACCCCAGGTGTTCTCAAGGGCTCTCAGCCTGCACAGGGCCCTGCCCCTGACACGTTTGTGTACTCTGTGTGCGTTGCAGTGATTCAGAGGCATCAGTGTTTTGTGACTACTGACTCCTTGGGGCTCTGGTGTGTGTTCCTGTGTGTCTGACCCCAGGACTGCCATGTTTGCTGCTTGGGCAGATGCGCTGCTTCGTTTATTCGAGGGCCCCAAAACAACGAAGAGAAGAGTCTTGCTTAGAAAAGGAATTACTAACTCTAGCTTGTATGGTGTGTGCCCAGCTCTGATGCTCAACTACGTTTTCGTTTCTTCTCTACGATGTGATGGTCTCATTTGTTGTGATCCGATCCCAAACTCCACCCCCATTAACACACCTCCAAAATCCATCCGGCTCATGGTTTGTTCTTTTCATGGTGTAGAATGGAATCACCCCCCTGCATGTGGCTTCCAAAAGGGGAAACACAAACATGGTGAAGCTCTTGTTGGATCGCGGAGGGCAGATCGATGCCAAAACCAGGGTGAGTCTTTCTGTTCCCTGAGTATGATATTTTCCCTCCTTGGGAGTGGACTGGGATTTTTTTACTTGCTCGCTTTTGTTTTTTTTTTTCTATGTTTGTTTTATGTAGACTGTTTTCTATGCTATCAGACTAAAGAACAGCAGGTGTTGGTGATAGTAGGAGGCAGAAGTACTATTTCCTTTAGTCTTCTGAATAATCTGCCTGTATCATACAAGAAAAAACTGATGAAACTGGTCTTTTTTAGGTAATAAGCCTGTTAGTTGGTCCAATTTCATGTGACACGTGTGATGCATAGCTGTGGGGAAGCAGAGGGTTTGGACTCAGCTAAACCTGACTCCTAAATGTCCGTGCCAGTCCCTGTGGAAACTTCTTCAGTGGGTTCAGTCCCTTTTTATTTGAGAGGCAATACTGGGAACAGGTAACTTTCCCTGTGCCAGCAGCCACTCGCCCTTCCCCAGACAAACCATGGAGAATTAGGTGACTCTCACTGGCTTCCTCCTCCCAGCTGTGCTATTTGCAATGCCACATCATCACTCTGCTCTTTATTTATGGCTGATTTCACAGTCTTTCAGGACAAAAGAAAAACCCATCATTTTTATGGGCAGGGTTAATTGTTTGAAATGGGATTTTGGAGTCGCCTGGGAAAACGTGGTCTTTTATTCAGGCTGAACTGCACAGGGTTTGCTCTTGAGAGCTGCTGGTTTTTAAATACTTAGGCTGTAAAATTGTATTTCGAAGTAATAGAGGGTGTTTAGAATACAGAATTTAGAGCTGGACATAGGTTTTTGTTTAATAAAGTAGAAAAGTAGAGGATATAACAGTCCGGTACCCTTGGGGTTCATTCAACCTCTGCAGTTACTTATTAATTACATCAACCGTGTGTTGCTTCAGAAGCTAAGAAGACAATCCCTGTTGTTGTCTAACTCTATATGTGATTATGATTTCAATTTCTGATTATTTGTGAAATGATATCTTTCTTGTTATTTTTTTTTCTTTTATTTTTTAAAAACTACTGCTGATGGAAAAAGTTACCTCTCATGCGGGTGTGCAGTAAATCATCCCTGGTCAAATCTTCCACAATAAGTGCCTAAAATCTCATGGTAAAGAGGCCTAAAATGGTAATAATACAGTGCAGGCAGATATTGCACATGCTCCCAAGCACGTCATACAGAAACAGTCCATCTGACCTGTGGAAGGGCAGCATTGAATTCACCTCTTTCCTGTTCACTATTTAGAGACTTGTTTTAGACAAGTTGACAGAGGTGATTGTAAGGGATGTTTTGGATTTTAAGAGGTCAGGGTGTGTTCCCTTCCCTGCTCATCCCCAAAGGTTGATGCACAGTTGTGAATGAATCCGAAAGAACAGGATTTGTCCGACGTGGGCGGAAGGGCCTAATTTTAGAGTCTTCTCATTGTCTTGGCTCCCTGCCCTTTGTCAGCTGCTCAGAATGTCAGCACAAAGATACCCGTGAAAACCCATAAAGGTATCCTAGAGCACCCTTATCCCAGTTCCCACAGGCTCCACTGCTTCATCCTGCTCTCATCTCCTGCCTCCTCCCTGCTCAGAGGCACACGGTCTTCTGGGGAAGATTCCAGAGCTTTGGTTTTGCTGTCCATGTCTTTGTGCCAGCTGTTTATATTGTCTCGGTGTCTCTCTCTTCTCCCTGTGCCATGTCCACATGCCCTGTGTGCTTGGCTTTGGCCATGAATCCGTGGGGTGTTGAGGCAGGTGATGTGCTGCACGTGCTTTGTACACGGGAGGACAGACCACAGGTACTAACACGCTTGCCTTCCCTACTGCCTTTCCACTTCTTCCCAGGAACACTTGCCTTCTTCCAGTAGGTCAGAATCCCTGGAAAACAGTGGGACTAAATAGCCTAGGGTGTATCATTGCCAAGTTCTCAGGCTCTGTACCACATCAAAATGTGCTCTTTTTGGTTAAAAAAAGTCCTCGCTGCTTTCATTCTGTTTATTTTTAACTTGCTTTGTTACATCCGGTGCTGCATAAATTAAGATGCAAAAACTTACTTTAATGGATTTTAGGTGAGCCTCAGCGCTTCAATTTTGTAAGGTTAATCTGTGAAAGCTTTTTTATGTATGAAAATGTTCCACTGGAATGATTCATTAGGATCCCATGTGCTGTCTAAAAATATGAATTAAAATGTATGTTCTTCAAAGGGAATAAATGATGCACGTGTCCTGCTGTTCCATAGTTAATGTGGCACGTAAAGCCCTGCTTTCTGCAGGAATTAGTATTTTTAGTTTCTATACATTTCATAGTGCATTTGCTGAAGTTTTATGGCATTTCTCATTAGAACGTAAAGATGTAGAATCACTAGGAAATCTCCTTGCCACAATTACATATTTTAAAATAATATTTTACTTAATTTTTTTGGCAAGTTTTACAGCTTTTTTTTCTCAACTGAGTACTAATTATGTTTTTTAAATGTGGAATTTAATTTCTCTTCTAAATTATATCCAAAGTGGAAATGTAATCTCCATTCCCCAATATATTAAGAGGATACTTTTATCTGATAGAGATAGTAATTTAATATTATATAATAATAATACATATTCTTATAACAATAGATAATTATTAAATGACAATAAAATAACATTATAGCACATACTATATAAAATCTTGCATACATTTGTGCTACTTCCATTTACATGCAAGCCTTATCTGGGGTTTTGTTCACTAAGTAATTAATGGGCAAAATTTCTTAGACTAAAATATTTCAAATTTCAAATCTTCCTCAAACCTATATTCTCTATGTGTCTACCTGAGTAAAAACTTCAGTGACATAATTTAATTTAAAATTTTAATATTTGACCAAACTTGTGACCTGTTCAAGTTGGGATGGTGGATCAGTGGAGTTGGGGGTCGGAAGGACTTGGTGTGCAGAAACTTGCTCTCTGAAAGTTGGTGGAAATTTCAATTTATGATTAATTTGATGTCATGTGGTCGAAAGTAACGTGGCAATTACCCATTTGCACTTGGAGGGAAGGAAAACATTTACAGCCTTCCTGAAAAAGGATTGTTCTAGGGAGAATTATTGTAAGCATTTAAAAGCTGAGCAATTCCAGCATGGCCAAAATAAGTGTATTTCTGTTAAATGAAGAATCCTCATATAATAGCATAGTAAAAATAAGGACATGTGGGATATTGCAGTGTTCCTGACTCTTAAAAGATTTTAGGAATATTCTTTCTGAATGCAGGTTTTGCACTATCTCTATTTTTATCATCTCTCTCTATAAATTGTATAGGGAAAAGAAAGAACAAGAAGAGCTTTTTTAGTTTGGGTGTTGTTTTTTTTGTGGTTTTTTTTTTTTTTTTACTTTTAAAATACAGTGTTATTCACAGGCCTTTGTCACTTACTGGAATTTCCATTTTTGTGGGAGTATGCAAACACCCTTGGAAGAGGGAGGGAACACGCTCACCTGTCTGAGCCGCTGAAGCTGTCACACATTTTGTGTTCTTTCTGTTCAATCTTGCCAACATGGAAATTAGAATTTTCTTGCTCTGGGGACTTTTAGACTCTCCTCTTGCAGGCTTTCACCCAGAATATTTACAGTTGGGGAAAAAACCCTGGAATTAAACAATCTTGGAAGGGGAAGCTTATTGTGTGGGGAAGTAACGGTGTTGTGTACCCGGAGTGTGGCAACTGGAGCTGGAGTGGGAGTAGTTTTGGTGGTGATGGTGGGAGAAGGTCTGGTGCACCATTTGGGTTGGAGAAGGGCCACGGGAAAGAAAGGAGGCTCAGCTGGAGCTGAAAGAAGTGGCAAGTCAGTCATGGAGATGTGCAATACCAGTGGGAAAAGAGAGGGAAGGAAACTGTGGGCGGCAGAGCTCAGATGTGTTTGGTTTGGATTGGTTTTTTTTTTTGTGTGGACCGTGCTTCAGACACCCCTTAATGCTCATCCTGGGAACCAATTGAGATTTATTTGTAGTAATATCACCTTTTGTAGATCTGCAACCTGAAAAAATAGGCACAGCTCTGTTATTTCCACATGGGAGTGGTAACAGTTGGAGCAGGATCCTGGCCCTGCCTTGGCACCGTGCTCTGTTTACAGCAATTTTTTTTTTTTCCTGCAGTAAAACTGCTGTGACATTTTCTCCTCGTTTTCACACACACACAGAGCACTAATAATTCAGTTTTTGCCGTTCCTAAAGCAATGCCAGATTATAAATATCTCATCACAATGCAGATATTTGCTATAAAAAATTCAGTGTCTTCATATAATGTTTACAAGTGTGTAGGAAGGGATGTTGTCCGGGTTGTCTAAGCAAGTTATGTAGATAATGACTTTTATTTAGAATTCTTTATGTTAGTGCCTTATTGCTCAAACAAGTGCATGGTATGTTTTTGCTGTATTTTTAAAATTTGTACTTTGAATGGCAGACCTGGAGGAATACTTTACAGCATGTTTAATTATGCCAAGAGCTTAGAGCAGGAGGGAGACTCGCCTCGTTCATTTTTAAAGAGATGAGGTTTAGTCATAATGAAAAATGAACAAATTAAAAACCCTTTATTTGTCGAGAAAATTTAGACAATTTTGCATGTTTGACACATGGAATACTAAAATTTTACTTCACCCTTATAAAAATAGGAACATGCAACTGCAGTTCAGAAGAATTCTTTGATAATTTGACCTTTGACATTAATGTCTATTAGCAGTCTGTGGTCGAATGAGCACTGAATGGGAGCAACTGTCCTGGGAAGATGCTGCCCACATCATTTCCCATTAAAAAGTCCTCAGAGGCACAGCTTCTTTTTGTCACAGTCTCTCTGGTAAGGTGAAGGAAAGCATTTGGGGAATAACCCAATAATTTATCTTCCCGGGCCCTGCAGTTAGGCGTCACGCTCAGAATTCAACCTTAATTTTGCAGGTTTAAAAGATGGCCAGTGATTGATTTTTCGAGGGGGGAAAAACCCCAAAAGTTTACTTTGTATTTTGAGAGTCATTTGAGAGGAAATTAGGATTGATGGACTTCCATGGCTTCCATACATAGGGGATTGTAGTGCCATTTCTGTTGGCGACATTGCAGAGTGGGAGAGAGGAAAGTACCTGGGACCAGCAGAAGATCAGGTGCAGAGTCTGACTGGGGAGATGAAAAAGATAGATATTGGACTTCTCGAAACACACAGCTGCTGAATTTCTTGTCTCTGGGCATGACAGCCTTTGTGTTCATGAGATATCCATTGTCTGTGCTTCGGAGTCTCCGTCCCTTTGACTCGGCGTTGCGTGTCCTGTCAAATGATGTGCTGGATGTTATGGCCACTGGGTGCTCTTGAATTAGCAAAGGAACGATTTAAAAAGTGCTTATGCAGAATCCTGCCATCCCCTTCAGAGCACTGAGGCTCGTTTCAAACAGATAATGGCACAGGCAGGATTACTTTGGTTCACTGGTGTGTCTCGTGATGTTGGCTCATGTCAGCTTGTCCTTGGTGTATCCTGCACTAATTCTTCTGCTGCAACAGCTCTCTCCTTGCAATTTCCCTCACCCTTGAAGAAAACACAGAAGCAAAAGTAGAATTTCAAGTCTTAAATATACAATAATCTTAAAATACACGTGCTGTTTTCCCCAGGGCAGGGAAGAGGGTTCTGTGGGAAGTCTGCAAAGAAGCTGTGCCAGGATAGAATAGGATAGGTAGCAAATTTTTATCTCTGCTTTTAAAGGGAATTGTAGATAAGAACAGAGGAGAAATCATGTTTTTTAATGATTTAGCTCTTTTTGGTTTATTCAGACTTTCTTGCAGAGTTGATGTGTTTCTTAGCTTGTATTTTTCTTCTTTTTCTCCCTCTGGGGATTTGTCCTGCTTTTTTCAAGGATTCACACAATTCTGCTTTTCTTTTGCTTTTTATTAAATAGAATAACATCAAAGCCACCATGCAGATAAGGAAAGTGAACTACCCACACTGATTAAAAATGCAGAGCACAAGAGGGCAGAAACTGGAAAGAAATACCAAGTAAATACCCTCTCTAGAAGTGCTTTTGGGATATATTCTCACCTTAGTAATGCCAATGGGAATTACCTGTACGATCCCTCTGGCACTGAGATCATAACATACCTCAGTTGTGTATATAAAGGCTTGGTTTAGGGGACTCTGAAGTTTCAGTGAATAAAATACCAAGTAAACCAGTTACACCCAATTCTTTACCCCAACCCCACCTGCCAAGTGCTGAAAGCTGTGAATTCTGGTTTTGGGTTTGATGTTGCATCTCTTGGAATTCATTGTGAAGCTTCCATGGGATTTAGGGATGCCTGTGAGACAGTGAGCACCGATACACACATCGCTCCTGTCACATATCTCTGAAAAGCCTCTGAAAAAAGGAGATAAGTAAGGGAGAAAAATTTTTCTTACCTCATATTTACTCTGTTTTTCTGCATAAAGTCCAAACTGCAGCAGAAGTACCCAGAATTCATTCTTCTATTTAAGTATTTCATCAACACATCTTTGGCTACTGCTGCTGTGATCATTAACCTGAGCAAGTCTTTTGGTACAGGATGGTTTTCTGCAATGGAAAAAAGTATTGTGGAGTTGGTGGTCTCACAGTGATTTTAGGCAAGAATTGTCAGCTCTTTGTTCACCCCTCAATCTCAGAAATGAAAGTTTTAGTTTTGTTTGTGTCTCTCTTTTTTTTTTTCTCCGTTTTAAAATCTTCTTTCTCCTGCTACCTGTTAAAAAAACAGAAGAAAATTCTAGAGCAGATTTTCTAGCGTGAACATTTCCTGTTTCATCCCTCCATCAAAGGCAATCCAAAGGACAAGGGGTTGATTAATGGAGCATCCTTGGCCCAGCAGGCATTATCCAGGGAGGCAATGCAGGGGAGAGGGAGGGAAGGAGGCAGGGCGAGCTCACGTTATCCTCTTTGATAAAAGATTTCAACATGCAAGGCTTTGAAAACTCTAAGGCTTCTCTCCAACAGTAACCTTAGAGCGTCCTCTAAGGAAGAACAGAGATGGAACTTCATGTTATGGAACCAGCTTTCAGTTAGGAGTTGAAAAAGGAGCTTTTCCACACGTGTGTGGGGTGACATTCCTGGAAGGGTCTTCCCCAGGGTGGCAGGATGGGCAGTTGGGGATTTGCTCATTGGTTTTCCCTTCTTTTGCTTTAAGGATGGACTCACCCCTCTGCACTGTGCTGCAAGGAGCGGACATGACCAGGTTGTGGAGCTGCTCCTGGAGCGAGGTGCCCCTCTGCTCGCACGGACCAAGGTGTGTGTGTGTCCTGTTAGACCCTGCGAACACCTCTGTGTGTCTTATTGGAATATGTGAGCACCTCTGTGTAACTTCCCGGGGGATTTTCAGTGTCACTGAAAGGACAAGGAAGGAGACAGGAGCATTTCTGCCCTCCCAAAGGAAATGTGTTAACAGATAGAATGATCCAAAATAAGGTTTTTTACATAATTAGGGACTATCCTTTCCGAGTATATGAGAAGTTTGCACTCCTTTGCCCTGCTCTCTAATACCAGACTAAACACATGATATGCAGTGCTGCTGCCAGCGCTTCACTTGTATTGCTTCCTGAGCCTTAGGACACACAGATAGGAAAGCTGGATTGGTCACTCCTAAGAGGTGATTCCTGCTACATGTTTTCCGATCCTTTATATGAGATAATGAGAACCTGTGACTTGCAGCTTCTCCCAGTTGTTTTTATTTCAGACTTGGAAAATTATTCCAGTGTGTTCTTACTCATTTCTGGAAAACACAGATTAATGCACTTCCTACAGATTCTGTCCCTTTGATCAAACTAATGAGAGGAAGGCACTTGTGTAAAGGCAAACCCCGCTGAGCAGCTCCTCACAACAACAAACCACCTTTCTAATGTGTGCTGTGATCTAAGTGAGACTTACTTAGAAGTTTACTGTTTTCCTTTGCCACAGAATGGACTCTCTCCCCTGCACATGGCAGCCCAGGGGGACCACGTGGAATGTGTCAAACACCTGCTGCAGCACAAGGCCCCCGTGGACGACGTGACGCTGGATTACCTGACCGCCCTCCACGTGGCCGCGCACTGCGGCCACTACCGTGTCACCAAACTCCTCCTGGACAAGAGAGCCAACCCCAACGCCCGTGCCCTGGTAAACATGTCCCTCATGTGCCGTGGAACAAAGCTGGGCAGGGCAGGAGAGTAACTCTTCTTACCAGCAAGGCCAAGTGAAAAGGCTGTCAACAAACTCCACAGCCTTAGATAGGTGTAGTAGCAGCAGGGGTGTCACAGCTCCTGGTGTGTCATGGAGCACATCCCATGGCACGTGGCTGTAGTGGCAGGTCTGGAAGCTCTGCAGAGTTCCTAAAATCAGAGCCAGTTCTGGCTGATGTTGATTTATGCTTTGCTCTTTTACTGATTTAATTCTTCAGTTGTCCATACTGTGTGATATGATACACAACTAATTTCTAAGCTTTCAACCGCAGCAGTAAGTTAATTGGCGCAGAGAAAAACGTGTTGTAAAGGTAATATTTCTGCATTTACCAAATTATGATATTCCCCTCTATTAGGTGCCCTTTTTCTTTCTTTTCAAAACCAGTTCTGATGCTTACAGGAACCCAGGTATGATTCCTCTCACTCACTGCTCAAACCATGACCCATAACGGAGAGAAAAACATCACATTTGGCTCCTGGAACATTTCAAGAGTCTTTAATCTATCCAAAACCAGACAAGGTTCCAATTTTCTCTAATAGGAACTGATAGCTGGATGGGAGTTAAAGTAGCAATATATTACACTCTGTGGTGGAAATAAAGAGTCTGTGAACACTTCATATGTTTCTGCATGGCCAGAAGTCTGCCATTGCCTGCCCTAGTCAGGGCCCCTACAGAACTTACCCCTCAGGCTGCCTGGATGCCTTCCCCACCTTCTTGCCCCCAGCAGGACCCAGTGTTTTCCTGTATAGACTCTCTCCCTATCCTTTACTTCTTTGGAACTGACTTTATTGACACCATTTTCTTCTGTCCTCTCATTGTTCTTAACCTTTCCATACCCACAAATCCTGTAACCCCTCTTGCTTCCCCTTGTGCTTTCCTTGTTTTGTCTTTCTCAGTTTCATGTTCACTTGGCTGATCTTTTTTGATGCTGTTTTCATCCTTTTTTTGTTTTTTTCTTGACAATCTCCTGGTTATCTCTAGCTGTATTTTCCTCAGCTACCCACACATACACTTTATATGCTATCCCCCAAATCTTTTTCCTTCCATGACTAGAAATATACCTTCTCTCCCCCTCCCTCCTTCCCTGGCAAACATTTGATATGAAAGGAGAACACCCTCAGGCTGCTGCCTCTCTGCTCTCTTCACACCAAACTGTTTTTTCCCCCCTCTCTCTTGTTTCCTTTCCCACTGGGGACTTGTTGCCTCTGGCTTGTTCATGGTGTTTAATACATTAAATGAAGCTCATAATTTCTGTTACTGATACATTTTTTTTCTGCCTTCTCCCCCATCAAACTGTTCCTGACTTAAATAGAAGCAGCAAAATTAAATCAACTCAGTCAGTAAAATTCAGTGCAAATATGGAAAGTTCTGAAAGAGTGAAACTCCCTGTGAAATATATTGAGAGATGTTGTGTGGGAGGTAAAATATCAGATGATTTTGATTCCTTCCTTAGAAATTGGAGAAGCAGTAATAATATTCAGCAGAGTCCTGCGATGGAATAAATACTACAAATAATTAATTTTCAGCTAGATTTAAAAGAAGTAATTGTTAATGTTTGCAAAATGCTTTGGGGATACAAGCACTGTGTGTGTTCTTAGCACCTTCAAATCAACTAGTAATTAACATTTCCCTTAACAGAAGCTGCCTGTAGAATAATCTGTCACGTGCCTCTTCCCATGAGCTAAGATTTCCCTGCTAGGTCCTAGTTACTGCTGGTTGATTGTTTAGCAATGCTGATGCTCTTAATTAGAAAATACAGCAATTTTTCAGCATTATCTAGAAAAATGTTAACTGTGCTTTTCGCTAAAACGTTCACGTACGGTGAGTCACGTGTTTGCTTAGCTTTAGGCACACACTTAACCTGCATGAACTGTAAGAGTTCATCACCACACCGTGGCTGAAGGGGTGGCTCTTTATTTAAGACACCTCACGCAAGGCACACACACACTCTCAGACATGAATATTCTGCCTTAGATCGATGCATAAATATAAAAATTAATACACACAGATGCTTCAGTCGCACGTAAATTGACCAAGTAAGGTGGAATGTGGAAGAAGTGCTCTGTTGTCTCAGTTTAAATGGCTTTAAAGTGAAAGAGAGTGGGTTTAGATTAGGTATGAGGAAAAAAAAAATCTTCCCTTTGAGGGTGGTGAGGCCCTGGCACAGGTTGCCCAGAGAAGCTGTGGCTACCCCATCCCTGGAAGTGTACAAGGCCAGGTTGGATGGAGCTTGGAGCAACCTGGGCTAGTGGGAGGTGTCCCTGCCCATGGCTGGAACAGGATGAACTTTAAAGTCCCTTCCAACCCAAACCATTTGGGGATTCTGTCATTCTCCTAGAGAGGTATAGAAAATACTTCATAAAGGCACTGATTCCAAAGTAATCACTATAATTTGTTAATATTTCCTTTTGGTAGGCACTCTTGGGAACCACTGTAAACCCTCCTTAATGGACACATGTGTACTCCCTGGGGAACCACATGCAGACATGTGCACACATACACTTGGAAGTCAGGATGGGCATGTCTGTTATCTGGGTTTTGGAGGTGGAAGCTCACTTTGTCTCCACTGCCCTGAGAAGAGCACAGCAGCACTGCTTTGTTCTGCCTCAGACGCTGGGAGATGTCTGTAATTCATCTGTAACCTGTCATTCTTAGAGAGCAGTTGCTTCTGGTACTCTAACCCTTGTGCTCCCGGAGCTGTGTGGGAAGTGTAGCTGCATGTTTCCGACTAACATGACTGTCTTTCGCACAGAATGGTTTTACTCCACTGCACATTGCCTGCAAGAAAAATCGCATCAAAGTCATGGAACTCCTGGTGAAATATGGGGCTTCAATCCAGGCTATAACAGAGGTAGAAAAAATGTTTTGTGTCCTGAAGAAACATTCCATCTCTCTCACCGTTTTTGTTTCTTTTTTTTTTTTTGCCTCTCTGTCTCTCCTGTCATGCCTCACTTCTGTTTTATTTAAACAAAGAAGCCCCTTCCCTACGCCCGTGCAGGGGAGTAAAACTGCTCTTGCTTTGTTTCGCAGTCGGGCCTCACACCAATACACGTGGCTGCATTTATGGGCCACTTGAACATAGTCCTCCTTCTGCTGCAGAACGGAGCCTCTCCCGATGTCACTAACATTGTGAGTATGGCTTTGACTAGAATCATCCATGTAGTACCTCCAGACAGTCTCTGACCTATCATGGAGCTCAACCAAAGGTCACATTTTAATGATATTTTAGGACTTCGTTGCATTTTAGGAGAAATTAATCTCTTGGTGCAGAGGGGAAAATGGTGACTGTATGTGGTATTATGAACCATCTGTGGTTTCATGTGTTCTCCAGCAGTGCTTGAGTAGGTAAAGTTTTCCTTAGAAACGGACAAAGCTCACCAAATACATCCAAAATGGATTATAGGCCAAATCCCACAAAGCCTGTGTTTCCGTTCTGAAGGGTGAAAATTGACTCCAAATGGCTGTAATTTCTGCCTGAGTAGCTTCGCTGGCTGCCATGAAATTGTGTCATTTCTGTCACTGAAAGGGCACAAAAATGCTTAAAACCCAACAAATGAACAAAAAGTAGAACTGTGAAAATCAAGATGTTCCTCTTGGACAGGAAAGTCCATGAAGTGGTGATTAAATCTAGAAAATGTGACCTTTGGGAGGTAACACAAAACGGAGAACCTGACTTACCATAGAAATAAGTATTTGTATACCAACAGCCTTGTTACCAAGCAGAATAACAATAAAAACAATGTTATAGTTTTCTGAGCTGTATTTCATAGGTATTTTACTGTTTGAATTCGTCAGTATAAACAAATATTCACCTCAGGACCATTAGTACTTTGAGAGCAACCTTTTACCAGCAAATAAGGTTTTATAGGTAAATATTCCCAACAACAAAAGCTGAACTCATTAGTTTTTCTCAGAAGAACCTGATATGGGACTCAGTAAAAGTGTTGAGCACATGGAGTTGTTTATGTGACTCATTAGAACAGACTTTTCTTACTTTTTTATAGAAGCAGTCTTTTATATAATAACTTTCTTGATGGTATGAAAGCCAACAAGAAATGCTTGTGGAAGCAATTAAAAGTATTGTGTTACTGGTCATTTGTATGCAAAGTTTAACACTTTACAATTAATGCTGTGCAGGTGTCTTGGCTTTCACTTCCTAAGCTGGGGATCCCTGTTGAATTACTGTTTCCAAAGACTAAATTGCTTTGCTAATTCAAGCTCGAAAGGGTCCTTGTAGAAATTTGATCTTTAGAGGGTGTGAAATGTAAACCATATTCACATTTTAAACAGCTCATTCTTCAGGTAGTAAAGTTTATGCAGATGAAATTATTAAGATTTGTAGCTAGGGCTGTGGGATTTTGTTTGCTGCCTACTTACTAATCACAGCTACGTTAATTTATATTAAATACAATGTTAATTTAAAAATGACAAATCAACTCCTGGTGAAGAGGGTTTGCTGTAATTACAAGTTCATAAGAACAGGCAAGCTCAGGCTGCTTCTTTCCCTACATCTAGACCAAGGGTAAGAAGACATGATTCCCATTCTGATGTAAAAGATCTTGACCAGAGCGTTCATTTTGGCAGTTGCAGTTTAATTGATAGTCGAGGGGCTAAAGGCCTTACAACAGGATATTCTTCAGCTTGAGTGTAAGAAAAATGAACAATTAACAGAAAGGAAGGATCAGCCCTGCTGGGTTCTCACGACATGACAGATAAATTCAGAGCTCCTGGTTGTGGAACTGTTCCAGTACCTGATGTACCAGGTACTGACGAGCTGCACAAGGACCATTTCAGTCCACTTTAGGACACTGCACTCAAAGAACAGTGCAAAATTAAGCTAGAAGTGCCATCACCAAGGAATACTCATTTTCAGTGTTCCTTTACAAACCTGTGAAAAAGAATGCCTTGAATGTACCTGACCTGAAATTCCATATCACCCCAGTCAGCTTTCCAAAATCTCATATTCTCCTTCAAATGCTGTGGGCTACAAAAGGCTTGAGACAAGATTGATTCCCTAGCCGGGAGACAGAGCCACGCTGCCGAGCACAGATTTTACACATTTCGTATGCTGACTCGGTTGTGCTCAGCCACTGCAAGGCCTTTTAATGCTGCCAGCTCCACACACAGCTAGCAGGAAGGGACCATCTGGAAAAATAGCCCCTTCCATCTTGAGGCTCATGTGCCTTGCAATCCCTTGAGAGGGAAAGGCTCGGTGTACTCTTATCTCCTGTGTGGCGCACGAGCTGATGCGCTGCTACACAGAGAGCTGAGGAACACATGTGACCAGGGCAAATCTATGTGGCAGAATTTTCCATGAGCCAGGAGGTTTGTTCTGACCCTCTGTAGTTGAGATGATGTTTGTCTGGGATCTCTGAGCTTGCAATCCAAAGCATACCCAAGGCCCAGCAACATGTGTTCAGACCCCATCCTGAGCTGCCCGTGGTGAGGCTGAAGCCAGAGTCTCAGCTGTCAGGAAGGCGGGTCTCTGCACGAGTTGTCACGGGTGGGAGTTACGCTGTCAGAGCTCTGTTTCTTCGTGGGGGATTTAGGACACTGAAATGCTTTTGCTTTTTCTGCAGCGTGGAGAGACTGCACTGCACATGGCAGCACGTGCCGGGCAGGTGGAAGTAGTGCGCTGCCTCCTGAGGAACGGGGCCCTGGTTGATGCCCGAGCCAGGGTAGGTGTTCTGCTTACAATGGTTTCTTGATTCCTCTGGCAGAAGCAGAGGAGTTCAGGCAGTCACTTGTCGCCACCCTCTTCTCTGTTACTGCCATTTTTTGCGTTGTCCCTTCCTATGACTGTGCAAGACAAATGCACAGATGAGCATGTGGGTATCAGCTGAGACGTGGCGCCTGGGGCGGTTCTACCTGCGCTAATTATCCTCTTGATTTGAGTTGTAGGAAGAACAGACCCCGCTGCACATCGCCTCTCGCCTGGGTAAGACGGAGATCGTGCAGCTGCTGCTGCAGCACATGGCCCACCCCGACGCCGCCACCACCAACGGGTACACGCCCCTGCACATCTCCGCCAGGGAGGGCCAGGTCGACGTCGCCTCCGTGCTCCTCGAGGCCGGCGCCTCCCACTCCATGTCCACCAAAGTAAGGCAAAACGTTCCGTGTCTGTGTCTTTTTCACACTGAGAAATTGGACTAGTTTGAGTGTTTCGGTTTGTTCTTAATCGACAGCCATCCAACAGACTGGAGTAATGTATCATGTTAATCGAATTTTCAGCTTATTTTGCTGCCATCTAAAATTGGGTTTGGTTCCCACTGAAGCAAAATGCAGATCTTGGTAATAAACACGTTGGTCCCAACAGGTTTGAAAATGCCCTTGTTTTTCTCTTTCCCGTTGTCCTCTGGGTAGGGATTTTTTGGACAAAAATTTTAAAAAGGAAAATAGAACACACCTCCTTATTCTTCAGTAGCATGTTTACTTAGCTAGTAAAATAATTGTACTCTGTTCCTTTAATTCTCCCAAAGCATACAGGTCAACATCTGTCCAGTTGCATCGAATGCTGAATCTATTTTCAGTGGTTCTATAAACGAGGTGTCTTGTGACACAACAGGCCATTTTGTCTGGGGTTATAGAAGACTCTGCAGAATCATTATTGGGTTTTTTAGCCAAAAATGTTTACCAATATCTTCCTAACATCGATGAAGACATAAGAAAACAGATAGCTGTGAAGAGAATTATATACTAAGATATCTTTTCCAAATTTAAAGCATGTGATAAGTGAGAATCACGTAATTCTCACTATTTATTGAAGTACCCTTGGTTTTACAGCTGGAACTTAAAACATGTTTTTGAACAACAGCGTGTCTGCCAGGGTTTAGAAGACTAAACCAGCAATTTTCATATTACAGTCCATAGATTACTGGGGATGCTTGCTGTTCTCCTTTTACCCAGCTGTTAGATCACATTAGAATGGCTAAAAATACACTAAATACTTTCCTAATTTCCCATATTGCTTGATGGCAATTAGTATTGCAGGAACATTCTATAATTATGAATAGGAGAAGATGCAGCCCACTAGGTAATATCTCTACAGACCTGTGATTCATGAACTGTGAAAACGTTTGAGATTTTCCGATATAAACTCTTTTTGAGGTGAGATTAATGGAACTAAATGATAATAAACATTAAACATCACTTATGTGCCAGGCAAATAGGTCATCATAGCTTCCCAAAATTCCTGTTGGGCAGCAATGCAGGCTGCCACCTACTGTCATACATCCATGTGTTTTCCCTATGAGTTTTCAAATTAAAAGAGGCCAAGATAGCAGGGTTTTTTTTTAGCTGGAGAACTTGGTGACTGTATAGATACATGAGTCCAATTACAAATAATTTTTCAACAAGCCCTAATGGAGGAATGTGAAGTTTGGAGCTTTTCTCCCTGAATTTAGTACGTGTTTCACTGTTACTGGCAACAACTGATACAGGAAATATTTCTAAGGCTTGTCATCATGAAACAGAAGAGGTGCAGCTGGTTTGGGGTGTACATTTGAAGTAAGTGCCTTCATTGCCCCCACGCAGTGTGTGTATCAGATGAAATGTCTGCCAGCCTGACAGCGCGTACATAGGAAAGAATAACAAAAGGGAAAGTATTTTCTTGTGTTTCTTTTGAGATACGCTGCTCTTTCTAGGTCTGGCTATCGATCCTGAGAGCAGGAATATAGGTTGAAGAATAAGTGCTTGGTACATAGTTCTTAAAAGTGAGATGTCAGCGTGACGTTTCACTCAAACATCTGCGTTTTATCTCCTGGAATTTTTCAGAAGGGATTCACACCGTTGCACGTGGCAGCCAAATACGGGAGCCTGGAAGTGGCGAAGCTCCTGCTGCAGCGTCGTGCCTGTCCCGATTCCGCTGGCAAGGTACTGGTGGGAAAGAACAAAAGGAGCCTACAGCGCGCTGGGTTATTATCCCTCCTTAGGGTGTGCAGCAGGCGCACCACGGAGGCTGGGGCTGCTTTGGCGCGGCAGGCTCGCATTCCCCCGGGGTGGTAGGTTTGGCTCCACGGGACCCACTGTTTCTATGGCTCGCCAAGTGCCGGTTCCATCAAGCTGCCCAAAACGGATGAAATAGAGGGGCAAAATTTCCCTCACCGGGGCGGGGGCGACGGAAGCCTGCGCCTGCCGCCCTGGTGCAAATTTCCCTCACGGGGTGGGGGCGACCGAAGCCTGCGCCTGCCGCCCTGGTTCGCCTACTCCACGGCTTCTCCCTGCTGACGCGCCGGGCTACCTTGCCCTCCATCCCGATTCCCCCTTTTACCCCCCATCCCAATCCCCCCCCCCCCCCCCCCCACCCCCCCCCCCCCCCCCGTAACGCCCCCTGGCGGCCGCCGCTAACGCCGTAACCGCCGTTGCAGAACGGGCTCACACCGCTGCACGTGGCCGCGCACTACGACAACCAGAAGGTGGCGCTGCTGCTGCTGGAGAAGGGCGCGTCGCCTCACGCCACCGCCAAGGTGAGCACACACCCACACCGGTGAGGGGAGCCCCAGCCCCGCCAACACGTTATTCCCAGCTGGAAGTCACTTCATCGTCATTGTCATCATCGTCATGGTTAGGCCTCGGGAACGATGATTTGAGAAGGGCTCTACCTACCCACGCCTGCTGTGAACGCGCTGATGGCTGAAAAAGGCCAAGGCGAGATAGACAAGTCCGGTTGCGAAAGGCGCAGCGGAAAGTCTTCTCAGGCAGTATTGGAAAGACACGGCTCTTTCTGCGTTGTCTTTTCTCCTCAAGAGTGATCTTGTGTGTGTTCTCAAAAGAAGCAACAGTGTTATGAATAGCGTGTCTCAGTGTCTCCCGATTAGAGGCCAGAGTAGACCAGTGATGATGATCAATATGGCCAAAGCTGCTGATGATGGTATATTCTGACCACAAACCCAGAGAGTTCACTCTAGGCTTAGGAGAGGTGCTATGGTATCATCGTGTAGATGAGGGGAGCCCTGTGGGGACACTGAGGGGACCCAGCCCCGCCACAACTTTATGCCCAGCTGGAAGTCACTTCGCTGCTTGTGCAATATTAGCAACATATATTCTGACCACATACACTGGGAATCCATTCCAGGGTTTGGAGCAGCGTCCGTGTCATGGTATTGCTGTGTAGGCGAGGGGACCCAGCCCCACCACAGCTTTATTCACAGCTGGAAGTCACTTCACTATTGTGCAATATTAGAAATGTGTGTTCTGACACAGGGCATGCATTCACAGGGTTAGGAGTGGGGTGTCCTGGTATCAGTGTGTAGGTGAGGGGACCCTGAGGGGAGCCCTCAGAGGACTCTGCCCCAGCACAGCTTTAGTCAAATGCCCCCATGGTGTGTTATAAATCAATCAGGAGGTTGTCTCATTACCAGCAAATGCCGTTCTGCTGTGCTTAAATGGTTAATTTGATTGCAAAACCATTCTTTCCCTTTGCTGTTTCCAGCCAGTGACTGACACACACATCAAAATTCCATATGCAAACACATCTCTGCCCACGTGCTCTGAAAAAGCATAATGGGATGGAGAGTGTGCACCCATCAGTCATCGTGGGGGATGTCACTTATCAGTCAGAAGTGATTACTTGCAACATAGGTTATACAAAATGTAGGTGTCAAACTCAGGATAATTTGAAGGTATCAGTGGAATGATCCTGCCCACCCTGCCGAGGGCTGGCTTTGTTCTAGTTTAGGCGGCGAAAATAACAGATAGACAAAGCAGCACAACAACAGGGCTATGTGGGACATGTCTGGCCTTGAAAATTTAATGAACTCTCCTCTCTAGTAATGAGGGTAACATCAAATAATCCTGCTTTGTGGTGTCTGACTTCTTAGGCTTACCTGGCTGTTGTGTTAACTTTATTTTTCTTTTGTTTCCTGGCTGGTGTTAGAACGGATACACCCCTCTGCATATTGCTGCCAAGAAAAATCAGATGCAGATAGCCACCACTCTGTTGAACTACGGGGCTGAGACCAACATTTTGACCAAGCAGGGAGTCACTCCGCTTCATTTGGCCTCCCAAGAAGGTCACGCTGACATGGCAACCTTGCTTTTGGAGAAAGGATCCAACATCCATGTGGCAACAAAGGTAACCCCCAACCGGAGGCAAAGTACCGTGGGTGGGAATATCTGTTAAGATGCTAAGTGCAGTGCAGGAATGGTGATTACACTGTCAGGAATCCTCTCTGTTGGTGAGTCTGCAGGAGTGGCAACAGGTGGGCGAACAGTAAAAATGAGGAGAGGGTATCTAGGACTGGAAAATACTTGACCAGTTAACTTGTGTCATGTAATTAATAGCTCTGGTGGGTAATGCACAGGAGGAGCTGTGGCTGTTTGCTGTGCCCAGAGGAAACTGGTCTAACACGTGACTCAGGTGGAAAGGCAGACCAAGAGAATATTGTTTCTGAGCATTCAGGAAGGCAGGGCTGCAGTATTTTTGTTGTGCTGCATCCTTGCCATCTCTCAAGTGTTTTGCATGTGCTCCTGCAGTTCTGCATGAGATGGAGAGGAAGAGGAATGTAAAATTCTGGAGTTTGTGGGCCCATGGGCAGATTTATCAACATGCATCAAAACCTGAGAGCTGTGGTCTGACCAGCAAAGTCTCTTTTCCTGATGTGTTTATCCTTCAGGTTTTTTTTCCTTAGGGAAGAAATTGACAGTGTCTGGCAAATAACAGGACAACATTATTACTGGAATTGAGACTGAGAAAAATCCTAAGTGGGACCTTTCAATTTTATTTTTTTTTATAATTGTACCTTACAGCTTTTTCATAGAAAACAGGTTCCTCAAAAACCCCCCATTATTGTAGATCTTCATAGGTCACTGGATTTATGTAAATCTGGATATATGTAAATCTTACTTACTTAAGATGAAAAGCCTGCAGCTTTTGCTCATACAGATCAGAATAGAAGGCTCTCCTTGTCTGGAATTAATGTGTTCTGCTAAGAGGAACAAGGTGATTTTCATTTCTTATACAAAATTTGTTCGGTGACTTGTTCACGTGAAAGTGCCGTGTGCGTGATCACAGTGAGCTTTCAGTTAGAGGCTGCATCCTTTCCCTTGGCATCTTTGAATGGGATCTATTTCTGGAATTAAGGTCTTCATTCTGACTCGTGCCTGCAGTTGTCAAGGTTCCCTTTCCTGTCTGAGGAGTGGGAAGCACAGTGAATGTGCTTCCCTAATTTATTAATGGGCTCCTCGGCTTCCCAAATGACATTATTGTAGAAAACCCGAGCGTGAGCACTGATGCCTGAAAGTTTTCCTCTCTGGTTATGGAGATGTAATTGCTTTGGAGCTGGAACAGGAGCAACATCAGCTGCACTTTGTTTAAAAACACCACCCATACTCAGAAGCTATAGTTAGGATCTGCTCATGTTTTAAAGATGAGAAAGTGGGAAAGTCTAGATTTCGTTCCTCATGTAAAATAGGGTTTTATTCTTATTTCTGTCTATTTATTTATTCATTTTGTATATCCCACCTCCAGGCTGGACTGACATCCTTACACCTTGCAGCTCAAGAGGACAAAGTGAATGTAGCTGAAATACTCACCAAACATGGTGCAAACCAGGATGCTCAGACAAAGGTAAATCACAGAGTGGCTGCTGTCTCCAGCACAAAGGATGCTACCCTTGTCCAGGGAATGTTCCACTGAGCTTGCAGTTTTACTTCTTTGTTCTCTTCTTGTAGCTTGGTTACACACCTTTAATTGTGGCCTGTCACTATGGAAACATCAAAATGGTGAATTTTCTCCTCAAGCACGGAGCAAATGTCAATGCTAAAACAAAGGTAAAGAGTTTCTCGTTGCTTTGGTTTTGCTCTTTATAATGAACATGGTAACCCAGCACTCTGAGGACATGCCATGGGTGCCTTTCCACTTGGAAGCTATAACCATGGCATGGGAGATATGTCAACATATCTGTGACTGTAGTGGGATGACTTCCCCCTGCTCCATCTCACTGTGTGGTGTTCAGGAAAGAAAAGTCCGATAACTCTGTGGGTATATGAAAAAATGACATGGAGAATCCATTTCATTGGAGTTTTTTTCTTTTTCCTGTTACTTGCAAACTAACAAATGCAAGTTTGTTTCTGATGTCATTTACACATGGTTTACACCAGTGTAAATAGCAGTGTGCTGTCAAACCAGTAAGTAACAATTCAGGCACTTGGAGGGTGATGCCAGATTCTCTCCAGTCTGCTGGGGGAAGAGTGGGAAAAATTCCTGCTGTTCAAGGCGTGGGTGGTATGACTCTGGGAGAGGAAGCAGCTGTGGTGAGGAAATGTGGTTTCCTGAAGGAGAGTTTGGGGATTTTTGAGGGGAATCTGGATATGCTGGTACTGACCAGTTGTGCTGAAATGGGCCTGACCGCAAAGTCTGAACAAAGCTCACTGCCTTCAGCACTTTCTCCTTGGATAAACAGGTGGGCACACCTGAACAGGATGCATTTTGTAGCAAGAACTGTGTATCTCCTGAGAATACACAGAAAGGTTCTGGTGATGCTGTGTGTGGCATCCCAGATATCATCCCATCACCCTTATCAGAAAAAGAAGGCTAACTCAAGAGCTGTGGGGCTGCAGCTTTGTTAAAGCCTGCGACCAGCTTTGGGCTGGATGTCTTGGGATTGACAGGAAGCAGCCCGTTGATAATATTTTTAAGATCCTACCAAAATCACTGGCTTGTAGTCTGCTGGTCCCTCTGCCCAGCTCCTGTGTCCCCAGCTGTGACCTGTGGGATGGACTTACTTCTCAAAGTAGCACTTATTTCATCACCGTGGTCACAGCTCAGTGTGGTAAGAATAAGCTAAATAATAAAGATTCTGGCTCATCCCTCGTGGGATCACCCAAAATCAATGGGTAAAACCCAGGTATTTCAAAAGGACAGGCAACACCACTAGAAAAACAGCTGATGAGAATTAATAAAACAGACACTAGAAGGATCCAAACTATAGCTGCCAAGACACTCAGCTGAGGTATTTGGAGGCTAACTCAAGGGACAGACAAACTTGCATCTTTAGTATTAGGTCTCTCTCTATTTTTAAGGGGCCACTGGGGCAGATTCTGATTCCATTTACCCAGGTATTTCACTTATTTATAATAATTTCATTGAAGTCAGCAAGTTTGTGTCTCCAAAAATCTCACACCTGGGGACCAATAAAGATACTGGCAGTCTGTCAGCTGGCACTGTGGACTCAGTTTAAAGAGCAAATCCGTCCTGGCTGCATTCAGGATACGCATGTTGAAGACTAAGTAACCTCTGTTGCAGCTTGGGCTTTAACTAGGGAAAGCATGTGTGAAGCTTTATGAAAAATAACAGAGCTTAATTCTAGTTTTGAAGGACTGCCCTAATACTGAAGTAAAGACAGTGAATTTACTTTGCACTAGAACCTACAGTAAATCCTCCTTTGGATTCCTAGCAGTCCATGCACTCACAGTAAGAACTGTAACAGTTCTGAACTATCACTGTTTAATTGGCAGTGCAAAGCATTACTTGCATCTGTTGGTTTGCAACAGAGATACCTCTCAGAGTGTGTCTTTCAGAGCCTGCCCCCAGGCTTTGTGTAAGTGTACAGTGAGATCAACTTGGTGTTTTCTTCCAGTTTCTTCTCTGCCTGCTTTCAAAACCAATTGCAACTAATTTTGTAAATGAATTGCCTGACTGGACTTTCACAATACTGTCTCAGATCAACCAGCTGCAGCACACTTGGGTTGTGTTTCTGTCTTGTGTGACATTAGAACAAACCACTGGAGCAGAGAAGTGTATGGAGTTAAGAGTGTTTATTTATACAGACACTGTCTACATGGGGTTTTTTTAAGTGTAATTACAGCTTGGTCCAACCTTTTGAAGGCAAAGCTAAAGCTGATTGACGTTTTTAACACATATATGTTGTTAGCCTTTTAAAAAGCAGATAGGCTCTAACAACTTCTGGTAAAATTGATGCATTTTTTTAGTTGACTCAGATATTTTAAAGGTAAATCTTGGGGCTCCTGTTGAAAACTAAGATGTGAGAGCAAGTTGAATGTTCTCTGCCTCAGCTATGATTCTCTGCCCTTAACTTACCACTTTAACTTTGTTCCTCCTCACTGTTCCTCCCCCTGATTTAGGAAATAAGGGAGAAATGTCTTTGTGAGATAAAGATGATTTCTGAATAAAAATATTATCTTCCTTTATATCTTCATTAATCTGGGGAAGGAAAACTGTTGTTACTGAAGGTTTGTCATCTTTGGGTCAACTGATGGCATAATTTATGTTTGAAACGTCTCAAAAGGAGCAGAAGGAAGCAAAGTGAAGTTTCTAATCTGGTTACTGGTGCTTGTTGTTCTTTCTTTGTTTGGTTTGCTTGTCAACAGAACGGGTACACCCCTCTTCACCAGGCTGCTCAGCAAGGTCACACTCACATCATCAATGTCCTGCTCCAGCACGGGGCCAAGCCCAACGCCATCACCACGGTAAGTCTGTGACCTGCCAGTGGGAACTTATTCCCTGGACAGTTCTTTTTTCTTTCCTTTCTTAAGGCTTGAGAGCAAGTTGTTGTTCTGGTGAAAGTATTCCTCATACAGCTGGTTGTCAGATGTGTAAATGTCGCCTCCTCTGCTTTTCCTTATCCTCTTAAGGTAGTTCAGATCTGGTCTAACTGTGCACTAAGCTAAACGTGAGGGGGAGAAACGCATTTCTGGGCTGCAGGGTCAGGCTGGCCACAGCTGGCTGTGCTGGCCTTGTTCAGTTTCCTTCTGTCTGTAAATTGATCTCTCCATAAGGAATTTTCCATAAAAATTTCGGGCAGTTCAGAACCTGGGCTTTTTTTAAAATTTAGACCCACGTTTCTGTCCCTCTCTCCGCTGGATCCGTTTCAGGTTCTTGCTGAGTTCACAGATGTTAATGCCTCCTCAAAGACCGTCAGGAACTTCTGGCACGGCTCCTTCCCCACAGTCAGCCAGGAATGCGACTGTCCCATTTCACGTTGATGTTGTTATTAGTCACCTCTAATTGGGTAATCATTAAAATGCAACCAGAGTGTCCAAAACTCGTGTCATTCCCCAGAGTGGCTCAGTTTTCCGTGTGTGTGTAGCGCACGTGTTTAAATCAGCACCGGCGCCTTGTTGGGTCCTGGGACCATCACATGGAGTAATCCTGGGTGAAGTTATCCACAATACTAGTTTGTGCATCAGATCATCAAGTGACAGACCACTGTAGTCACCTTCTGGGGCTGTAGGCACTATTTGGCATGTTCAGCCAAAGATCTCTTGACTTGATTTCAGTCCTCACATTGGGGCTACTTGACCCAAGTCCAGGCAGAGTCTTAAGGATGTGTGTTACACAATTTACGTGCTTCCTGAGGTACTAGATCTGTCCTTATCCACACATAGCAACCTCTGGCTTAAGGTAAGAGAGAATTTCAACCTGAGACATCTGCCAGTGGAATATGGGAGTGGGTTGCAGGTGACGGTAGCAGTCAGATTATTTGTGCTGCGAAGATGCTAATCTGTTCATTTTGTGCTGCTAATCCACAAACCCTGTGTTGCTGCAGAATTTAAATTATAGATAACTAAAGCCAGTGCTGAAATGAAGAGAAGCCCTCAGGCTGATATCCTGCACAGCGGGGTCACAAGAGAAATCATTTCAGTGCAAAGAGCGGTACAGTGACATTCCATGATTCCCCAGCAGGCCAGGATGTTGTCCCTTGGTTCAGTGCAAAACAACATGGAAAAATTCGGTGTAGAGCTCTTTACAGAGAACCACGGAACACATCCCTTCCTCCCCTCCCCAGGTTGAGTGCCACGGGGACCATGGACTGCCAGTGTTTCAGGTGGTAAAATGAGGATAAATAAACCAAAACACTTACTAAGTTGTCATTTTAATGTGCATTTGATGGATCACGTCTATGTATTATGATCATTCAAACTGCACATAATTGTATTTAAATGGAAAATGATTCCTCCCCCTCAAGCCTTTCGTGTTTTGTGTTTGTTAAATCATGAACTTTTGTGTACTTTTATTGGAGATGCATTTTTGTTGTATGAAGGAATAGAAGTGTATGTGGACAACACAGCTGTAATCTTTTATTCCCTGGGGAAGGAGTTGTATCTGATAAAGGTTTAATAGTTTCAACTGGGAGCAAAACTGTAACATTTTAAAAAACTTCCTGTGTTTTAGAAGACTATTTCTGACGTTTATGCAAAATAAAACACAAACTTCTGCAGGCAGAGCACGTGCTGTCCAGTGAGATTTGAGCCCTGAAGGGTTAAACCATACAGCCTTTAGTATTTGGACTATCTGGCAGATGTAATTGTGTTGTGTTACCATGGCGACCGGGGCTATAGTCTTAAAAGAAGTTACAAAGACAGAGTCAGATGTAACGGTAAAAAAGCAGCGATTTTTCCTAGGCTGTGCCTTGTTTTGGATGGAAATGCTGGCTCATGCAGCGCGGAGCGTGAGCTCATTGGTTCGCATCACAGTCCTCCCTCTCAGCGCTCTCCCCCCTCTGCTCTCCCTTCAGAATGGGAACACTGCCTTAGCCATCGCCAGGCGCCTGGGATACATCTCAGTGGTGGACACGCTGAAGGTTGTAACGGAGGAGATCACCACCACCACAACTGTGAGTTGCACATGCATTGCAATGTCTCTTCTCTATTCAGAATGTTGCCTCTCTCCTCGTCCCTCAGGCTCTCCAGGTACCTTTTCCCCTCTTTTTTTTGTTTTCTGGTTTTAGCCCCCGCCCCCCCTTTCTGTTGGATTTTTGCTGCGGTGCCTGCAGTGTATCTTTTAAGCGCTGTGGAAGTGTGTGCAACACCACAGGCTCCACGGAGCTTGGGAGCAAAATCTGTGTGCACAGAGATGGAAAACAACCCTCCGAAAGCAGAGTCAAACTTTTTCTAGGTCTGGGTCTGAGCTGCAAGCCCAAAGTTTCCAGAAGTTTGTGTGGTGTTGCTTAGATCTTGCCCTGTTCCTCTTGTTTCTCTTTTCACCTCTCCTTCCCCACCTGACCTGGCATCTCCACACTTGTGACACTGACTGAGGCTCAGCCCTTGCAGTGCATGACGGTGTCCTCACGTTTGGACTGTGCAGCCATGGCCTGGTGCCAAGCCTCATGATGCTCGTGGGATGGCTGTGGATCTCATCCATCATCTTCTTACTCAAGTCACTTCCAGTTCAAACAGATCCCATTTTTCCAATTACAGAGGAATCTCCCCTTATGTGCTGAGTCCCCCACAGTCTGGGAGTGTGTATTTTGATGTCAGGCTTTGTGAATAGTGTGTGTGCTGAACGTCAACAAGGTGGTACTGCAGCTTTAAGCCAGGAAAAACTGATCTATTTGGACACCCTGGGAGGGGAAGGTTTTCTCTTCTTGGACTTTTACCTCCCATCTACACGTGTCTTAGCAGGTAGAAAGGGAGAACAATAGGAACAGTGCATAATTAAATTAAATTCAATTTAACCTCAATTATTGCATTTATCTTGAAGCACTGTTGTAAGGTCATGCTTTTTTTTATTTTTGCAAGAAAGATTAACAGTCTAGAAAACAGCTCTACATGTCATTTAGGAACTCAGAGCTTTAAAAATCCACAGATTACTTAAAAGATGCTGCTGCTCAGTCAGGGCAAGGATTAGAAGAAGGGAAGAAATACAAAATCTCTTGTAAGGAAATGGGGAAATAATTTCAATTTTGTTGCATGCTGACAGCAAATACCACTGATATGAACCAAGGAAGATGGAATAAGGTTACAAATGGAGTGAGTCATAATTTATTAATGACTTGCAAAGATCAGGCTGAGTCAGGTTTGGACAAGAAATTCCAGAGTAATTCCAGAAGTCTCTAATAAAGTCTGTAGGTTTTTGTTGTTGTTCCTTCATGTTCTTGTTCAGTCACATAGCACATCACACATGTATGTGCATAAACATAATCTCATAATCAGAGATTTAGAAAAATAAAAGCTAGGTAAGACTTTTTGAGGAACTTCAACTCTTTTCAAAAGACTATTTTTTAGCCTCCAAACACCCCTTTGCTGTTCTCTGTCCTGTGTCCTGGCACACACTTCTCATCTCTTGTCTGATATAAGTTGTAACTTCCTTTCTGTTGTACATTATATTGCACTGTGCAACCTTGTACCTTGTCTTATGTAGGTGTTAGGCTTTGTAATAATAGGGATTACACTATGAAAAGACACCTGTGAGTTATTTACTTTGGGTAAATATTTCTTTAAACTTTGAGGGTAATGGATTTTTCTACCGGACACCTGACGCCTGGGGTTTAGGACTGAGTTGAATACTGAACCTTACTTGCAGAGTCGACCTTTAGTACTTGCACATAAGACAAATCTGAAATCTTGACCTGTTGCCTGTGTGCTTTGAAAGCCAGGTGGGAACCCTCGATAAACTCAGCAGATTCTCCAGCCATGAATTCATCTGAACCTTGTACCTCCGGGATATTAGGAATACACACTCTGGTGGTGGTGTTCGTGGCGGGGATTGTTGATCAAACATAATTTACAACAAGTCCTAAAAAGGAGGGATAAATACCAGGCACTCCCTGCAGTAAAGTTCTCCAGATGGTGAGGCTGGTGTTGCCAAACCTGCACACAGTGTTTTAGCACTGCAAAGAAGGTGCTGTCACCATAGCTACCTCATTCTCTGAGCTTGTGGCTGAGCCCTGCCTGGAGGATGTCAGGCAGCCTGATGCTTTATTGATATTCAAGTCACTGGCGTTGGAGATGAGGGAAAGATCTCCAGTGCCAAAGCCTTGCTTTGCTCTAACTTGGAACAAATTTTCCTCTTACTTGCATTAGTGGTGTTATTAGTGGAGCCACAGGAATATAAAGCAATAGAGAGAATAAAGTGCACTTTTTTTTTTTTTTTTACTGAAAGATTAGAGATGAGTAGGAAATAAATCAGAATAAACTGGACTTTCAGAGGTTTGCTGTGCAATTAAGTTTTGGGGCGTTTATACAAACAAGCACAGACTTCCTGTGGACAAATGAATATCTGAGGAACTTTGAGGTTGTTTACAGTATGGTGCTGTTGAGTAAGTCATTGCTGAAAGCACATATGGGTTTATATATCTGAATTATGCTATGCCACCAGATGAAGACCTGGCCTCACAGTGAAAGCCTCAAATACAGAAACTTGAAGTAAAGTCTGTAATGGAAATCTCAGTGGCACCAAACAATAGGGAGTTTAAGCAACACACATCGAGCAGTTTTCCAAGTCTCATGGGGCTAGATGTGGACCTTAAATTTTGAGAGTATTTGATGTGCCTATCAATCAAAAAAACCTCTAGTTTTACCTTAGAAGTTCCTTTTAAAAGCATCAATTTCCAACAGAAGTTGTTTGGATTAGAATTAATGTAGAATTAATGATTAAGTAGAATTAGGAATTAAGTGGAATTAATCATTCTTGCTGAGTTCAGTGTTCCAAAGTGGGCCTGGCAGATTTTTTTCTTCTTCTGAAGCACACACGTGCACATGTACTCCTTTGAGTCTCTTTTCCAAACTTCCTTTCAGTTGTTAAATTAGGTAATAATTTTTTTCTTCCTGACCGATAGGAAAGTCAGGAAGTAAATAAAGTATCCCTGCTTCTCTGTTAATAAATAATAATGTCTGAGAGCCTCAGTCAGAGGCCAGACTGTTATTATTTAGGGGCCTGTAAAAACCTAAGTTATGAATAAATTGATGTAATGGTAAATAGAGCAGGGGAAAAGAAAAGTATACAGCGAGCCTCTATACCTGTAGCTTGGGGTTTGCTTTAGCTTATTGTCTAACTTATTTGTTAACTGTGCTGTTGAAGGGACAAGGTCAGTGTCACCTGAGTGACAGCACCCTCCCCATCTGTCATTGCTGACCTTGTCACCCCACTGCTGCCTGACATTTCTATCCAAGGAAAGCCATGGGAATACAGGGGGAAAAGTCAGACGTATTGGCGGAGGCATTCGGTGAATATAAACTAGTTTTCAGCCCCGAACATGTGTTCTGCTGCAACAGAAATAATTAGTTGTCTTTACTCCTGGGTAAGGGTGAACTTGGGGGGGCCTAATTGGGATTGCCAGTTGAGGCAAAGGGCATTGTTCTCTCCCTTTTCCTCAGGAGGGTGAACTGAAAACTGCTGTCACAGTTAAATAGATTTCAAAAATGTGAAGCAGGCTTTTAAAACAAAGTTGCAAAGTAATTACACGCTTGGTAACATAGTTGTTTATGAAAGTGCAGTATGTTACAATAATCAAGAGTACTGTCTTCGTGGGTTTATTAGAACTAGAGAATATACAACAGGATCAGGAAATAACTCCTAAATTCTGTGCAACAAAAACTGCTGTTGACTTCACTGTTGCTATCAGTGGGCATTTTCCCAAAAGAATGTTGCACAAGGGACTCGGGGTTTGGCTGACTGTAATTATCCCTCTCGTTTTATGCTCCTTCCCTCCTTTTGAATGTAATGGTAATTTCTGCAGGATAGATACTATCTACAACAGGGGCTGAAGCACTGCCTCAGTGGGAGCTTCCCAAGAAGCACAGGTAGCCTCCTGGCACTCTCCTCTGTGCCAGAGGGGCACATCTGCTCCCACAGACCTTAAAGGCCACGTGTGTGCTGCCCTCTGCAGCTCCCCAGTTCAGCTGACTGGCTGCACAGCTGGGTGGAGCCGGGGAAATAGTTATTTTTTTGGTTGTGACTAATGCAGTTCTGCTCAAACTGCTGTTTTTTTGAAGCCCTTGGCATTTTGGGTCCTGTATCGTAACACACTCAAGAGTTTCCTGCGGGCAACTTCCTCACACCTCGCAGTTCCTACAGTTTCTCTCGTTGTGTTCTGCATGTCCCTCTCCAGACTGTATCTTGGTGCTGAAAGGATGTCCCCATTCTTGATGCAGCACCCCTGAACATCATCTGTTTTCTCCCAGAAGCCATTTATGAAGATTAAAATTATATAAAAAATGACTTCCAGTGTTCTCCCGGTCTGTGCTCTCATGCTGAATCAGTATTCTCCCACTATTCCTCAGTCCATACTTGCCTTGATTCACAGTATTTTAAGCTTTTAGGTGCACAAAATATATCAGAATCTTCAAATAACCTTTTTTTTCCTTCTCATGTGTACATGCTTTGGGGGAATGTACATGATTTATGAAAAGGATATCATTAATATGCAGTGTAGGCATTTTTTTTTTAGAGGGGGGGACAAATGTTTCAAGTGATCTGTGTAAATCCCTCACATCTTTTTTTAGTTTAGGAATTTCACATCATTCATAACTTCATTTCCAAATGCTTTACGATTTAATAATTTCCATATGCCACATACAACTTTCTGAAGCTCTTCTGTAGACATTACCTAATTCCCTTTAAAATCATCTTGGAAACATTGAGCTGAATTGTTCTACATGCACCATTTATAAGTAAATTTTATTCCTCTGACCAGCACGTTATCTTTATGTTTTTTGTGCTTTTCTGCCAGAAGAAGTGATACCTTACACAGCACTGAGAATGGGAACCTCTGGAGCACAGATGAAAAGGAGAGTTAGGGGAAGGGGATAGACATTGTGAAGTGCCTCAGCACATCCCCCTGCTGTCAGTGTTGAAAATATCCCACTGTAAATTTTGCTGCTCTGTTTGGTGTTTCATTTGAGGACTGATGGTTCTGTCTTTGCAGACTGTAACAGAGAAGCACAAGCTGAATGTCCCCGAGACCATGACTGAGGTCCTGGATGTGTCGGATGAAGAAGGTGAGCAACTTTGCTAAATTCCATATCACTTATATCACCTCAAGAAGCTGCCTAAGTTATTTGATGTCTTCATTTTGCAGTGCTTGAAATGCCTTTTTAAAATGATGTAATCATCATGGCATTTGGATAAAGAATTTGACCTAGAGCAAAATCCTGGACCCCTGCATCTTTTTGAGAAAAAGCTTGTCTGAACCAAATCAACAAATGTGAACGTTTCCCAACTTCAGATTTTAAAATTTCAATGTAGAGCTTTCCCAGAGCTGACTTTGACCCTCCCACGAAGAGGAATCTGAGCAGTAATTTTTTTGGCCCCGTGCCACCTGTATCAGATACATGTATCTAGGAATTCTGCCTAATTGGAAACATTTGTGTGAGGAGATTCATAAGGTGGAAGGTGAGCAGGCTGTTCCCTCCAGGGAGCTTTTGGCACACAGGACTCGTGGATACATGAGGCATGACATAAAGTAACAACACGCTAATAAGTTTGGCACTTGGGTTTCAGAGTCCATTACATGTACAGACAGGAGACACGTGTTGTACTGCTTAGCAACATCTCCAGAAAATTTCTGTGAACTTCTGGAAGAATTGATAAAATATTGCAATTTTGTGCAGCACAGAATTACAGAAAAGGCTTAAAAACGTCCCTTTTTCCAAGTTCACAAGTGACTGCTTAGAAATTTCAGTCACACGGCATCTGATAAATATGAACATGTTTGCAAGAATCTTCTGTGTTCTTTTTTACTCTTGGCAGTGTTAATTAATATTGCAGTGTCTTACATATGCTATTTTATGGTTGTTTTTATTATTTTGCGCAAATGATTTGTAGAGTGACTAATTTCCAAAAAGTCCTGGGGATTTGGGAACACGGGTTACAGGGTTGGATTTTTTTTTTTCTTTCACAAAGAATGCAAATGCACTTGTGGTTCTAAATGGTGCAGGAAGTTAATGGCATTCATTAGTGCCAATACAACTTCTTGCATTGCTTTCAGAAATGGGATTTCTGCTGATAAATGAGTTACACTCTTGAGTAAATAACGATGCTCAGGCTCCAGATGCAACTTTTTGTTTTCAAATGTGAAAGCAAAACAAGTGTGATTCAAAATCAATTATTTTCTGCTGCATCATGACCGCTGAGATTATTTTGCTCAGGACTGTTTTTGCTGCTTTGTGTCAGAGAAACAATTCAACTACTCATGTAATTATTATGACAAATGGCCTTTAAACTGCTTATAGCTTTACGTTCACCTTGCTGAGTTTATTCCCAGTCTTTCGATCTCCCATTGAACCATCTTTAAATCCACAAAGCCTGGTACGTCTTTCTGCTTCTACAGGATTAATCCACAGTCTTCCCTTTTCTCAAACCAATTTGTGTGTTGTACAGCCTTTAAACACTCTGATGATGAACCCTTCAGTGATGGGGAAGCATGTAATGGCACAGGTGCTGTTAGCAGGAGTTCGTGGAGTAAGCCCTACAAACTTTTTCTCGTTTAACCTGGACTGTTTGGTTTATTTTTGGTGTTGAAACAACACAGGTTTGCATACTCTGGGTGCCTAACACTGCTCCTCTCCGTTACTTTTGAAGTGTGGCTGAGTGTGTGTTTCCTGAGAGGTGGGAGGAAGAAGGGAGGCCAGGAAAGCTCAGATTTATTACCTATATCTTGAATATGTTGGCAGAACTTGAAGGGACCGTCCAGCATGACTAATGCTCTCCAGTGCTTTGAATTAACATTCCCTGCAAACAGTCCTAACGTGGATGGTACTTGTGACAGGAACTTAAAATAGCTGGGGACAGGAAGGCTGCAAAAACTCTTTTAATGGATGGGATGAACCTTTCAGTGATGGTCTAACTTTGTAAGAGGCCAGCAATAAGATTTCTCTAACTCTGTTCTTTCAAGTGACACAGTGTGTTCTGAAATAAATTGATGTGACACCTAAACCTGCCAACTGTAGTTACATAAATACCAAGAGTAAAACACAAGAGTACTTGAGCAAAGAATGGGTTCCTGTCCCATTGTGGAGCATGTTGACCACTGGTGATAAGTATTTTGTATTGTGCCTGGAAAATAGGTATATTGCATAATTGCATGCTGTTATGTTGTTAACACAGTATTCCTATTCCTACAACAAATGGAAGTGCAACATCCCATGTTAACAGGATAAAGTAATGCACCAAATAATCTATCACATAGCTCAGCTTGATATGGCAAGTCCTGCCCTGTGTAGCTTCTTTTAAAATAATTTGCATGGACTGAGAACCCCACTAATTTTTCCTCAATTTTCTTGCAGCATTTTTCTGTTTATCCTATGTATTGTTATTCAGAATTCTTTACCTTTTACAGTACCTGGAAAAAAATAATCTTTCTTTTGAACAGAATTAGATAATTTTTTTTTCTTAATGGTATTTGATCCCCATCAATGGGGATTGCACTACAGATTCCCTTAGGCAGAGCTGTTAAGTGATGTGGTTTGAGAAACCTACACCCATGCCAGCAGAAGTGCTTGGTCTGGATACAGTTGCACAAAAAAACCTGTACATTTTTATCTTTGCATCTGCCTTGGCTGTGAGTGTTGCTGCAAAGTTGAGTTCCTTTAAAGCTGTTGCCACAAAAGAAACACTTGGCCCTCAGGGGATCCTTAGAGTAGCAGAGGGGAATTACTGCAAAGCATCTTGTGAAATGTATTTTAGTGATGTCTAGAGTTAGTGAAGTTGAGCACAAACAGATGTTTTTGTTAGGGCTGAGTCAGTGTAGACACAGAGGAACATCTAGAAAAGACAGGAACCTGTTGTTTTTTTTTTCCTCCCATATATTAATATGCTTCTATGCACTCGTTCCATGCATTATTTTAAAAGGGTGTTCAAGAGCTCTCATTAGTTTCTCTTTGAGCCTCCTCATCTCCAGCTAATTTTCCAAGGTGTAGGTTCACTTCCTATTCGAGACTTAAGTTCTGGCTGCTGCAGAAGCAGCCTCAAGTTCTGACCATGGTTCCCCACATCCTCCATTCTGGCAGCACAAACGTTTCACCATGTGGTGAACCAACCCAGAGGACTGACCTGTCTGCAAATTAATCTCTTTGTTTGTACTGACAAGTTGTTTTCTGGCCAGATGACTTTTGCAGGCAGAAGGGACTAGAAAGGCTGAAGTAGAAGGTGAGACACCACTGTCAGAAGCAGCATGGCCCTGAGATGGGCATGACCATGAAGGTCAGCTCACACCAAACAGTAATTAATGCCAATATTTCAATTGCAGAAAAGGGATAGACAGAGGTTTTCATGTGCAAGTAGTCAGTGGACTCTCAAAAACCCATTGGAATCCCAGTATCAGTAAAACAAAAATTGTCTTTTTCATGAGGGAAACTTGTGCAGAAATTGCTGAGGAGTCAACCCTGTGCCTGGTTCTAACATAGTCACTGTAGTAGTTTCTGTGTAAAAGCAGGGTTTGCTGTCCCTTCATGGAAGTGCATCAGTGACAGGGTGGCAGGTCTGTGAACTGCTGTGTCGCTTAAGGACATGGAAGTGTGATCTGAAATTTCCAGGAAGCAGTTCACAGCTAATCCATACCTGATTGGATCAGATTTCTGATCAAAAAGGAAAAAAAAAAACCACAGTGCTAAAATACAACAGTGAATTTGCTGGGTGCCTCCCCACATGGCCTTGGAGTGGCAAATGCTGCTGTATCTATGTGAGAAATGGGCACAATTCACTGCTGGTGTACAGGCACATAATTCATTTGCAGGAGCACCTTAATTAGTGGGAAAACTTAATTTCCTTAATTAATCCTGGAACTTAAAGTTGCAGCCAGGAGCTGTTCATTGTATTAATATCTGAAACCCCGCAGGAAACCACACATGAAACCCTGCTTTCCTGACTGGCTAAAAGTAAAGAAAATTTAAAGTATTAGCCAAACTGTAATCCAGAGAAACTTCTAGTGTGGGCCATTAGGTGGAGAATTGACTTTAGGGAAGTGAAGGTGTCCAAGGAAAGTGTCACAGAAACTCTGGAGTATACACATTCCATAAAAATTGTTCTTGCCATAGCTCCCCCTTCTCCATCTGTCACCTTTAAGGAGCAGCACTTCTGTGGTGAGCTGTAGACTTATCTGCATGCTGTAGAGAAAACAATTTTGGCAAACTCACATAACTGTATCTGGCTTTAAAAACATCTATTAGAAGCGATTTCTGGCACTTTGTCACAGACCCCTTTCGTTATTTATTTTTTTTAACTTTTGCTTACATTTTCTCTGTGTTTTGTGAGAAACAATTCCAGAGCAATTCTCATACAGCAGTTGTGTTTTGCAGTTCATTTATGAGCAGAAGCAGCATAGGAATGGTAGGAAGTGCCTTTGTTGAACCCTTCCCTAAACGAGTTGACTCTGCAGATGTCAGTACAGCCCTATCAGTGTGGGTCTCCAGTTCCTGGGGTTCAGTAAAATCCTGTCTGTCCAACCAAACTCTCGCTGAAGAAGCAGATATGTGATCTCAGAATGTATCCTGTGTCACTTAGTAGTCTGTTCAGTGATTTAAAATGCTCAGAACTGTGTTCAAAAATTTGACAGAGGCAGCAGCAAGTGCAGGGGTTCAGCTGGGAAGGTGTTCTCTCTAGGAAATAGAAGATAAATCACTAAGCAGGTGACTCCTCAAAAATCTGCTTGTGAGTTCACAGGTGGCCACTGCAAACAGTGGAGCACCAGTGTCAAGGGTTATATTTGTCCCAGACTGCTTAGTGTGAGTGGTGAAAATGTTCCTGGCATTAATTTGATGGGGAACGTGATGGCAGACAAATCGTTTCTGGCACAGTTAAAAAGGATAATTTCTTGTATGGCTACAAAGCTGCCATCTGGTAAGATCTGCTGTGTAAGGAAGGCCTTGGTCAGCTGAATATGCAGTCACTGAGGCTTAAGTATGTGGTTTTCCCCTTCATATCCTATAAGGAACTCCTTGGGAGTTCATCTCATTAAGGAAAGGTGGAAGGGCACAAAGGGCTGATGGGGAGTGACTTTATCTTCTAGTTCCCTCAAGATAAGTCCACTATTGAAGGATATCCATGGATAGTCTGGTTACTGTTTGCAGATGTTCCCAGCACATCAAACAGAGGTACTTAGCCCTGGTATTGACAACTCTTAGATGAGAGGCCAAAGCTGGAATAAGAGCAGACTTTGGATTTTTTTATCTTTTTTTTTTTTTTAAAGGATGTGGGTGTGATGAAAGTGGTGAAGATTTTGCCTTTGTTTCTTTCATAGATGGAATGTCTGGCATGATTATTATTATCTAGTTTATTTGAAATATAGCTTGGAATTCCTTTTACTGTTTGATTAACAGCATTGCCTTAATATCTTCCAAGTTTTCACTAAGCCCTGTGCTTTATAAAGTGACATTCCCAGGAAACAGGAGGCATCGTCTGTCAGAAGACAGGAAACATGAAATGATTAAATGCATTTTATTGTTTTCTGTGAAACCGTGCCCAGTTTCTCCCTCTTAATGTGGGCAGATGGAATTTTCAAGAGCTCTTGTTGTTACACTGAAAAGAGTCAAGCCTCATTTTTACATATAATATTAGTGTATACAAAAAAAAGTCTTAACCACCCCGAAGTTTACTTAGTTTTAGATGACAAACAACAAATTACTTATTTCTTAGCTGAAACATCAAGCTAGTAAAAGTAACTTGATTTTTTTTTTGTGAAAACAAATATCAAGATGACCTGCAGTTTGCCCACACAGCTTAGAAAATGAGAAAGTTTGAAGCCATCCATGGCCTAGGGTCTGGCAGGCTCATCCAGTAATTGGGAAAATGACTGAAATATCCAGGAAGAAACTGTGGAGAGAAGGCATCTTGCAAATGGGAATGAAAAGAAACATCTACGTGTTGCTTGGCAATGGGATCTGTTTTGTTAGTCTGCTGGGGAAAGCAAACTGTGACTTCACATAGACAGAATTTCCTGGGGAAAATAATTTTGGGCCTAAAATAAAGATTAAACCCTGTTGTTCAGAGTATATGCATAAAGGTTACTGTGTCAGAATGGTCATTTAGGCTGTGATTTGTTAGGAATTACTTTTCTGAATAGTGATCATTCCCATCTATGCAGGTGAGCTTATTTCCAGTTTCTGGCTGTTGCTGTGTTTTAGAAATAAGAATTTTGTTGCTGATCACGGAGGGATGTTGTAACATGGATGAGAGAGCCTCATATGATGTGGAGGTTGGACAGCGGAGAGTTTAAATTAGGATTTGAAACTATAAGGCATAAGGCCACAGAAAATATGTTTTCTTCTGCAAACAAACAGATTACAGTCAAATAAGTGGGGATATTTAACCATAAACTGTCAGGCTGGGATAAAGCACAACTGTGACCAGAGAGCTGAAATGGATTTAAGGAACAGAGAGACTTTAGAGAATAGCAAAGAAATGTGCCCCTTAGCAGTATGTGAAAATAGATTAAATCTAATTGATTAATCACCTCGATTTCAATTTTTTTTTTTTAATATCTTGCTTGATGTGGTAGTGTTGTTATATATATTAATTGCTTGTGGTTTGCAGTGTTTCCCGAGTGAGAAATGCCTTCCTGTTGACTGTGCTGTCCAGCTGTTGGATCCCTCTGTGCAGATGGAATCCCACCCCTGTGTGTGCTGAACTCTTTCCCTTCTGTGATTGATTTACAGGTGATGACACCATGACAGGAGATGGGGGAGAGTACCTTAGGCCAGAAGACCTCCGGGAACTGGGAGATGACTCTTTGCCAAGCAGCCAGTTCTTGGATGGTATGAACTACCTGAGGTACAGCTTGGAAGGAGGACGATCAGACAGGTATTTGTCTGGATACATCGCTTTTCTTGTGATAATTCCACACTCATTTTGTTACAAACGTTTGAAATCCCCTTTTCAGGGTCTCTCACTCGAGCTGGCGGAGGCACACCCACAGTTCTAGTTCTGAATAGCTACCCAGGCACTCCTGGGTGTGAAATGTCTGCTGTAAGTCAGCAGTGTCTCTGGACTTACTGCCTTTAAGAACTGGGGTACACTAAAGGGAATAAAAGAAAAAAAGTAGAAGTCTTGGCAACAGAATTTTTAACCTACCTCGTTTTCCAGTCTTGATTGTTATTCTGGCAGCATCTCCAAAGCTCAGTGGAATCAGTAGGATCCCTTCTGTTTACTTCAGTAGGCTGTGAATTGCTCCTGGAACAAAAGATGTCAGGAAACAGTTTGGTTTTCCTCACAGCATGTGTAAATCCCATCATTCAGGTCTCACAAGCCTGGAGTCTTTGCTGGTTTTTAGGCAGTTCCAGTGAGTCTGCTGAAAACAAAGTGACTGTGCGGGCTTTTTAACTCCTAGAGGAAGTTTATGAACTACAGCAGAGTGCCTAAAGTCAAACCCTTTTGTTCTTTCCATGGCAACAAAGATTTTATTTAAGATGATGTATACAAATGATTGTGCACGCAGATGTTAAGCCAGTTTAAGTTAAGCTCCCATTTAGAATGATTATACTGAAATGAAGCAAAATTATAAAGGGAGAAATAATGAAAGAAGAAAAACGTCTTTCTGACTCCATGGTCTCATTTTCTGTCACCTTCAGGTTACTGGTTTTAAGAATTTTCACAGAGATTGGTTCCATTGTTTTGCCTTTGCTTTAATGTGATTTTTCATTGCATTATACGGACTTTGGTTTTCCAAGAAATTCAGTAAAGCAGAACAGTATTAGCAGTCTAGACTCATGTAAACCTTATGCATTGATCAATTTGATTTCAGAACATATATTTTTCATTTGTAACCATCTTCCCTATTTATTTTATTTCTCTCTCCCCTTCATTTTCCTTTCTTTTCCATATGCTTTCATTAGCATCATGCCCAGGTAGGTATCACACAGCATGAACACCTGTTGTCTCTATACCCTTCTGTGGCACCTGTCTCTGTTCATCCACTTTGGAGGCCTGCTGTATGCCAGAAAGTTGGTTTGGAGGACCAAATGAACGATGCTGCTGTTGGAAAGTGTTTTCAAGGTTGATTTGTACAGTTTTCAATGATACCAGGTTTTTTCTCAGCCTCTGAAACTACATATACTTCAACAGGAATTACATTTAAGTGGACTAGAGCTTGTTAGATCTCTCTAGGCTTGTGGATATGCACTGCAACGTGGTCTCCCAGGTATCCAGGTTAGAAACTAGGCTAAGGAATGCTGCTTATATTTTCTGGATACCACCTGGGCCTTGCTCAGGGCTTAGAAGAGAAGGGTGATACATAAGGCACACTCTTACGTTCAGGAGCTTTGTAGCATTCCTGGGTTCCACAGTTCCATCTCTGTGGCTGAGTGTTATTGGCCCCACAGCCTCTGTGACTTAAAATTCATCAACCAGATTTGGAAAGAATCTGTATTTAGATGGTATTTTTGACTCTGATTTAGGTAGGTTTTTATTTTGTTTTATTTTATTTAAAGGGATTCCTCAAGTGCCTTTATTTCTGAGTCTTTAACTACTGGTTTGCTCTTGGTTTAGGTGGTCCATCTCACAGAGAGGGGCAGTGCCATCTGAACACTAGGTTTGAAATTGAGTTTAGAAGGAAATTTAAAGTTCTAATTAACTACAAACCTCAGTCATGTGTGTGCCTGTAGATAAAGCCCATACTGGATGTATTTACTGGAGCTTATGTACAGGTAGTACATAGTGGATATATACTTGTCGTGGTGGTAGTAGCAGTGAAGATGGACAAAATCACCGTGGAGATAACCAGCCAACTTTAGTTCAGGCTTCTTTTCGTTCAGTGTCTGTCCAGGACATGACAGTAGCTGAATAGCAGAACCTACAACTTGGATGGTGACTCTCTCACGAGCATTGCATGGCACAGCAAAGCAGTTCTGGAAGTGTCAAACGTGGAAATGAACACAGGATAATGAGGGCAAATGGGGTCTGCTACTGAGGCTCATTTCTCAGCCAAAGAACAAATGTTGGTTTCGTTTTTTCTCAAGACTTTCCAAAGCCTGATCCTTGTGTAGTGCCTGTCTTGGCTTCCAGTTTTGTACAGTCCACCTAGGATGCTCAACAGACCTTTGGTATGAGTCAGTCATCCAGAGCATTCATTTTTCTTCCATGTCATATATTTCTAATAAAAATAAGGTAACCATTTGCTTCTAAAAATGGATCAAAAACCCCAAACCTGAGTGAATGTAGCTATTGTTAAAGAAGGCTGAGTGGTCTGAATCAGATGGTATTTGAACTGCACTTAAAGCACTTGAAACTCATGTCTGTAGTGAATGCATGACTTGCTAACTTCTGAAAATGAATTATCCTTTAAAAATCTGCGTATCCAGATAAATGGCCTATTGTTCTGATCCCGCATATTAGTCATTCTGAGTACTACTCACAGATGTGTAAGCCAGGAAAACAAAACTGCTGCCTTCAGTTACATGTACAGTTATATTCCTCTACACCTATCGCAGAGTACACGTACAACATCTGAAGGTGGCTGATCTGTTTTTAAAAACCACTCCTGTAAAACTGCAGCCAGTGAATATCGAAGGGACAAAACTAGTGCTGTTTGGTAGCAGAAACCCCATTTACCTCGATATGTCCTTCTGTGGCGTCCTGTGTGTCTGGTTTTTTTCCTTTGCTTTTTGCTGGTGGATGCTGCAGTTACATTCTGAGCCAGCGCTTGGAAGCAGCTTATTTACTGCCTTGCACCTCTCATTGCTACAGCAACCAGCGTTCTGTGGAGCTGTGCGTACTCACAGCGAGATCTGTGCTCCCATTTGGACTGCCTCCCTAAAGATGCTGCTGGCGTTCACAGGAACAGTCCTGTTTTCCACAGGAGCTTGTGGCTGGCCACACTTCACCTTGCTGTGTGTACCTTCCAGGGGACAACGTCAAGCTTACTTATTTACAGGTTTAAGGGGAGAGAGTAGGTCAGGGGGCAAGAGTCATTCCAGCTTTTCCTCAGGTGGCAGCATTCTGGTTTTCCGCAGTGGTCTGTGGGACGTAGTGGAGAACTTCTCCAGAGAGCCTTGCTTAAAAGAAATTAATGCATTTTGTTGTAAGGAAACTATCATGCCACAAAGCCAAGCCTAAAGTATCTGTGAGTAAGCAACTGAGTCAGTGGAGAGGCTCTGTGGCCCGTGGTCGGGGAGGTGGCACAGCCCCGCCGTGTTCCCCCGGGACTGGGATCTGCTCCCCCTGGAAGCTGCATCCCGTCGCTAATTGCACGCTTCTTTCATTCTCCCACTCGCTCTGTCATGACACCTTCCCAACATCATCTGTGCTGCTGATGCATTGCTATGGCATCCTACCAACCTGCCAGCCTGCGGTCCTTCAGTTCAGACAGGTCCCACACCCTGAGCCACGCCTCCTACCTGCGGGACAGCGCCATGATCGACGACACCGTGGTGATCCCCAGCCAGCAGGTAAGAGAAAACCCCCTGAACTCACTCAGTGCCGGGAGAAGTCAGGGCAGAGAAAAAGATCTCGGCGTAAATCGCACTAAATGAGTCTGTGTGGTGTTTGCTGCTTGTTTATTTTAGTACAAGTCTCTCTGTTTTTGCTGATATTTAACAGCATATTGTACCGTGTTAAACTCTATTCCAGAATAAGTGGCTGAGCTGTGTGAGTTACAAGGACTGTGTTCTTAATGTTTTCTCCATTTTAACTGGTTTTTGAATGTTGCTACAACCATCGGGCTAAACGTTCTAGTGAACTCACTGCCATTGTACTCAAAGATACTCTCCTGAAACATGCTTTTAGTTAAAGAAAGCCCTCTTGGTAAATCACTCTTACCAAGAGGAAATGCCCTCTTGGTAAATCACAGCATTCATTTCACTGATACCACTAACACAGGATTACTTTAAGCAATTGCAGAATGGTACAATAAGGGGTTTTTAATATCTCGATGCTATTCTTACCCCTTTGTTTTCTTTTTAAAAAAATTATGCTTTAGGCACTGCTAAGCAAAATACATCTTATTGTTTGGTTGTTTATTTGATTTCATTGCAGTAAAAAGGGTTGGGTTTTTTTTTTTTTCTTCCCAAGGTAACAACTCTGGCCAAAGAAGCTGAAAGGAATTCCTATCGCTTAAGCTGGGGCCCTGAAAACTTGGACAATGTGGCTCTTTCTTCCAGCCCTATTCACTCAGGGTGAGTGTATCAATTAGCATTTTACTTAAAAATGGGAAAGAGAGTACCTGCAGTGGCAGCAGCTTCAACTAATGCTTAACTATGAGCTGTATTTTAATTCCTTACCTCCTGGAGCTGTCAATAAGTTGTTATGATCTCTTTAAGCTCTGACAATCAAGCAAACCTGAGTACCATGACTGTTCACTGAAATTGCTGCAAGTTAGTGAGCCCTGAGTCAAGTTCAAGAGGAATGAATAAGATAATTGACACATACACGCAGGAATTGTGTGAATTTTATGGAGAAATAAATCACTGCCTCTTTGGAATTAGCAATAATTGAGATCAAGGGCCTAATCATTCCAGATGATGAGTACTTACCGTGCTAGTGGAGTAATTTAGGTGAGCACTGACCCTGGTGTTTGCCTTTCAAATGGCAGGAATAGACAAACAACCTAAACATCGTGTGGTTTGTGTATATTTAGGCACTCTTTTCATGTGTTCTCACAACTGACTCTTCATAAGCATTTGCATTTAGGCAAGCTCATTGTTTTGGCATAAGGCAGGTCAAACTGCAGGCCCAGCCAAGTTCATGCTTAGAAAGCTTATCCTGGCTGGCCTTTTAAACACTCCTACTGCCTACTCCTCCTTACTGTGTTTTAAGTAATTCTGGTTTTCACACTGAATTCTACACTTGTGTTCTGCTGTGAGGTTTGATTAGAAACATGCAGATGAGTTCATAAAAGAACTGATGTAATTAAAAAGCCTCTAACTTCTGTGGCACTGCGTTGTACACAGCATGGCTGGACATCACGAGGGGAAAGATGAGTTTTGTTCATCTCAAACGACTTTGCAACTATCTTACAGTCCATATCTTTTGAAATATAGCACTGGAGTCCCATTTGGAATGACAGGTCTAGAGGAGGAACAATATTGTCATAACTGTGATTGCAAATGGCTTGATGTGACATAGATGAGAAGTATTTTTGTTGGCTGATAGGAGGATACTTGGCTGTGACCAGTGTTGTTTGGATTTTGCTTTTCATGAGCTCTACAACTAACAAATGAAATGAAAATACTTAATATGTAAAGTATGTATGTGTTTTTATATATGCTGGTAAGCTTTAAAATGGCTTTGGTGCTTTATTCTAACCCTACATAGATTCCATACTTTTTCCAAAGGATGTATTAGTTTTCCCTTTCAGAAAGATAGGTCTTGCCTGTGATTGCAGAGGATGAACTAAGGACTTTCTAGGAGAGTGGCATTTATTTTTTGGATGTGCAGTATTTTTGTGGTTTTCTTTTAAATTATATTAGTGATATTTCGATATTTTGGGATGACCAGGATGCTGGTAGTAGGAGAAGATATCTGATTTTAATAGGAGCAACACTCCTTCAGCCTTACATTAAATAGTAACCTTTCACATGACACAAATTATGTTCCTCTTTCTATACATACCACTTGCCACTAAATATTGTAATAAAGAAACCTATAATAATGATTCCTTGGCCTTTGGAAAAGACTGTACACCACTTCATTTTTATGTTGTTTAGATTTGTGCAAGTCATCAAATCATCATAAACCGTTGGGGGTATATATATGGTTTTTTTTTAGCAAAGCACACTGACTACTAGAGTTTGCTTTTGAAAGTGAAACAGTTGTAGAAGTACTGGAACAACAAATATATTTGTCATTTATACTCCTCTTGTCACCCACACCCTCCTCCACACACAGACACACACTATTAGTAGGTTTTTCTGAACCAGCAGCACTGCTATCATTTGGATGCATGCAGTGGAAAAGTATTTATCTGCCATGAAAGAAAACTCTTAGAATTTTTAGAGAAATCCTATATAAACACACTCAGTGGCCATGGGCAAGGGTCTGTCCTTGATTTTACCCAAGACACTGAAAATGTATTGAATTCAGATTGTGAAATAACTTATCAGCAAGGCATTGGACATGAAGATTTCAAGTCACAGAAGATTTTAAGTTTGTGTTCTGTGCAATCTGAGGAAAAAAATTACGCCCTGCATTGTTTCAGTGGTGAACCCCAAATTGTTGTTGGGTTCTTACTGATGTCCCGTTGTAGGGAAGTGTTTCTGTGGATCAGTGTAACACCCCCAGCAAAAGCATCAATTCCGAGAGAACTGTTCTCTCAGTGTGGAATTTCACAGGCACGTACTTCAGCCTTTGCATAACTAACCAAAACCCTTTCCATGTCTGAAATTTCAGAAGGGGAAAATGTTTTAACTGTCTACTTATTGTTTCAATGTGTTGATAATTTCATCAGTAAGGAAGGAAAAGCAAGATCTTTTGTCAGGGTCTTTGGCAACTGTTTCAAAACCCAGAAAACGTTTCTCTCTTAAGAGGTGACATACTTGTGGTGCTCAAAATCTCAACATAAAGATCTCCTGGACATTTTACACTGTTGACAGTTTCTGAGTAGTTTCATGCATTGGCTGAAGGTAAAAATATGAATTCCTGCATTTAAACTCCCTTTCAGCAAATCAGATTTGCTTCTCTTGATAAAACAATCTGATCTTACATATTGAGCTAAGTTAAGGACTTCTGAATATACCAGAAAGTTTAGGTGCTAAATATCCAATAATATAAGAGTTTTATTGCTTTGCTGGTGATATCAGGGGATATTATTTATAATTTCCTGTTAAGGTGTTGTGACAGACAGAACTACACCTACATAATTCAAATACGTTTCACAGTCTTACTCTCATACCTCACCATATCCTATTGTGGAAGAACAAATTTTCTTCAAGTTGAAAGGCAAAAAAATCACTGAACTGAAAGGTTTCTTTTTGCTTGCAGCATTTAGCTTTGGGTCCAGGCTTTGATATTAACTTGATTTTTTGTTCTGGAGAAAATACGTAGCAGCTCTGCAAATGTTCCAGCTCTGACTTGCTCACAGTAAAACTCCTATTTAATGAAAGATATTGAATATATATAATTTGATGGAGAGGTCCCTATTTGACTGTTTGATGATTTGAGAGTATCAGTACTTCTATCTTGAAAAAAAAAAGTTGGGATATTATTAGTGAGTTTGTCTTTCTGGAAGTCCTTGCCTCCATCAATGAAAAAAGGTGAAGGATGAGGGAGTGGGCATCTCATACTGTGACAAATAATGTGAATTATCATTCTTAGCTGCATGTCTGCAAAAAAGGAGGCTGGATCCTTGCTAACAAGGTAATCAAAATCTATTTCAAGTGTTGTATTTTGAATCCATAACATTGCTTTTCCCAATGTGAGATTGATTTCCTGGAAATCGTTATGGAAACAGGACCTGGCAGCGACCAGCTGATAGTCATTTCTTAAATCTGAAAGTCTGAATGACTTCAAATTTTGCTGTAGCTTTATGACCTTTGTTCAGAAAGTTACAGTGAGGAAAAACAGCGGATTTGTTTCATGAATAGCAAATTGGTGTTAATGGAAGAAAATGGCAACGGAGATCCATAGAAAAAGGGACATTGGAAAACTAACTGTCCGTGTGACACCGAGTGATTACCGAGAGCCTAAACAGGTCAAACTGAAAGTTTGGAATTTAAAGGAGGACAAGAAACATGTTGAAATGGAGAAGAGGGGAGGACAGGAGCTATAGATAGGGAAATCAAAGAAAAGAAATAATGATTCATCGTGTAATCAGGAACACTGGCTGGAATTACCTTCGATTCCTTGCCCTCTGATAAATCATGGCCCACGTTTCACACGTGGATACCTGAACTGAGCAGCACTTCCCTTGATCTGCTCCTCGAAGGTTTCTTCAGAATCTAGCTGTGCATTTCAGGCATCTGACTTCCAGTGGGAGAATGTCTGGAGAGGGCCCAGATCACTGGAGTTTTACTCCTGTAGTAGCAGTGGCCGTTTGTAACCAGGGCTGTTCTCGTAGGCTCGTTTCCGTGCTCACTCCTGCCTTCTCACACGGAATGAATATGCACATATATGTATATGTTCATGTGTTTGATTTAGAAATCGGTTTCATTTTTTTTCCCAATATTTCAGTATTTCATTTAACTCATTCTTTTCTCCTCCCCCCCTTTCTTTTCCTTTTTGATGTTAAATCATCTATTCTATTGCAGATGCTCTTCTCCATGTCTTGATCTTGACAACAGCAGGTGAACTTCTGCATAATTTCTTTCTTTAATACATTGCACTTCTCACCCACCCTATTTATCCTCCCCTCTTACCTCACTTCAGGATGCTTTTGTGTTTTGATAGTGCACGTTAGCCAAGACAAAAAAATCAGTTTAACTAGCAGGAATAGTTACATGTGGCCCTGTTTCTCTTCTTATGCAGTAAGTGCCCACTTTCTCCCTCTGCTTTGTCATCTATAACAAAAGAGTTCTGAACACATAATAAGTCCACTGCAAAAAAAAACTTAACAAAGCTCCTTATGCATTCCTAGATTGTTTTAACCACTGGTTTATTTAACAATACCCTTTCTTTGTCCGTGGCATGCTTTAATATTAATATTTAAAGGAAGGTAAAAACCCTCCACAAAAACCCAACACAAACCACTGTAAATTGTTAAATTATTAAGTGGGCCTTTTATCTCATTGTCTATATAAAGAATATTTCAGAGCCACTCCCTAGGCCATATTTGCCCAGTTGTGCCACCATATTTGAACTAGTAGAATAACTGCCCAGGCTGAGTGTATATTATTTTTCATGCCACACGTATTTTTTTGTGCTGTAGTTAATCAGTGCTTGAAGCTGAGCCATTCCCAAAGGAGATTATCTTCCCTTGGCAATACTGAGTGTTTATTGCCACCTCTTCAGCTCCTTTAACATGACGGTAGAAAGGTGAAAATCTCCTTAAATATTCAGCTGTGCAAAATTGTAAAATGGTTAAATGAACCCCCAAACTACAATTTTTAGGCCACGTCACTCAGTCTCTCAGCAGCCGGCTGATGCAGTGGATGTTATCAGAAGTCAATACTATAGCAGTTTCCCACGTAGGATCATGTTTTTTGTCCTCCTGGAATGTGTATTTTGCCTTGTTTCTGTATGGCACAGTTGCAGCCTGCTGGAAAGCACGCTGAGGTAGTTGAATGACTTGCTGTTGACTTCAGCGGGAGCTGGATCAAGGCCTTTTTTCGGAATTTCAGCCTCTCCGGGTTCTCCTCCTCCTGCTGAACACTTTGGGATGGCTGAAGCACCCTGATTGTTTGTTTCTGCTTCTTCACACTGCGACTAACACTGAATGCTGCTATCTCCTTGTTTCCCAGTTTCTGTTATTAAGTTCAGAAAAACCTAATGCTGAAAAGTTCTATCATGTGTCTCCAGTGGATGTGCTCTCCTTGGAGCTTTTGTTTCCTGCTGCCCGATGAGCGCATGTGTGGCTGCACAGTCTGAGAGAATAATCGTACCTGAGCCGAGTGTATGAAGGTGGTGGTGTAGATTTTGCCTCTCCTGTGTGTTCCAAGAACTGTTGCCTGTCCCAGGAAGCCCCTTCCCCTGCTGGGTTTTGCATGGCTCTCCCAATGACTCTGCAGAATGGGACGTGTGTTTGAGTGCCAACACCTGAGGCTGTGCCTGTCTCTTCACAGGACAGGGACTCCTCACAAAGCACACAACAAGTATCTTCCTTCACCCCCTGCAGCACTGACACATCCCTTTTTTTAATTTATTTGTTCATCCTGCTGTTCTCTTTCAAATGAGGATAGGTACAGAATAAAACCAAGTTAATTCTATGTGAATAAAATCAGCAAAGGGGGTAACTCAGGCTCTGATCTGAAATACAAATTTCATGAAAACAAGGCCCCAACTTTTTGTCCTTTTATCCAGTGTGTAATATTGTCTGTGTTTTGTTCCAAGTGAAGCCATTAGAAATGTCATTGCTGTTTGCTCTGCTCTCTGTAGAAGGCATGGAAACAACCTGAAAGATTTAGGGGCCTTTGTGTGTGTCCTCAACCAGAGGGGCACTGTAGCCAGTGTTACTTGGTATAGTTACCTTTCATATGGCAAGTATGTAGTTTTTAATTGCTCTAAAGTGGAGGAGAACGAAATGGCCTTTAATTTTTGAGTAAGACTTGCTACATTAGAAGGCAATGGATGATTCTTGAGCTGACTGCTATGTGTTTAACTGAAGCATGTATAGACTCCCCTGCAGTCTATAACTGATTCTTATAAAATAATTGCTTTTGCACTTTGTTTTTTTCTTTAGAGAAATAGTCCTCATTTCCCCTTCATTCTCTTTAAAAGAAGGAGGCAATGATTTCCCCAAACCTGATTTGTTTCATTGATTTGGCTGTCATGTTGCCACCTTGCTAAATCCCAGGAAAGCTCAGTATTGATCCAATTTGCAAGGCTGTGGGGGTCACATGTCTGTGTCATGCTTCATTTCTACCAGAACCTTTAAAACTGGAAGTGGAACTTACTCAAAGGCTGTCTTAGTACTGAGAAAGATGCACCTATACCCATAATCTCCTTTGACTTTGAATCATCACTTAATTAAAATTTAAGTTAAAGTTCCTTTAATCCCCTTTATTTACCTTCTTTTCTTTTCTATTTTTCCCCTCTTGAACCATTTGTGTTTCTCTTTAATGATCCCTCTCCTCTACATTCTCTGTACACAGGTGGTTGTTAGTGCTTTTAGTTGTGCCCCATGCAGTTGGCTCATGGGGTAAGCTCTGAGTTTCCTGCTCAGCTTCAGGGAGTATATATGAAATTAGGGTTATTAATATGCTGCTATTACGCATCGTTTTCTTTTTGACCATGGGAATTTATCACCATAAGGTATCACTTGGCAGAGTGATGGCTTCATCTGCCAATTATTCCTGCTAGTTTTATTTGTTGAGTGCAATCTCTTCCCATCTCAGCCTTGTCACTCAACAACACTGGTAAAAGAAGTGTTGGAGAGAGGAAAAATAACGTGTGTGCGCGTGGGCAGCAAAATAATTAGTTTGCATTTTATATTTCCCTTATATTAGTCATAGAATTTTTTCACTTTCCCAAATGCACATTTCAGAAAGCATATTTTATATCATGTGTTAGTTTTGTATGAATTATCTGTGTATTGATAGACACATTCCTTCAAAAGGGAAAAGCTTTTCCGGTCCTGGAACAGTAATGGCACGTTCCAGATGCCCTATTATGTAGCAAATAGGCAGGAAAAGAGGCTGCTGTGATTCAGAAAATGCATTATTATGAATTACTGGCTTCACCCTCTTGCATGAGGAAAAAGTATATGAAATGTGCTGATTAAAAAAAAAAGATGGAAAGAAATTGGATTAAATAAGTGCATGACAAAATGGATATGGCAACAAGGTGGGAAATAAACAGGGTGGTGTGGTGGAAAAGGATGTGTTTTTACACTCTGTGTCAGCTCTACAAATCCTGTGTCAGTGTATTATCCCTTGAGGTCTAGAGCTGAGAAATTTTCCCCCTCAGTTTCTTTCCTTTGCACTGTATTCGTGGTAGTTCTCCAAAATCTGTTTTCCAGGAATTTCGCAGTATTACATAGCTGGGTTTGTGAACTGACTCCTCCATAATGTGATAATTGGCACTAGTGCTGTTCTCACACTATTCTGTGCTTGTCTGAATAACTACTTTAGATCTTCCTTATGATAGAAACAGCTGTTTTTACAGTGGATGATAATAATAATAACGTCTTACTGTCTTTATTTTAACCATTGTTATGTTTGTGTCCTCTTTCCAGTGAGACTTGTCCTTGCCTGTTTTTCCACTCTTTGGAGCAATGGTTGCTCTCAGTGAGAGATGACTGATAGACTCTGTGATAGATTTACTGAGCCAGCAGGCACATTCAGTAAACTTAAACTGAGAGAAAGAGTTACAACCATGTTAATAGAAGGGAGATGATTTGGTTTGGAGCCCCACCTTTCCTGTGTATTTTTCTCTGGCACTTAACAGTGGGTTTGGCATTGCTGAGGCACATGTGGAGATAAGCTAAGGAGGATATAGGGTAGATAGGTGACCCAGCACTAAATGGACAGTGACAGAAGGGGATCCTGATGTTAAAGTACACAGTCTTTATGTCAATAATGAGAATAACTGACTCCCTAGAATTGTGTTTATGACAGTTTACCCAGTGAGAAATGTGAATGCTGCTTTAATTCAGTCAGAGCTTCTGGTAATTGCGGGGGGGGAGCTTTTGTGTTGCTCACAGTGTGTTAGCTTTAAAATGTGAAACTCCTCTTCCAGCAGCGTCACTAACTGCCTCAAACAACACCTCTTGTACTGGAGAGCTGCACCAATTCTCCGAAACAGCACCACTTTGATAACACCACTTCATGCACTTAACGGGCGATTGCAGTGCAAGCCGAGAGCATTAGTGCAACAATTGAGCACTCAGTGTCTCTTAAGCTCTTCTTTCATCTGTGCTTTACCCTGTATAAAGAATGTATTTTGTGAAGGAAGCTCCCATTCTTCTCAACTAATCCCCCCCGACAATGGAAGCTGTAAAATGTTTTCATTTTCTTTTTTTCCCCCCTTGTTAAAACCACAGAAACACCAAGCTCTAAGGAATGAGATAATGGTTGTACTACCCCCGAGTTTTACACTAAGCAAAGCCTAGAGGTATCTGAATGGCAGTAGACTAGGAGACTGCATGTGTGAGACAGACTGGCATCCGTGGTGCATGGTGTGCTTCCGACTGGCGCTTGTGGCTCCTTCCCATCCTCCATCCCTCTGACTTGCACGGTGTGTCGAGTGTTGTGTTCTTACAGCATGTGGAATTCCTTGTGTGGACAATGAATGGATGCAATGTTTGTTGCACAGAACGGTCAAGGGGACAGTGGAAAAATCCCTGTGTTCGTTACTCCTGTTACAAGGGAGTATATTTTCTCTGTTGCAGGTCCTTCAGTTGCATTTCTGTGACTCCCCATGAGATGATTCTATTTTAGTGGCTAGAACTAGGCCTGACACCGTTCTGTCTCCTCTGCTCTTACTTTCACTTCCAGCAGCCTGACATTCCCATCCCACATCAGGCATGATCCTAAGTCATAAACCAGTAAAAAAAAAAAATAAAAAAAAATTGGAAGTAGTTCTACACCTTTCCCAAGAATGTCCCAAATCTGTCAAAATCTACGTTTGGTTATATGTGGAACTACAAAAAATTAAGCACAAAAGAAATTCCAAACAAAATAAAATGTTTTTCTCCCTCTTAAAGAAAAAAATAATTTCCCTTGTGCTAGAAGAGGACTCCCTGTAGATGGATTTGTGCATCTCTACGTTTTCCAGTGGGGCACTGCATTGGTGTGCAAAGTACTACAGACAAACAAAAATCCATAAATAAATCTCTTACACAGTTTATACCCCTCTCATACGGTGCCTGTAGCTATTGTTGTCTGACCAAAATCCAAAATTTGTCTTCAAGCACAAATGACTTGCTGGGGTTTTTTTATGGTAACCCCACTGATGGAGTATGAATTGTATCCACATGCTCCAGAATGAAATTTGGTTGTTTTTTTTTTTAATATCCAAACCTATTTTTGTTAGAAATTATATTTTGCCGAATAATCATAAAATTATATTGAGAGCCCCCCAAAAAAATCCCACGCCATCCTGTCACAATTGGCTTTATATTTTTGAATCATAAATAATTTCCTTGTATTTGCTTGTGAAGTATTTAATGAGTGCCCACTTTAAGCACAGTTGTTTGCAGATACCGAGGAGTGATACAGGCTCACATTTATTGGTGTCTGCTGGTACTTTACCAGCAGCAGCACCGTGAAACAAGACTTTCAGTGAAGAACACTTAGGTAGCAGTTGTTAATGAATAAACGACCTCAGCATGATTTGGTGCTTCCCATGGGAGAAAGGCTTTTTCTAATTGTGCCTCTTGAGCAAGAGCCCCGTTGACATACGTAGTGGGACGTACCCACGGAACATGCCATAAGACTCTGTCTCTGACTGGTTTTCCCTGGTTTTTGCAGCTTCCTGGTGAGCTTCATGGTGGACGCCCGCGGGGGTGCCATGAGGGGCTGCCGGCACAACGGGCTGCGCATCATCATCCCCCCGCGCAAGTGCACGGCCCCGACGCGCGTGACCTGCCGGCTGGTGAAGCGCCACCGGCTGGCCACCATGCCCCCCATGGTGGAAGGGGAAGGGCTGGCCAGCCGCCTCATCGAAGTGGGACCTTCTGGGGCGCAGTTCCTTGGGTAAGGGGGTTGGCCACGCGGCCCGGAGGAAAACGTTCTCAACCGTGTTTTCGCGTTTTAAGTTGCACCGGAAGGGTTGTTTTTTTTCGAGACATGAGGTGAAAAAGATCTTTGTGGCGTGGTAGCAGACAGAAACACAGATCTGTGAAATACAGATTGGTTGCCACTTAACGAATCGTGAAGGTTTTACACCTTTTCCTTTCAAAGTGGGTATTTTAAGCACTTGCACTAAGGTTAATGTGCTTCTGCGGATATAATTATTACTCAGTGTTGTGGGATATTATAGTGGGAAGAGACTCCCTTAGAACCGGAAAAGGCAGTTCATGCTCTATTTAAAAGATGAGTAGCACAGCACTGATCTAAACCCCGAATATGAAGCTTGCTACATACACAGTGGGCTATTCTAGGGACTTCTGTTCTGTTATCAGTAATTTGGACTATGAAGGAAGCACAGTGCCTTTGATTTTTCTGGAGCTGAAATTGCTAAAGTAAGCAATTGGACAACCCTGGAATTTTTTGGTCATTTCTTTTGTCCTGTGCTGCAAAACCTGTAGAAAGGTCAGATTTGTGTCTGCTTCAGCAGACAGTTCGTTTCAGCAATTTTCAGCTGAAAGCAACAGTCACTTGCACTTCTAAAAATTTGTTTTGCCAACTGTTCTCCCTATCAACTGTGGCATCCAGAAGGGAATGATTGAAGGAACCCCTTCTATTACATTCAGAAAGTAGAAAAGAAGTGACTCTGTGAGCGGCAATAGTTTAAATCCATTTGGGAACAACTCAGTTGCTTTAAAATCCTATTATAATAGGCAGTCATCAGAGCTACCATCTTCATTAGTGCTACCACTTATTCTTTTCACATCTTGGTCACCTTAAAGAGAAAGCAGAAAGAAATATAAAGAGCAGAAGAAATATTGTGCTTTCACATTCAGTCTTCCTGTTATCTCTGTCGCACACAAATGGATTTTGAGTACGTCTCCCTTTTTTTTTTTTAATGGTTTCTCTATCTAATGAGAACGTCTCCCTAAAAGACAAGGCTGTAGCGGAGTTGGTTCATTCTCAGCTCTTTGTGCCCTTTCCTGCGAGTGTTTTTCCGGGTGTTGTGCTGGCAGTGAAATCAGAAAATCGCTGTGCAGTTTGCAGAGGTGCATTCTAAGGTCCAGATCCCGTTCCCATCGAGTTCATGGCCAAAGCCCCCATAAAGCAAGACAAGATCCTAAATTTGTGAAACCGATTTTGCCGATTTTGGTCACCAAATTGTCACAGCTAGGACGGAACCTTATTTAGTGTACAGCCTAATTCCACTCTGTGCACCAGACAGTGGCACTGGCGTTCTGGCACAAAAAATACATAAAGTTTATTTATGTTCTTTCTTTCACTGCTGCTTTGGATGTACTCAGTAAACTTCATCTGCCTACGGCTCCTCCCCCACTTAATGAGGGAGAAAGCTTGGTCAGCCGAATCCTTCAGCTGGGGCCTCCTGGGACCAAATTCCTTGGGTAGGAGAGACTTGAAACAAATTGATGGATGCTGACCTCCCCATTCTTCTCCTCCTTCTGCAATATGATTTTTTTATTGTCATTATGCCCATGATATTGTCCCTTTCTATCATTTGAAATTTTGTACACTTAACCCTTAGTGGACCATTTTTCAACCTTTGTGATATGTGGTTTTGTTTTGGTGGTATGTTTGTATCTTTTTCTTCGAGTACTGTGGCCTTCATTTTTGTTTTGGCATGAAATCTTCCTAGTTATGTGCTTGATGTCTGTAGCAAAGCAACCTGGATTGGGACAAAAAAAAAAAAAAGGAATCTACTGTAAATTTCAAGCTGTTTTTTTGTATCAAGGACTGATCAATCGATAAGTTCTATGTTGGATACCACCGGTGTGATAGAACACATGGCATCTACTATGTATATGGTAACCTGTGTGAGTCCTCTAATTAGAGAAGTGTTTATACAAATATATTTATATTTTCTCTCTTATTTCTAAGAGTATGTATGTATATGTGTATCTAAATATAGATATATTATATGTACACATGTGTATATGTGTGTGTATATATATATATATGGGCGCTTATGCTGATACATGTATTGACATGTGCTTGTAAGGCAACAAGGCAAATTCTTATCTCCTATACTGCAATAGCAACCCAGACAATCTCCTCAGACCTCCTGTATCTCTCCCGAGGTGTAAATCAGGAATAAGTTCATTGGAATATATAGAATTATGAAGAAGTAAATTGGCGCAGGACACACCTGCCCCCTCGATAGCAATGAAATTATTCTGATTTGCACTAGTATAAGTGAGATCAGAATTTGTACCACTATTCCTGTATATTACAGTAGATTCTCTTTGAAATGAAGTTGCACAGGTTAACCCAGACAGTAGTGACAACTAAAACGAGCATGAGTTTTTGATGGATTTGCGGAACAATCACCAAATTTCCAGATAAGCACTATTATCTTACCAAATCTCATTCACACTGTGGAAAGAGGTGAATGCACTTTTTCATCTGTCCTTCAGCACTTACTGGGTCCCTGTAAACATTTAGTTTGTGTTAGTGGCCTACTAGTTTAGGATTGTGCCGAAGTATTCCAGCCAAATAGGTAGAATTCCAGGTCACTTTGTGGCAGACTGAATAGAGTTGCTGTTAATCCTGTCTCTTCCTCTCTCCCGTGTGCATTTAATGCGCTGTGTTGCCGTGCCAGGCCTGTGATTGTGGAGATCCCCCACTTTGCTGCTCTGCGTGGGAAGGAGAGGGAGCTGGTGATCCTGCGCAGCGAGAACGGGGACAGCTGGAAGGAGCACTTCTGTGAATACACTGAGGATGAGCTGAACGAAATCCTCAATGGGATGGATGAAGGTACCCAGGGGGGGACTTGGCTTTTTATCCTGCTCCTGCACTGCTGCTCTAACTGGGGTAATAGCTTTGACCATTTGCTTACTTGCCTTGCCTCGTCTGCTGAAGTCATGGGATGAGACATCTGCCATCACGAAATTGGGAAGAGGTGCTACGCTTGTGTTTGCTGCTGCTCCTTTTCATGGTGTGAAACAAAAAGTTTCCATAGCAAACATCTTTCCAAAACAAGGCAATTATCATACTAATCCTTCCCAAGCAGCCCCACGTGTGGGAGGAAATGTCAGTCACGGGTACTCTTTGCTTTCTGAGAGAACAGAATGGCCTTGGGCTGTCTTGGAGCTGCAAAATTTGTTAGTTTTTTAACAAAAAAACCCAAACAAACCCCAAAGTAAACAAGCCACTTCACAGAATTAAAGGCAAACTCATACTTTTATAGTTTTTTATTTTGAAGTTTCGTTTTCTTTGTGCTGCATCACGACGTTCTAAATATGTGAGGAAGAAATGAGCTTGGACAAGTCCTTTGGTGTGTTTGGCTGCTTATCTTGGAGATGTCAACATATTCTGTTGGCTGTCTTAAGTTCCCTTCAGTTGGTTGGTCAGTCTGTCTGTCTGTCCTTTTCCGTATTTCTCTGGTTTAGCTGAACACTGGGATGTGTTCCCTTTTCCCCCTCGATTTCTAGACTAAAAAACTTTGTGTAAGTTGCATGAAACTATGAAAAGCTTGACTGCATTTTGAAGTTTCTGTGAAACTCTTGTCTTCTGACCATCTCCTCTTTCGCCCTCAGTACTTGACACTCCAGAGGAGCTGGAGAAGAAGCGGATCTGCCGCATCATCACCCGGGATTTCCCTCAGTACTTCGCGGTGGTGTCCCGGATCAAGCAGGACAGCAACCTCATCGGGCCCGAGGGAGGGGTGCTGAGCAGCACTGTGGTGCCACAAGTACAGGCAGTCTTCCCAGAAGGGGCTCTAACCAAACGAATCCGCGTTGGCCTCCAGGTACGGTGCAATAATCACAAGGTTTTTAGTGTAAAATCACCTTCTTTGAAGTTCTGGGCCCCTCAGTTTAGGAAGGGTGCTGGAGAGGTGTCCAAAGAAGGGCAACGAGGCTGGGGAAGGGACTGGAGCACAAGTGCTGTGAGGAGAGGCTGAGGGAGCTGGGGTTGTTCAACCTGGAGAGGAGGAGGCTCAGGGGAGACCTCATCACTCTCTACAACCCCTCTGACAGGAGGGGGGAGCCAGGTGGGGGTCAGTCTCTTCTCCCAGGAACCAGCAGTAGGACAAGAGGGCACAGTCTTGAGCTGTGCCAGGGGAGGTTCAGCTTGGATATTAGGAAGAAATTCTTTACAGAGTAATCAGACACTGGAATGGGCTGCCAAGGAAGTTGGTGGAGTCACTATCCCTGGAGGTGTTTAAGAAGAGACTGGATGTGGCATCAGTGCCATGGTCTGGGTGACAAGGTGGTGTTGGGTTATAGGTTGGACCTGATGATCTCACAGGTCTTTTCCAACCTAGTTGAATCTGTGATTCTCTGAATGGAGAACAGCATGTTCAACTTATCGTGTTGTATCTTGTCTACGATGCTTCTAGTAAAAATAGTAATAATAAAAAAGAAAGTCCATGCAAAAGTCAAAGCAAGTAGTAAAACTTTGGGTTTTCCAGTTAGTTCAGATTCCTATCTGTTAACTGTCCGTATAATCTTGAGAAAAGTACCTAATTTTGCTGATGATTATGATATAGTAATAATAATATAATATATTGATAATGATACAGTAGGTCATAGAACAGTTTCTTAAATACTTCTTGTGAAAGGCAGCAGAGAAAAAAAAAGTGCTGCAATAATTAAGTCAGCTGTACAGATTCTTAGCATGAAGGAACCAGCCTAACAATTCACTCCTGAAAGAAGGGGAAGTCTTTTCCCCTGTCCTCCTGCTGCTTGCATCCCCAGCTTACCCTGACCAGGAGACTGTGCTTGTTGGTATCCCCTAGGATTGGGTGAATAGCACACTTTTAAAACAGCTCAGAGCTTGTTCTAAGGGGAACTCACAAACTCACTACGTTGTTTTCAAGTAACCATGCTGTTATTTTTCCTGTTGCTCTGGCAAGGCTCAACCTATGCACACTGAACTTACGAAGAAGATTTTAGGCAACAAGGCCACCTTCAGCCCCATCGTCACGCTGGAGCCCAGGAGGAGGAAGTTCCACAAACCCATCACGATGACGATTCCCGTCCCCAAGGCCTCCAGCGACGGGATCATGAATGGCTACGGAGGCGACACGCCCACCCTGAGGTTACTATGCAGCATAACAGGTAGGAGTGCCAGTGCTGGAGCTTTCCACGTGCATCTTGAATCTGTCACTCCTCGTGGGCTGGAAAATGTTTTAAGCTGATTACACACACGGGAAGCTCGGAGAAAACCTGGCTGGGATGAGAAGCTGTGAAAATAAACTACTTCGCAAACAATTATTTTTAAACAGAAATAACATTTGTTGTTTGGACTAACAAGAGATGTGTAATATAATCATACACTTGAGGTTTGGTGGGGTTTTTTGCATTTTCCTTACAGTTTGTGTCTTGAAAACCAACATAGCTCTGCCTGGCAGAGTAAGTGTAGTTCAAACTTAATGTTGCACTACACTTGAATGAAAAATAATGGATTTAAACACTTAATGCTTGCTATAACTCCAAAGTGACCAGTGCCTCATTTAGTCTCACTTAAGAGGCAGAAATGAGCTGCATGCATTTAATTTAATAAATTAATTTAATCATGTTTAATTTAACCCCTCCAATCCTGCCAGCATTGGTGGCATAATATGGACCCAAGGAGAAGGCATGTCTGGGATTATTACTGATTTCATAACCATTAAAAACTCAGAAGAATTGAAAATATTTCTTAGAAGCAAAAGAGTTGTAGACTTGCTTGGTTTTAATTTTTTTTTTTTAAAATCTCTCTTCCTTCAGGAGGAACCACCCCTGCTCAATGGGAAGACATCACCGGGACAACACCACTGACATTTGTTAATGAATGTGTTTCCTTCACAACAAATGTGTCTGCCAGGTACCTACACAACCAAACATGAGTTTTACAGTGATACTTTCAAGTGCAGGTCTTTTTTTCCCAACAAATATTTCCTTTCAACTATTTTAGTTTATACAGTAGAAGGAACAGAGATACTTATTATTATACAAATTTCCGTGGAAATAGAAATTTTTTGTTTGGGTACCTCATTGTACATCTTAAAAGAGAGATTACTTCCAGAATATCCAAAAACTGAGGAGTCATGCAGAAAGACCTGTAGGTGTACAGAACTGGGGTCTAGAAGCATTTCCTCCAACCATTTGTTCCTGGGACGAGGTTCAACTGCTCTCTTCCTGAAAACAGAATTTCATATTAAAATAATAATAGTAATAATACATATATCTGTATGTATTTTAGTTTGTACACTGGCCATGATTTATATCACAGAAATGCACAGAAATCTCCTCCCCTGTAACAGGAGATGCAATCCATGATCTGGAAAGTGTTCCATTTAGGGAGTGTGGTCTAGCAAACAAAAATCTTGGATAACTTGCCCATGAAATTCAGTGAATTCAGTGACAACCTTGAGTGTCCTGGGCAGTTATTAGTATTAGCTGAGATTTGTTATATGGTGAAATAAGGTTTGAGTGTTAAAATGAGATCAGCTATTGCAGTCCAACCCCCAGTTTAATGTTAGGCAAAATAAAGTAATATTTTATTATACTTTCTCAGTTCAGAAAGGGCTTTTTTTCCCCATTAACCTGGATGCTTTGTTGATGTACATTCCTTTTTGGTTCAGGTCAACATTTTGCTGTAACAGCAGTGGCCACGAGAGGGAGATCTTACAGTGTATTTAGCTTGCTCTCAGTCTGTGTAAGGGGCGAAATTAAAGCTGAATTAAAGGTTAATTTAAGAACCATATGTGGACACTAGATGCAGAGTTTGAGAGGTCCAAGTCCCTGAAACTGTGAAGTCCCCAGCAAGGCTACATGTGAAATACAACCAGAATGAGGGTGACAGCTTATGAATGTTATGTTTATAGTGGATCTTTCCTAATCCTGATGATGACATGAAAATTGATTACTGTTGTTAATGTTCTGTGATATAGGCAGGGTCCCATGTAGAGATTGTAAGGGGTTCTACCTCTTCTTTGTAAATGAAATGAATGTTCAGCTGACTCCTTTCACTCAAACGTGACTTTAAGCGCTGGTAAAGTTAGAAAATGGGATTTTTCATGTATTTGGAGTCAGGGAAATAACTACTTTCTTTGCCAAAGGACAAGCTAACCTTAATTTTTTTCACTTGTGCCCTGGTCTAAAAGTGCTGCTGTCCTTATTTCCTTGCCAAGAATCGGCTGATTTTGGACTGTTTACTGTTCACAGTAATTTTTTCTGTCTAGCTAAATCATTAATGATGGACAACAATTTTCCCATTCACATTGTTCAAAATGAGCTTGGGAAAGAGATACATTTGTCATGTGAATCACACTGCAGACTTGGAGGCCTGGCTGTTGTTTTCCATTTCCTGAGCTGCAGCTTTTTAAAAAATTGTCTGTATTTGGGCTTTTTAGCCCCTGGTGTATGACAGCAAATCATTGAGGCATCTGGTGGTTTCTAAGAGGATGTAGCCTCTCCAGTTTGAGTCCAGCACAGCATAGTTCTCCCACACAGGAAAAGGAAAGTATCAGTGTGCAGATCCTTTCTGTGCCACACATGCTTTCTCTCCTTCAAATGTCATCAGCTTGTTTTTTTTGACCGATGTGTTTGTTAAATGTTCTAAAGAGCAGCACAGCACAAAATTCACTGTTATTCAGCTGCAGATGAGTAAGCCCAGAGCAGTCACGCTGAGAAGGTGTGCTTTGGGGTCGTAATGCCATGTAATCCACAGTAAGGAATAAGCCCCCTGTAGATTAGATCAGCTTTTGAGCTGTCTTTGACCTCTCCTGACTTCCGTCTCCATCCTACGGGTATGAAACTCGAGCGTGATTTCCACCCACACAGTGGATTTTATGTAGAAGAAATGTCATCGGCTCCGCAGAGAAACCAAAGTGATGGCTGGGAAAACAGGCAGCACATGTTACTCCCTGGAAAATACTTGGTGATTAAATTCACATGAGAATCATTTCTGACATTGCGTGCAGGACGAGATCATTTACACTGACCTAAAGACCTCCAGGTTTTGATATTGTATATAAGGAACGTGCTTTTATCCTTTAAGTTAGATGGTGGACAAAAAACAAGCGTAACAATTCTTTTTTTGTGACTTGTTATCTACAGTTGCTGGGCTTACCAGCTAATGCTGCCAGGCTGGGGAAATATATAATTTCCTTTCTTAAATCTTTCTGTGCTGATGACCCAACTCTTCATTTTCCTTTACAGATTTTGGTTGATAGACTGTCGACAGACACAAGAATCTGTTACTTTTGCTTCCCAAGTGTACAGAGAGATTATCTGTGTCCCCTACATGGCCAAATTTGTGGTGTTTGCCAAATCCCACGATCCCATCGAAGCGCGGTTAAGGTGTTTCTGCATGACGGACGACAAGGTGGATAAAACTCTAGAACAACAGGAAAATTTTGCTGAAGTTGCCAGAAGCAGGGACGTAGAGGTACCGTACAGGACTCTGTTTTCTCCATTTTCTAGTGTCTGCTTTTAAACTAAAATATTTTCTGCCTTCTGTCTGCCACAAGTACTGCAAAATAACTGCCAGCAACTACTGTCATGAGGCAGTATCAACTGTAGTGATAAGATGGAAACTTGGACTGCAGTCAGATATAAAGGAAAAGTAGTGATGAAACACTATTCCCAATGGGAAGCTGCTGAACTCTCAGCTGAGCTTTAGCCCATAGGGCTAAAGGGGGACAGTCAGAGCCAAAAAACACATGTAAATCCCAGTTTCCAGTAACTCCTAAATGCATCTCACTAACCAAAAAGGCAGTTTGACAGTAGTCATGTTTTGTCAGCACCTTTATGTACCAATAAGTTGAAGTAGCAAGTTTGATTAGTATTCTGCTTTACAAAAATAAAATTAAATCTGCTGCTGAACAGGCAAAAGCTTTCCAGGAAACTGCCTGCTAAATGCAGTTTTTCTGGCTCTGTCAGCTTCCTTAGAAGGGATAACAGCTTGGAAGTGCTGTAACTTACAGGCATGGCACATTCCTCTGCTTAGTTCAACCTCTTTTCCTTGAGAATCCCACGTTTAAAAATCTGTCCTCGCTGTTCCTGAAGCTCTGACAGGCATTTCTTGTGCAGAGCAGGTAGATAAAATAAGGATTATCAAACTGCTAAGGCTAAATTTCTGGGAAGTAAGGATGAGACATTAATGTATTGTCAGGCTGAAGGGAACATCTCCCAGACTGCTAATCTGATATTTAAACAAGGGGGGGGGGGAGCATAACAGCACAGTCTGAAGATGTAACAGTACCATTATATAGGGATTTAAGATAGGTATTTACCTGAAGCCTGACTTTGAAAAGCTCTAGGCCTTTACAAATCCACCTGAAATAAATAGAAATCTACTGTTTAACACTGTCTTTGGCTTTTGATTTGATTGCTGAAGAAAATACTTCCCTGCCTGTGATTTCTTCTGTAAGAAGAAATCCTAACCACTGTGATTAATTGCTGCTTTGCTGCTTTTTCCCTTTCCAACAGGTATTAGAAGGAAAACCCATCTATGTTGACTGCTTTGGCAATTTGGTGCCTCTCACAAAGAGTGGGCAACATCATATATTCAGCTTTTTTGCCTTCAAAGAGAATAGACTTCCTCTATTTGTTAAGGTAATACTAATGGCTCCTTTTTTGAATATTTCAAGTTATTGTTCCACCGTATTTTTTGCGAACAAAGGGAAAAAAAATCAATTTATCTAAATTCCCAACTGTAACCTGATTTTTGTCCCTGAACTGTTCCATTTAAAAACATGTATTTTTGCTCTGGCAGGTGCGAGATACCACTCAAGAGCCCTGTGGACGATTATCTTTCATGAAGGAGCCAAAATCTACAAGGGGCCTCGTTCACCAAGCCATATGTAATTTAAACATCACTTTACCCATTTACACAAAGGTACTGTGAAATTACACTGGTCTCTAGTCATCAGCATTATAATACAAACAAGAAAGGAGGAGGGCAAAACACAGTTAAAGTTTTGTGGTCAGGGATTTCAAAGAGGAATAAAGTATAATCCTTACTATAGCGTTTTTGTGTACTTTTAAAACAGCACATCTCAACATATTTTAACTTTCAATGGGTAATGTTCTTAACTGTTTTAGGTATTTATTCATGCTAATTTATAGAGAAAAAGTATGTATATATTTACAGTTTTGGTACAAATAAGGATCACTAGAATTCTAACACGCAGAAGCAACTTTTCTGTTTGTATTTTGCTCAGTTCTGTAGCCCTTCTGTGTTTTAAACTGACAGTTCAATTTTGCTGCTTTTTGACATAAATCAATTGCAGAAACGTTCTGCATTTTCGTCTTTTTTGTTAAATGTTGTCAGAAGTTACTTTTTCCTGCTCTGTTTTAAAAAAATTACATTTTGCCTGCTGTTTTCCCCTTCTCTTTTCGCATGGCAATTTGGAACTGAAAGGAATCAGATTCAGATCAAGAACCAGAAGAGGTAATGTTGCTAAATCAGCATATTTGTGCCTCCTCACACCACTCAAACACAACTAGCAACCACAACTTGGAAGATTAAATCTGTAGTAAAAAGGGCACATTCACCCTTAGCTCAGTGCTACAAACACAAAAAGGAGGAGTGCAATTCAAGACTCTTGTACAGACTCACTTTTACAATGTACAGAGTTTAACTTGCCCTGTGTCAAAATTAGAAATGTTCTGCATTTATAACATCCAGCACAAAGTCAGTGTTAACCCAGAAGTCACAAGTAAGTTTACCTGGAGTATAAGGTTTAGAATTTTCATCTTCAGCATAAACTAAATAGCACCAACTCCCCTCTGTGCTCCCAACCCGGTTCTGGCAGTTGTGGATGTTCCTTAAGGTCTCAGTGGGTAACATTAGAAAAGCATCCCCACATTTTGATGATGTTCAGCTGTTGGAAAGAAGAGGGAGAATAGCCAGCCACCCAAAGCAGATGGACATCTTTTCCTTGGATGCAGAACAGAGTTCAGTAGTTCTGTGGCATGGATTGCAGTTTCCTATTATCATTACAGAGGTATTTACCACTCCTATGGTAAATATGACTTCTTCTATTTGTGTGTGAGAAACTAAAGCACAAAAAGGCAAGCTCATTGGTGGCTAAAACCACCTCCCATTTTAAATTATTTTTGGTTGATTTTATTATTTTTTATATTAATAATATTAGTATGCTGACATAATGCTGATTTGGAAGAACATTAGGGAAATTAAAGGATCCCAGGTTACCATGTAGGCTGATCTGTGCATCAGAGGAATTCAGACTATTATAGATCCATAACACACACTGCTGAGTGTAAAATTTAATTTTGTGAGCCTAAGCATTGCAAGGCATGTACAGACATGCACATGTGGCCAGTGATTTACTTCTGTTCGTTGTCAGTTTATGGAAAAGCAAGGATTTACTCACATCATAACTGAGCCAGTATATTGCATTTATCTTTATCAAGAATATTTTCAAACAACTACAACGTTTTCAACACTCACAAAAAAACTTGGGGGCCTTAACACACACGATATCTTGTACCAGCAGTACTGCACAGCTGATTTCCATTCTCCATGGTCATCCTGCCCTCACCACAAGTTTGTACAGGAAACTGAATGTTTAATGCTACTTCTAAATTTGGGTACTTTTACATGGCCAAATTTACCCGACATGTGCTTGTGTGGACAAATGCTGGCAGAACTGAAATAAACTCAAATCACAAGGCAAGCTCAAAAATTTGCCTCTTGAATTTTCATAGTCTGACAGTGCATTTTGTTTCATGTGTTTTTTTTGGCAAGGATTATATTTTCTTTCACTAAAGAAATTAAGCCATGCTTTTGCTGTTACTGTAAATACATTCTTGGTTCCATGAATCTGTGTGTCTCCATACATCTAGTGGATTTAACTTCACTTCCATGTATAATTCGATTTGAACTTCTAAATTTCCCCCTTTTTTCCCCTTCCAGGTTGACATGACGTCAGAAAAAAGTAAGATTTTCTTTTTTTGGAGTTGAAAGTGTTAAAATGCAGTTCGTATGAAAGATGGTTAAGAGTAAACATAAGCATGAAAGAGAGCTAAGTTTTTTAACTGCTATTGCTAATAACATCAATACTTTAATAGAAAACAATTTATTATCGAAGCAGCTATCCAATTAAATACATTTTAACGTATAAATTAACAATTTAAAACCGTTCATCTAAGCATTTACTTTCCTTTGACATCCCTAGTGATCCTGCTATTGCTATTTTGCTTGTATGGATGCTCATCCCTCCATTTTTTTTTTGTTTTCTCCGCTCGTCGATGCCCATCCTTGCCTCGTACTTGAGACAGACGACAGTATCACTTTTAATGAAAACTTAGTGAAGGCTCCCGTGTATTCCATGGCTCTCATGGAATACAAGCGTGCCAAAAAGCGATACTGTCCAAAGTAACCAGGCTCTTTAACCCTCCCCGCCCTCCCTGCCCTGTACTGTGGTGAAATATGGCTGGAAATATGACATTAAAGCTTGGCACAGCGCGTGTATCCCTTGTACCTCCAGAATCAGGCTGTTACTATTAGAAACTGAGGGTGAGAGGGTCACTGAGGTCTCCTTGGGAGAAGATGCAAATCAAACAAATACCTACATGGACTGAAGAGACTCTCTAATGAGAGCTGCTTCCAATTGAACCATTTCTTGGATCTGTCTAGGGAAAGAATGACATCTGTCTTGTTTCCAGTTAAAGTACCACGTCTTGCATTGTTCCACCGCTGCTTCCTCACCACCAACTCCCCAGACCACAGAGAAGCCCTTTATTTCCCACAGGAGCCACTTTGCTTCTGGCTAATTAACTTGCTTCTTTGGCCAGTGGGACAGTCATGCATTTGATATTTATGAAAAGATATATTACAAGTCTGTGAAGCTAACTACCAGCATTTCAGTGTGTGCTGGACAGTTCACACCAAAACAGTGGCACCAGAAGGCCACATTTTCAGCACCATAATGCTCCTCATTGACCTGGTTATAATTAATGTACAGCACAGACTTTAAGCATTCGGTACACCCAGGAGAACACCGTAGCAAAACAGCTGGTTTTTTTACAGATAAATACAGCTACTTATGTATTGCTTAGGTTCTCCTTATTTGCGTTAGCGCTTTGGCTTTAAGTCTGGAGTGCGGAAATGTGCAGTTCCATGTGATGTTCTACCTTTAAAGGGAAAAAATGTCCAGTTGTAATTCCTAAGCATTGTGTTCTGTTTGTAACTTGCTTCAGTCCTCCACTGTTTCATTCTGTTCAATATCCATTTTCTACGAGTCCTTGCTGAAAGAAACATTCCCAACTGTGGCATAATGGGAATTTGCTGCAGCCAGCTTCCTGTATCTTGATTGCCAGATTAGACAAATATTTCACCACAGTATGTTTTACAGGATTCTCATGTACCTTTAATTTATATGATTAATTTTTAGAGCTCTTGTTTTTTAACCGAAGCTACAACATCCCCAGCAGCATTTGCAACACCTTTGCTTTGCATGGAAATAACTTGCCTTACATGAATTGTACGTATGTGTCTAGTGTGACTGTCTCTGATTTTGGGTTGCCATACATTACATTTTTTAAAACTCTGAAATCACTTCTAAGTTGATTCACAGTTTTTTCCTATTCTCTCTCCTTTTCTTCTCTGTCTTCTCTTTCCTCAGTCAGTTCATTAGTTGTCAATGAGGATGTTCCAAGGAAAGGACCATGCCTCTTAAAACAAAAGACTGTTTGTTTCATTGTGTAGGTGTGAAATCCCCTTAGATGAAATGCCGGTTTGCAGCTGATTCAGATCTCTACGTATTTGGTCATATTTTAGATTACTGCAGAATTACTTTTCACCTTTTATTTTGGTCATTAAGAAAAACAAAACCGTTAACCTGATGTTACTCTGACAGTTTGCTAACACTGGCTTTCTCTTAGAGGAAATCGACTTTCAATCAGTTCTAATGCTTTCCCCCTTTTTTCTTGTTTTTTCTTTTTATTTGAACATTGATCTGTAACATCTGAACAATCTTGAGATGCCTCTCTTTGTGTAACTTCACTGTGTTTCTTCTGGTTTTGGTTTGAAATTTCGTTGTTGTTGTTTTGGTTTCTTTTTAGTGGTGTCCTGATTTGGTTTGTTCCAGCTTTGATACTGTATGTGTGGTTGTGCTCTAGCGATAAAGTGAAGCAAGTTATTTCCTGCCATTTTCCTTTTCAGTTGTTTTTTTTTTTTTCCTCCCCCGTTAGCTTTGCTTTGCTTTGCTCAGATCTTGTGGATCCATCATTCCCGGCCCATTTTGTTGACCTTCCCACCACTGCAACCAAAGACTGTCATTTTCAGTCCTGATTACATTTTCCAATCTCTATTTTTGATTTCCACTTTACTTTCAATGTTTTTCATTCGCATCAAAGATGACGAGACAGAGTCTACAGAAACATCTATCCTGAAAAGCCATCTGGTTAATGAAGTCCCTGTACTAGCCAGTCCAGACCTGTTGTCTGAAGTTTCTGAGATGAAACAAGATTTGATCAAAATGACTGCCATCCTGACAACTGACCCTTCTGATAAATCAGGCTCCATTAAAGTGAAAGATCTTGGAAAACCTGCTGAGGAAGAGCCAGGAGAGCCTTTCGAAATAGTTGAAAGAGTGAAAGAGGACTTAGAAAAAGTAAATGAAATTCTGAGAGGGGGATCCTATACCAGAGAAGAACATGTTTTGCAGAAGTCCCTTTCCAAACAAGAGCCTGTAGAAGAAGAATGGATCATTGTCAGCGATGAGGAAATCGAAGAGGCCAGAAGAAATGCTCCCTCAGAAGTCACAGAGCCGACCGGCGTAGATGTCAGGGTAGACAAAGGGACAGCAAAAAAGGGGAAGCCAGGCATGGCAGGAAAGGTAGAGGATTTAAAAACACACGTTTCTCTTCCTGAGGTACAGCCCCGAACCTTACAAGAGGGCTTAGTAGAAGAGAAGGTTGAAGCTGTAGTAATAAGCAGGGATTCTGAAAAAGGAGGAAAAGAATCTCCAAAAACTGGAAAGGAGCAACAGAAGGTGGCCTCAGAAGTTAAAAAACCCGTCAGGACAAAACTAAAAGAGAAGCCAAAGCCAAAGGAAGGCAAGGTGCAGAGCAGCGGAGAAAAACTGAGACTACCAAAGCTCACTGCAGACGAGTCGCTGCAGGGTGGAGAACCTGGCCTAAAGGTGACAGCTGCTCCGGAGGCTAAAGCCGTGTCCCCTGTTATAGAGGACACTCCCATTGGCTCCATAAAAGATAAAGTGAAAGCTCTTCAGAAACGAGTGGAAGATGAGCAAAAAGTCCGGTCCAAACTACCCGTCAGAGTTCAAGGAAAAGAAAGCCCTGCTGAGAAGGCACCTAAGAAACCAGCACAAGTCAAGAAACCGGTAACACACAAAGCCCAACCGCCCGTCTCGCCTTCTTCTAAGACTGAGAGACTCGAAGAGACCATGTCAGTTCGTGAGCTGATGAAAGCCTTTCAGTCAGGGCAAGACCCATCCAAGAACATATCTGGCCTGTTTGAGCACAAGTCTGTCAAACAGAAGCAACAGGCCCCCGAGAAGGAAACAACCCGGAGGAAAACAACTCCTTCGCAGAGCGAAACGAGGCGAGTCACAAGCCTCAAGACAGACAAACAGAAGGACAAGCCGAGCCCAGTGTCAAAAGCAGAGAAAGAGCCACAACCCAAAAAAGGCAAAACGCAAATTTCTACCACTGAAACCACCAAGAAAGCTGGTGGTAAAGACCAGGCGAAAGAGCAGAGCAGCAAAAAAACAGTGGAACCTCTCCCTCCTGTAGCAGCTGATGCAAGTGCCAAAGAAATGGCGTCTTGGAAGGGCAGGCCTTCTGATGACCAAGGAGATCCTGACTTCCAGATCAGCCCTGACAGGAAAACCTCAACAGACTTTTCTGACGTCATTAAAGAAGAACTGGAGGATAATGACAAATACCAACAGTACCGACACCTCTCGGTGACAGAGGAGGGAGAACTTAACTTGGAGCAAGTACTGACCAGTCCTTTCGGTGTTGCTTTTCCCACAGAGGATGGGAAAGATGGATTCCTTCCCGCTCTTTCTCTGCAAAGTGGTGCTTTTGATGGGAGCTCAGAGAGCCTTAAACACGAAGGTGTGGCTGACTCTCCAGGCAGTCTGCTTGATGGAACCCCTCAGATCAGCTCTGAGGAAAGTTACAAGCATGAGGGTCTTGCAGAGACTCCAGAAACGAGCCCAGAAAGCCTTTCATTCTCACCAAAGAAAACTGATGGGCCAACTGAGGAAGCTAAAGGAGCGGCTAGAGCACACACAACAGCTGAAACATGCTCTCCGAAGGAAGTCTCCTCAAAGGAAGATGAAAAAGGTATTACTGAGAGGCAGCTAGATGCTGTTACTGAGACTAGTAAGTCTCATTCTGACCATGTATCAGAAGAGCGTGTACCTACAGCCTCTGAAGAAGAGGCTGATAAACTTAAAGAAAGTAGCTCAGCTTCCATTATGAAAGATATTAGCAGGGATAAAGAATCCAGAACCACTGCACATTTCACTAAGTCTTCTGAAACACATGACACTGCTTTAGAGAAAGAAAAAGATATAACCTGTGAACGGCGTGTTGCAGTTAGAAGTCCCCAGAAATTGGAACTTTCACTTGCTAGCCATGATAGTGAAGGCTTTAGCCCAGTTGCAGATGACTCTTTGACTATAAGTCATAAAGACTCCCTGGAAGCAAGCCCAGTGCTAGAAGATAACTCATCACACAAAACACCCGACTCTTTGGAGCCCAGTCCTATGAAAGAGTCTCCCTGCCGTGATTCCCTTGAAAGCAGCCCCGTAGAACCAACAGTGAAGGCTTGTATTTTGGGGCAGGGTCCTCTGCAGCCTGTTCTTAGCAAAGGAGAAGGCTGCCCAGAGCTGGCATCGGTGCGTTCCAGGATTCTCCGTGACCCCGAGGGAAGTGCCGATGATGACAGTCTAGAGCAAACATCCCTCATGGAGAGTTCAGGGAAAAGTCCCGTTTCACCCGAGACTCCCAGTTCAGAAGAAATTAGCTACGAAATCACACCTAAAACGGCAGACTTGCAGTCACTCTCAAACATACCAAAGTCGGCCACGATCCCTGAAGTCAATGAAGAGCCAGAGGATGACTCGGAAAGCGAACCGAAGAAGAGATTCACCCCTGAAGAGGAGATGTTTAAAATGGTGACCAAAATCAAAATGTTTGATGAATTGGAACAAGAAGCAAAGCAGAAGAGAGGTTACAAAAAGAATCGTAAGCAAGATGAATCTTGTGTAGTTGCCAGCTCAGAAGCTCCATGTGAAACCGAAACATCAGAGCCAACGACTGTAGTAGAAAAAGATGTACCTACAGTAGTTACACCTGCAGCTGAATCTAGGAAAAGCTCTTCCTCTTCGGAAAGCGAGCCAGAATTGACCCGGCTCAAAAAAGAAGCTGACTCAGGCCTCTTAATGGAGCCTGTGATCCGAGTGCAGCCACCCTCACCTTTACCATCCAGTATGGACTCCAGCTCCAGCCCCGACGAAGCAGGTTTCCAACCCATTGATTCCCAGCAATGCTCTGTCGGGACAGGTGCAGTTAAAACAGAAGGCAAAGGTGACAAAGAGGAACCGCTTATCCTTGGGCGCAGCTGTGAGGCTTCCACAGGAGAATCAGGCACTTGTCATTCCGATGGTTGTGCTGAATCTAAATGTTGTGGCAGTGCAGGTGACTGTGAGACAGTCACACGACCTGGGAGTGCTCTCTCTCACTGCATTGGTGACAGTCCTCAGAAAGAAGTTCACGCTGAGTCTTCGTTAGCACTTGAGCAATATGAGGCTACCAAAAAGGATGTCAAACCCGCGGCAGCATTACACAGAGATCTCGTTTCTACAGGAACTGTGTCAGAGAGGGCAGGGGGCCTTTCTTGTGGGCATGGTACCACCCAGTACTCTGTACCACGAGATGGCAAACTGGCTGAAGATGATACCACTGACTATTCTGCTTTGGGAAGGGATTTGGGAAAAGCAGATACAGGTTTTGAAACATCTCAAAGAGATAGTCCTGCTGAGGAACGATTACCAGAGTATCCATCCCTTACCACTGAAACAGTGGAACTTGACAGTTGTGTAGCAGATGCCACTGACAGTAGTGCTCCATATGTAGTGAGTCCTTATGAAAATGTGTCTTCTGGACATTTCTTTATTGATTCCGAAAGTGAGGTAGGATCTGGTAGAAGTCTGCACTCTAGGGAAACCTATTCTGTTGCAGAAGGGAAAGATCAGACGGGTGAAGCTTTACTTAGTAGAGACACAGGTAGTGAGTATTGCTCTTCAGAGGAAGTGTATATGGAAATAGAGCCCAAACCAGAGGATGGATTTCAGACCATGTCACAAGGGTCTTTGTCCTCAGATTCCATGCAATTAACTGAATCTGCCCTTGAGGATATAAGAGATGAAACGGAGACATTGATGGGTCACGTTGTCATCACTAGAACCGATGTGGATTCTGACATGTGGAGCGAAATACGTGAAGACGATGAAGCTTTTGAAGCTCGGGTGAAAGAAGAGGAACAAAAGATATTCGGGTTGATGGTAGACAGGCGATCGCAAGGCACAACCCCTGACACGACACCGGCCAGGACACCCACTGAAGAAGGGACGCCACTCAGTGAACAAAACCCTTTTCTTTTTCAGGAAGGGAAGTTGTTTGAGATGACTAGAAGTGGAGCCATTGACATGACCAAAAGGAACTACCCAGATGAAAGCTTTCACTTCTTCCAGGGTGGGCAGGAGCCTCAGGAAGAAGTTTCATTATCTGAAGAAGTGAAAGAAGCAGCAGAGGAGGAATCTTCGAAGCTGGAGGGCTCACTGAACCCATTTGCACCTTCAGAATCAGAGGAGTCAGATATACCAGAAAAAGACACAGTGAAATATTCACCCCCGTCACCCGAGTCTAGTGATAAATCAGAAGAAATGACGGGTGAAGGTGTCAGCACAGGCACCTCAAAAGCAGATCTTAAATCCAGAATTCCAATTAAAATGGGTATTTCAGCTTCTTCAAAATCACCAAAGAAAGAAACTGCTGCCTCTGAAGCTGAGCCCCTCTCCAGAATGGAGACCGACATGGTCGATAGCAGTCAGGTGCCTTGCCCCATCTCTCCTGAGCAGTGTGCGGTAGAAGGTGAATTAGATTTTTCCAAAATCACCAGATCAGTTAGTTCCGAACAGGGCGAGGAGTCCCCGGACTCTTCCCCAGAGGAACAGAGATCTGTGATTGAAATCCCCACTGCTCTAATGGAGAGCGTGCCTTCTTGTGAAAGCAAATCCAAAATCCCCGTCCGAACAGCTGCCGCCGCATCGCAGTCCTCGCAACAGTCGGAAAACGAGAACCTTTCCCCGGACGACTTCCTAGACAGTTCGCAGTGTGAAGGAAAAGACGAGCAAGCAAAACCAAAGTCTAAAATTCCTGTCAAATCCACTTCCCAAAAAGCCGAACCGCAGTACACCTACGCGGACACATCTGCCCGCAAGCTGGAGTCCCCCAAAGCTCTCGATGTGACGAGCGCTCTACCTACGAAACAAGATAACCGGAGTAAATCGGAATCTGACGCAAGTAGTCCCGTGGACCCAAAGGCTAAGCGTTCAGTCAAAGCTAGGAGTTATGCTGAGGCAGAAGCAGAGACCAGAGAGAGGGAGAGTGAGATGAAGTTTGATCTAGACTCAGATGAGGCAACAACAGCAAGATCGAAGGTATTTTCATCACGGTTGCCAGTTAAAAACAGAAGCACTACAGGCTCCCGCGGTGCTTTTAGTCCCACAAAAGAAAGTAAGGACCATTTTTTTGATCTTTACAAAAACTCCATAGAGTTCTTTGAAGAAATTAGTGATGAAGCTTCTAAATTAGTGGAAAGACTCACGCAGTCAGAGAGAGAACAAGAATTAGTTTCAGATGATGAAAGCAGTAGCGCCCTAGAAGTTTCAGTTATTGAAAATGTGCCATCCAGTGAGACTCAGCAGTCAGTTCCTGAAGACATCTTTGACACCAGACCCATTTGGGATGAGTCTGTAGAGACTCAGATTGAACGTATCCCTGACGAAAATGTCCATGACCATGCTGAAGGTATTTGCCAACGACTGGGATTCCCTGTGCGACGCATGTCATGAATTAAACTTTTTTGTTTTCTGTTTCCTTTGGGGTGTGTGTGTGCGTGTGTGTATGTGTGTGTTTGTGTATGGATGTAACGCGTGTGGCATTTTCTTTTCAGCTTTTGGTGGTTTTGGTGCGGTTTTTTTCCCCCTGTGAGCTGTTTGGTTTTTTGTTTTTTGTGTTGTGTCTGTGTTCTTGTCTGTGAACCGATCTCAAGATTGCAAACCATAAGTGCTTGTGGGAAGTGTTGCCTTAAGAAACAAAAACACTTCTAAAAATATGTATTGTTTTGCCATTAAAGTGATTGCTTAGGTCATGCACGTTTTGGCTTTTGACTTTCCCTGGCTCTGTTACTAACTATTAACTTTTACTAATGATAAAACATTTGGGCATCAATTGCAAGCAAGATGGGCAAATTAATATTCTTTCAAGTTGTTACACAAAGAGATCTGCAGAAGTTTTAAAGAATTCAACTTTTCACGTTCCTTTTTTTGACGATCTGTGTCTTAAGAAAGCTCTGAGTCACTGGTAATTTTAGTACAAGTTTTCTGGTGTTCGGTTTTCCTCTTGCCTACTTGTGTACTCCTGCTGAGCCGCCACAATGGAAATCCGGGAGCTGAAATGACACGTGCATGTATCGTGAACCCTAAGCAATGTCCCAGTTCTGAGGTATCGCAGTCTGTGTGTGCGCTCAGGGAAAATCAAAACTCAAACTCTACCATCCTCAAATTAGCTGTGGGGATGGGAGAAGCCGTCAGTCTCACCCTTAGCTGAATAAACGAAGACTGACAAATGACCACCTGATTTTTCCTTGCCTTCATTGTGAGTATTTTGTCTCACTCCCTAGTCTGAAGAGTCAAAGACACTTAAATTAACCATGTCTCGAATACAGACCATATGCCAAAGTGCTGTATGGACTGTTTGAACAGAACTTTGCCTACTACAGAAAGAACGTAATCGGAAGCACCGGTCTCGATGAATTCTTCAACCCTGGCATTTACTAAGGAGGCATGGAAAATTATGGCTATCAACCTAGATAAAGTCTTCAATTTAATGTCAGAATGAAGTTTTAGAATAAAGCGCTTGGCCCAAATAGTCACAGTAGGCGCTTCGATCCTGGCTTAGATTTTCACTGGAAAGCCTGATTTTCAGATGGAAAGTGTAGGTAGTTCTGTGTTTTTTAAAAAAAAAAAAATCAAACTTTTTGGTTTTATTTTTTATCCTGGGGATTTACAGTCCTCACTTTAGTTACGCAGCCTGTCCACATTTAGACACAGCAGTTAGAAAAAACAGCACCTTCCCTTCTTGGACTGTATCACCCGTTGAAACTGGTTTTAACTTGTAAAAGGCAACTTGTAGCTCTCTTTGACCTTTAGATCAGCAGGATGATCAGGAAAGGACAGAGGAAAGACTGGCCCACATCGCTGATCATCTTGGATTCAGCTGGACAGGTAAAATGCACGTCCTCTGCTCCGGAGAAAAAGGAGGGTCCGCACTCTTTTCTTGTTTCTTTTCCTGATTATCTAAAAAATGTTTTATAGAAATATTTTATCAACTTACTGTCTTTGGGTTACTGAAGATTCCTGAAATGGATAACAAGGAACTTATTCTTTACCAATCAGTTTAGGACTGTGGGTTTAAGAGACCTGAGGCAGCGAACGAGACTGGGGACAAGTGAAAGGAACACGGAATGACCTGCAGATATCACTGAAAATCAGCTCCAAGGCTCTTACAAAGAGAAGGAGCTGCACACAAATCTCTGTGCTGTGTCAAACTGTGTGGTCTGACAAAAAAATTGGTGCAAAAAATGATGTCAGGTCTGCACTTTTTTTGTATCTCTCACTAGAGCAGTATCAGGCTCCTGAAAGTAAGCCATGCTCTAGGAGTTAAGGAAGAGCTGTATACCAGGGAAAATATTTTAATTCCTTGATAGTGAAGATTATGTTCTGTACTGTTTTCAGAAGTGCCCTCAGTACATGCAAAACATCACTGATACTTTTTTGCTTATGTTGCTCACCTCTTCCTTTCCTGTCCTCTGCTTGAATCCATAGAGTAACTGGGACCATGTGTCGCTCATCGCAACATGGATTTATCCTGAAATCAGTAGGACTTGGACCTGTGCAATGTAACAGATTAGGAATACACTGAAAATTAAATAGACAGCTCTGAAAACAAAACTGGAAAAAGTGGATGCTTGTCAAGACAGACGTTAATGTTCTATAGTTTTATAGGGAGGGCAGGTTAATAGACTTTCATAAATACTCCTTTTTTTAATTATAGTAAAGATTGCTTCTATTAAAGATTACTTTGTCAAATGTTACTGTGGAGGGTGAAATAGTGGTTGGTTTTTGTTCATCAGAAAGACATCAGTTTCTTGGTTTTTTCAGATTTTGGGGTTCATCTGTAACTCATAGACATTTACTTTTCTGTAAATGAAACAAGTCCAGGGGAGTACTAGATGACCCCTTTACAGAGAAGGATTTCTTTTTCAGAGCTAGCAAGGGAACTGGATTTCACAGAAGAGCAAATTCACCAGATCCGAATCGAAAATCCCAATTCACTTCAAGACCAGAGCCACGCACTCCTCAAGTACTGGCTTGAAAGGGATGGGAAACACGCAACAGGTTTGTTTTCATTTGGTGTGTAATTGTCTCCTGTTTGCTACTTGAGGTGGCAGGTGTGTGTGTTGTAATCACAAGGAGGAAATTTGGGCAATATTTTGACTATGGAAAAAAAGACCGTGGATTGTACTTATGGAGTGTTACTTCTAGTCTTATCTGTATAACATGGCAAAATTGTTAAAGGAAAAATCAATTTTTGTAGGCAACCATTCAGTTCTTTTTGGATTTTACACAGCAATGCTTCCAAATGCATTTGTAATTTATATATGATATTGTATTGGTCAGTATCCCACGTATGCCTTTCACGTGGGAAACAGAAAGGAGAGACCGTGTTTAATTCTTAACTGAACTCCACGGTGTTGTTCTGATGCCACAGATACAAATCTTACCCAATGTCTCACGAAAATCAACCGGATGGATATCGTTCACCTCATGGAGACCAGCGGCATTGACTCCACGCAGATCCACGGCACCCGCACCTACACGGAGATGGAACAGTCCATAGGACTGGACCACAGTGAAGGTAAGTGGCAGAAACTTCTGTTTGGAAATGTTTGAGCACTAGAATCCCATTTTAAAAGCATGGGTAGTATGGATGAATGAATGCAAGCCTGGCATCACACGGGTCACTGTCTCACCAGGGATAAGATCTGCGCTGTAACTGATTCTTAGCAAGCAAATAATGTGCTCAGAGACTTTTGCCCAGTTTATTGGGGTTCTTTTGCTCGTACAAGTACTTTCATGACAATTCAGAAGGTTGTTTTAGGATTTGATAAAGACTTGTAGAGGAAAAGTTTTCTGTGCTTTGACAAAACCTTTGGATTTGAGCATCCAGGGTATTGTTGTTCTGCTAGGACGTGATTCCATTTCTTAAGTTTAAAAGTTTGGTGGATTAGATCGTTGATTGTAAACTGAAGAAGCACTTCCAAATTATGTGAATGCAGTTGTGAGTCTTCTATGTGCTTCATTCAATATTGCTTTGAGCTTAGGGGTTGGGGGTGAGTGGGTGTGTTTGTTATGCTTTGAAGCACATAGATGAACTAGTTCTTGTATCAAATCCTTTTGTGAATCTTCTTGCATACTTTGAGGGTTTCGAGAGTAATTAATTTAGCTAAATTTCTGGGTGAACTTTATTTTGTCTGTTACTGTCGAAATTTGGCAGTAGTAGTGGTACTCCATTGTTACTTCAGCTACTTAGAGAGGTTATGTCCCGTCCCACTCAAGATGTTTAAGAGTTGCAGTTAATGTGTTCCATGCAGGGATTTTAAATGCACATGGAGCACAGGAGGGAGTTCCTGCATTCCTGTAATGCCATTTCTCTTGTGTGTTTTTGAAGGATTTTCTGCACTGCAAGAAGAAGTGTACAGCTCAAGACACAAGCAGGAACACCACAGAATATCTAAAGACAGTGAGCCAACCGAACACCCTCCTCTCGTCTCCGAGGAAGAAGTGTCTGCCAGTTATTCTCCTTTTCAGGACAGTACTCCCAGGAGCGAGGCAGAGGTATCCATGGCTGAGCTCCTGAGGCAAGCACATAAGGAACAAGTAGAAACCGAATTCTCAGGGAAACCCCAAGACGTGCCAGGAAAACCATCTGCTTCACAACATGAATATTCGTAAGTGTCAAGAGACCAGGGTGAAAGCTAGGTGGAACAGATTCCCTCTTCTTTGTGTAATAAGAGGATTTTTACAGTTTTCTTTGAAACACAGGACTGCTGTTTAATTTTCCTCCAATTGTGCCCAGGCTTGATTTTTCAGTCCCTGTGGAGGAAGCCTTAAGGCTCAGGAGAGAAAGTCAGTTTGTCGCTGTGAACACAAAGCAATAACCAAGTGTAGTGCATATGGAAGAAAAGAGCGTTAATGTAGAAGTGGGGTTGGTTTTTTTCCAAACTGTGTACAAGTTTTTGTGTGTTAGATGGGAAGTGATGTTAAAACTTAGTGGAATTAACCCTGAATTCTTCTGTGGGGCTCTCAGTGCGGTTGGTGTAGTTTGAAAAGGAACTTGAAATGGATCACGTTTATTTATCCACACCATCCCTAATCCTGTGACCAAGCTGAGACCTCTCCACTGGGTTGATCAAGTTGATCAATGATTAGCTTCGATGTGGAGATGCAGCTCCAAACAGCCAAAGGGCAGTTGAGTCCAGCAGATGGTCTCTTGTGCTCAGGATGTGCTTTACAGCCAGGACAGAGAGAGTGGGAGACAGAAAAGAGCATCTAAGGTAGAAGACTTTTGTTGCACCAATAGGTAAAAATACCAATGCTTCCTAAGGGTTTGCCTGAAGAAATTAATGTTTTTGAGGAATAGAGAACGCACGTGACACAATATTGCCAGTACTACACAGAGGAGCGATGGCAGGAGAATATCACTACACTTGCAGGTCTAAAAATCGGAGGAAAACTGGGCTAGTTTTAAATAGCTTGTAAGGAAGATGTTTTAAGAGGAATTATACAACAATATTGCACGTACATATGCTTGAATTAGATGTGCTACCTTCATATATATATGTTGCATAGTAATGTATGTAATGATAGGTTTCAATAACTTGCAACAGCAGTGAAATCATAGCAGTGTTCAACTGTGAAAATAGCAATACAATCAACACCAGATTGTCTACTAAGTTTCCGTTTGGTAAGGCTCTGGAATTCTACATAAAAGTTGGTCTCTCTTCCCCTGCAGCTTTGTAGATTGCAATTAATGTAGTAGTTGCTCCTCATCCATCTATAGCGATCCAATCTCTTTCCCTAAAATAATAGTAGGTAATATATAGAGTTGTGAGGACCCAGGTGACAGTGAAGCTCACAGAAATATTTTACAAATACCAAGCTTAGCAGAAGTGGGTGCAAGGTTTGGATATTCATTTGGAGTTTGGCTTGGGAAGGTGAGAGGGATGCCCAGCCAGATTACTGTGTAGTTCTCGTCAAGGAGTACCAGTTATTTCTAGGTGACAGGTGACGCAGCAATATTTATTCACTTCATAGTGTTCCATTTATGGCACTTGGGAAGCTCTGCATGGTGGTAACTTCCTTGTACCCTGTGATTCACAGGGTCACAGCTCCAGGAACAGAGCAGTCTACGGCACCGGTAACTGGGAAAGCAGCAAGCACAGCCAAGGGAGAGACAGAAAAAACATCCCCACAGCCCCCGTTCTCTGCACAGAGAGGTGACTCTCCCATCATCCAGGAGCCCGAGGATGCCCAGCTCCACCAGGATGACCCCTCTCCAAGGAGAACTAGTCTTGTGATAGTGGAGTCAACCGATGAGCAGACGGAGAAGTCTGGAAGGGACTACGAAGAGGAATCTTTAGAAAAGGTAAAGAACAAGTTTACTTCAAAATAATGGACACAAAAGGTTTTTTATGTCTCACTCGTTCCTTAGGATGAGAATATTTTTAATTAATCCCCATCTGCCACGGAGTCTTGTCTCCCTCCCTCTGTGGCTAGAAGGGTTAGCTATAGGCATTTCTGTAGAGCTTTGCAAAGCTGAAGCAATCCCAGGATCCTAAATCTAGGCTGTAGTTCTGGTTCTGCTCTGCCCTTATTTGACTTTTGGTCTGTGACAGTTAACAGAGAGAGAATTAGTGTCACTAACAATTGCAGAAACAAACCATGTACAAGCAAAAGCTGAAACATATGTAGTGGAAAATAAAGTAGTAACATTAAAAGCTTATAAAGAAAGGCAAGACTAGCCCAGAGCAGCATGAAAAAATGGCATGAAAGATCTGTGAAGTTGGTGAGATGGAAAAGAGGCAACAAGTTGTGCATTTACTAAGGATGTACTGGAAGAATGGTGTTTATGTAGCATGCAGGCAATAGAGATGGGGATGGGAGAGAACATCAAAACCAATATGAGGCAGGTCTTTGGCTGTGTGAGACAAAGGGACTTTATTGCGATGTTCCAAGAGGGAAGGAAAGAAAGCAAACCATATGGCTTTTAGTGGGGAATTAAATTTTCTTGGCAGATAAAGGTTTAGGAATAAACAGCTTGCTTTGCCTGTTCTAAGCGAAAACGAAGGAGGAGGCATCCTTGGAAATTGAGTTTATTATTTAAGTTAGAGCAGAGAAGGCACAGTTCTACTGATGCAGAAACTGTTCCCTGTTTTGATAACTCACCTTGACGTTTATTAGAAACAGGCTCTTCTGCCTGTGCTGTTTATGTGGCCAAATGTGCCACCTCTAGAAGAGAGGGCCTCTGGGATCTCAGAAAAAAGTGGAATTTAGAATGTGTCAGGTGATTCAAAGAGTACCTACAACAGGGCTCAGTACAAGGGCTGCTGTAGGAAAGGCTGCCCTCAAAATAATGTGCTGGTTTTTCCCTCCGGTTCTTTTATTAAAGTAAAACAACAACTGACACCACTAAAAAGAAACACACCCCCTTAATTTATTTTCCCCTTTATGTTTTCATAGTGTTGCTATTTCCCAAGTCATTCTTTTTAGCCTCTCTTTGCCTTCTGACTTCTTCATTTAGACTTCTAATTCTCCCCTGTGCAGGAGAGAGAATTCCAGCACTTGGTCCGGATATGCTGCCCTCTAATTAAAACTTTTCAGTCCTGCTGTGTGTGCTGCACTCTGTACCTCCCAACAAGGAGGATCAGTAGGCTTTCATATATTTTTCTGTGTAATTAACACAGAAACCATGTGCAATATGCAGGAGTTCCAGGGCTGGTGTAACGAGGCAGAAGCTGTAAGTACTGCTGGTACCATACTGTATTAGGGAGAGGTTCCAACATACTGAAGCTTGAAAATGATGACACCGTTGCAAGCTCCGCAAAACTGATATTTATTACCAAGAGGTGGCCAGCAAAACAAACAAATCCAAAAGGGAGGAAGGAGGAGAGAAATAAGCCCCCAGCAGGACCTCCCCAGTTACCTAGCTGTTGCCCATAAAGTTAGCTTACCTACCTAGCATACCGATAATTACCCATAGCAGAAGCTGCATCCTTGGAGACTCAGTAAGTTCACAAACTGGCAGGCGTCCCTGCCAAGAGGCAACATCGTCCTTGGTGTGAAGCGAGCTCCCTTCCAGGAAAGCACTGTCTGCTTTTATACAATTAACTGAGTGACCTCAGCCTAGGCAGGAGTGGTCATCACTGCCCAGCCAGAGGTTTTCAATCCCACCCCTCTTGGTTATGTAAGTCCATCCCTTCAGCGCGTGCGTGAGAACTTCAGAAATCCCCTCATGCACGCGCAGTACACTTTAGGGGTCTTTTCTGATTGAGTCGGGGGTCGAGCCTTCATCCCCTCCTCTTCAATTTCTCCTTCAAATGCCCTTGGCAGGCAATGAACCAATAGTAGTAGAGCGCCAATTAAAATAGTTTATAAGAAGTTCTCCCTCCAAGGACGAATTCACTGTTTTATCAGTGAACTTGGCAGGGAGAATATAAACTACTTACAGACAGCTGGGGCCAAACACAGACCGAAAGTATCAGCATAAATTCACCCTGGTACACACACCCAACAGAGCACTGCTTCCATGCTTCCCCTAGGAGTTAGCAGAGGAGTTGGGTGGTCTGGAGATGAGCTCGGATGAGGACGAGATGGTCACTACCAGGGTCGTTCGGCGTCGGGTGATTATTCAGGTACCGAGTGGTGAACAACTGCACGAACCTGTGGTGCCTTAGGACCTGGAAACACGGCGCGAGCCACTTAGCTGGAGTTACAGCTGAAGCTGGGATGCTCCCAAATAATGCATGGACTTTGGATAAGCCATTCCAATACCTTAGGATTACAGTAATATTGCTAACCCAGCTCTAAACTCCATTAGGCACCTTAGTAGGAGGAGGAAGATGACTCCTCAGCCCCATACACAATGCAGTCAACTAACATATCTTTGCCTGTCTGCTGTGGCATAACATTTTGTTGCATGTCTTTCTAAGGATTTATTTGCAGAACAGATTTTTTTCTAACACTTTTCAATTTTTCCCCCCATTCTGTAACCAATTAACCGATTTTAAAATTGCTCGTTTCAACTGACCCACATGGAGGCCTCGCTTCACACACACCTTTGTTCTTTGTCATACAGGCTGATACTATGCCTGACATGCCACCAGAAACAGTCACAGAAGAGCAGTATACAGATGAACACGGCCACACAGTGGTAAAGAAGGTATCGTCAGTTCTGCCCCTTCCTACCTTTTTCCTGTCCTATAAAAGGCAGGATAAAACCATCTACATACACACCAGGTTTTTTGCTGTGGAAGGGGCATAATTTGCAGAGTAGAGAGTGGAAGGAATGAGAATTTTTTTTCATGAGAGATACAAAGTTCAAAAAATTATTTTGCTTCTCAAGATCATTCTGTATTACAGTATATAACCTAAGAGGGACATAGTTTGTTAATTTTCCCATGTAAAACCAATAAAAATTCTGCATATACCCATGTCTTACAAGCAAGTTGTTTGGTTTTTTTTTTAAAAAAAGGTACCTGCTTGAATTCATGTTAGAATAAACCACCCCAGCCAAATATTCTTGGGTTTTGATGTACAGGAGTGAGCATGACTGTGTTCTTATGGATGCCTTGGACGATGCTGTGTAGAGCTCTGGCTCATCCATAGAAAGATGCACACCCATCCTCCTGAGAAATTTCTCTCTTCTTGAGCCCTGTTATTGTCTTCTGCTCCTCCTTCTTTGTGCCTCGACAGCTCGAGCACCAGATGAGTCTCTTCAGTGGGTTCATTTTAGCTCACTAGTTCAGCAGTGCTTAGTACCATGAATCTTATCTTTGAAGCCTTTTTGAAAACGCCAGTCTGAAAGTGTTTCCTAGTGGTTGCGCAGTCGTAAAGTGTGTTTTCTCTCTGAAATGCTGTAATCACTGCTTCAGGGAGTCGCTCCACTATCTCTATTGTGCCCACCTACAAAGTCGGTTCATGGAAGCTTTGCCATGTGGTGATGACCTAAGTAAGGCGACTGCATCAACTGGCAGTGTCACCATGGGTCCTTGTGAGCACTTGTGTGGAAGAGTAAAGGGTAAACCATCTGTGCAGGTTCTTTCATGTAGGAAAAGATGCCCTCTGAGTGGGAAATGCTGCACAGAGAACAAGGAGGAATACATTGCTGCTAATTCTTGTGGGACTAAGCTCTGTTTCATCCGCACAGGTCACTCGGAAGATCATCCGTCGGTACGTTTCTCCAGATGGCACAGAAAAAGAGGAAGTCCTAGTGCAAGGAGCACCACAAGCACCTGTCACCGTTGAAGAAGGAGATGGCTATTCCAAAGTTGTGAAACGGGTTGTGCTGAAGAGCGACAGTGAGCAGTCAGAGGTAGATGGTTTTTTCCTCGCAATGCTACAAAGCACCAGCACCCCAACAGGGAACTTAGTCACTGCATCTTATCATGCCCATTCTACAACCAGCTCTACAGCTAGATTAACTTACTGGCCTGTTCTTTGCTTGAAAAACACCTATGACTTTGATGCAAGCTGTTTTAGAGCCAGATAATTAAAAATAAAAACAACCTGAAAAGCTGAGTGCTTTTCAGCCTGCCTTCTCCTGCCATGCTTACACTGTGTGGCCCTGCAGACCTTTGGATATGCAAAACTCTTGGAGAGAGGGACAGCAGCTGGGACCCAGGGTGCATGCTTTCAGGAGTCCTGGGGTGATATGTAGTGAATAACAAGCAGTAATTAGAAATGCAAAAAGTGTCATCAATGTTTTTTCTTGCCAGAATTCCTCATCAGAATTAATTCTCTAGGAGTAAGGAAACAAGCAAACAGAGGCTATTTATTTTGTTGGCCGACCCTTAACAGAGCTACAATTTACTGTATGGAGCCCATAGGCATGAAAGGGATCTTTTGCCAGAGCAAATCGTGCAGTATGGAACTCATCTCCTTCCAGGTGACCCTGTCGGAGCCTGCCGTCGTGCCTAGTGCCTCCAAATTCCAGTCGGAGCCAGTGGAAGGCCGGAAGGTCAGCAAGGTCATCAAGACCACTGTAGTGCACGGAGAGAGGACGGAGAAACACCTGGGGGATGCCAGCTTAGCTTCCGATCTGCCGTCAGCCAAAGAGGACTTCGAAGAGGTACAAGTAACTTTTATAGAAGTATTAAAAGCAGTGTTGCAACATCTGAATCCAGTTCATTGTCCCTTTGACTAGCACACCTTAGAACTTAGATGAACAGAGGGATAAAATACATAGATAAGTAGATAAAAGCTGTGTGGCATTAGATGAAATGTATGTTTGTGGGGTTTTTTTTAATGTGAGGAAATAATAGCACATAAAAGCATTGAGGGGTGTTGGAAGGGATACAGATGGCAACCAGCTGCTTCTTTTAATTGCCTTGTTCCCACAAAGGTGGGAACAGGCATTATCTTCTGCGCTAAGTGTTTCAGTTTTGTTTTAATCCAAAGTTTATGTTTCCCTTGGAGGCTCTGAGCTATACAGGTAATCATGTGAAATTCCAACTGCCTGCTTTAGTAGAGAAAGAAATCAGGAAAGAAGATGGATCGATAATTAAAAGGTTTGCCTTGGCAAGTCAACAAAGTGTTGCTGGAAAAAAATTAACAGACTCACAGTATATGAGTGGATTTCAGTTGAGTGCCTGAAATGAAACACGCACCAGCACATAAAACCGGATTGTGAACAGTACTAAAGATAACTACTAACATTGTCAGTGTGAGGGCTGGAGTGTGTGGGAAGGGAAAACTCACCTGGAAACACTGAGAGAATGAGGAGAAAGAGGAAAAGGCAAAAGTGAAAATCAATGGGTGGAATGAAGACATAAAAAAACACCTGGGGATCGAGTGGGTGGGGAAGTGGGAGGGGCTTCTGATGTGGGTGGAGAAGTGGGCGGAACTTGCGGAGTGGGCGGGGGGTCCTCCAGCGGGGGCGCAGACCGGTCCAGTCCACTAGTCCTCCAGCGTGTAGTCCAGTGGACTGGACCGGACTGCGCCCCTGGAGGGGGGAGAGACTGGGTAGGTAGGGCACGAGTGGGGGTGCGGTGTGTCTGAACCCCACTGTCCATTTCCCTGCCCTTCTGAAAAGGAGCTAAATTTTATTGGAATAAACCACACAGACACTGTGCCAAGTTTATTGATTTCCTCTGAAAATTATCACCATATTTGTGTTTTATGAAGAACTTTATTGACACGACCCGTTTCAGGCACTAGGAATTTTATTGCCTCTGTCAGTGTTCCCCCCAGTCCCATACGGGTGCTGATGTACAGGGAGATGTCCAATGATCTAAGGGCTAGTGTTTCAGCGCTGTTGCAATGCTGCTCCTCTCTAATATTTTCAGTTGCTCTTTGCATGTCTGTTTGTTGTAGCATGTTGATCCAGTAATCCCAGCCCGTGCCTTTACCCTCGAGTGTCATTTCTCAGAGTTGACATGATGTGCCTTGCCTCTAGCACGTGCCACCCTTCCTCAGCAGCTGAAGAAGGAAATTGCTGCACATCTGCAGGATCTATGGTCTTTTTAAGTCACAACTCCGCTTTTTTGTTGTCGTAGGACAACCCTAAGTAAAGCCAGCACTCAGAAGAGGACCGTGATGAAGGATCGGTGTGGCAAACGTGTTCACATAGAAGAGCTGGAAGACATCCCAGAAGCGCTCCCCAGGGATGACCTCCAGCACGACCTCCAGCAGCTTCTTCGGCACTTCTGCCAAGACGACTGGAAACAGGAGGCCAAGTGAGAAGCTGCTGCTCACTCCCGTCCCCCCCCCAGCTCCACTTCGCCCTCCGTCCCGTGCGCTGCCGTCACTTTCCCTGGGGAGTTGACGTCGTGACCGACGCTATCGCCCCGGTCACTGCCATTTCTCCTCGTGCAGCTGCAGTGAATTCAGTTCTTACCCACCTTAAAATCCATTTTGTGTTTTTCTTCTTTTGTACCCTGTAAGCTAATTTGTGACCAAAGATAGCATCCTTTGGGGCAGGAGGATTTCTCCCCCGCCGCGCCTCCTCCTTGGTGGTGCCGCCGCTTCTCGCTGTCCCTTCGCTCCGGCGCTCCTCGAGCCGACTTCATCCACAGGCCTCTTCCAGTGACTATGTACAAGGGAGTGCACATGTAAACTGTAAATAGACAGAGTATTTGGACTTACCGGACTGCAGGAAACACGCTGCCCGTGGCTCCCGTCGCCCGGCGACGCTGCGGAACGGCGACGGATCGCGCGACGTTGTCGTCCCTGTGCAAAACACACAGGGACCGAGGAGGAAGCGCCGCGCAGCTACCGAGTCCTAAGACTTACGGTTTAGGAATCTCTTGTAGTTAAAGGCTCTAAGAGTCAGGCTAAAAACCTGGAAACCCAGCTGTTCACATGAGTAACAGCTGCCTGTGGCCATTAATACTGTTAAGACCTTCTGACAGCCACTGAAAGATTTCCAGGAGGAAAATCCAAGAAATAATACCCCGTTAGGTAACAGAGTCGCTCCCAGCTATAGCTATGGCACATCCCCATGCAGTGTTACAGCCTATTAGATCTGGACCTGGGGCAGGGCGTATTAAACAATTCCAACTCCGGTAGTTTCCCGTTTCCGTCACCGCTTAGCCGACCTCACCGACAGACCGGTGGTACTTCCTGCTGGCCACTGCACTGTAGATAACTGCGGGAAAAAGACTTACCCACTATACAGGGAGAATAACTAACTCACCGTGTTTTATCGAGATTGCCTCTTAGCTGAGCCGTGCATGTGGCATTCCAAGGTCAGAACCAAACCCTCCTAGAACCATGTCAGCTTCTCCGCCCTCTTAGCACTGAGCGAGCAGTTTTTATCTTCCGATCGAGCGTTTTTTAAAGAACAAGTGCTCACAATCCTCGGCAGCCAGTTTCTGTTCATATTTTGTTATGTAACTATATATAATATATATATTTCTAAACCGACCCTCTGAAAAACCACGATAGCATGTCTGCACTTTTATTTTCCGAAAAGGGAACATAGGGATCTGAAGCTTTGGGTGTTCTATACCTTAATATTTAATGGAGGGAGCTCCGTAGGGTTTTAGCATCACACACGTACACACAAACACACTGACTTAATGTTTTTAAACAGCTGTTAATTCATTTTTTTAATAGTAGATGTGACACCAGAGTAAAACCAACCCTCTCCTCTAGGAGTAATCCTTTGTCCGAGCTTATCTGGCCTTCTGCAGTTATAGGGTTCTTTGTTTTTTTAACGACTCACTCAGTGCTCAGAACAAGGGCACTTCCTCATTAAGGTAATGATGCCAAAAGCATGGAAACATCTCTGCAGTTCTGGCTTCCTGCGGGCAGAACCACCTGAGGTGCCGTGCTGACACTTTTTTGGGCAGGCAAGAAATAATTAAAAAAAAAAAAAATAAAAAGCTAAAAGAAAAAAAGTGTTTTGGCAGCCAAACCGACTGAGACCCGTGATGACACATCTCACAGCGCATCGTGGCTTCCCCGCCGTCCGAGACGGCGCGGGAGGGTCTTCGAGGATGGGGCTCTCAAGAAATGCATTTCTGTTGTGTTATTTGCGGTGCAGATGATGTTCTGTGTAACAACATAATGGTTATTCACCTCTTATTTTGATTTTTTGCTGTGTTATCGGAGAACTTGAATACTGTGAGAAGAAGTGAATTTTAAGTTGACGAATCAGCATCTTGTTCCCATGGTGATAACACTAATTGAATATATCTATGAGGGCATGTATTAGTTAAAAATTAAAAAGATACAACACTAACAATACATAGCTGCAATGTGTACAATGGCTGATTTAACTAAATAAAAATGTACAAGTGTTAAATGTAGAAATGGTGGCTCACTCGCTTTTACTGCTGGCACAGCAGGATGAGGGAAGTGCAACTCCTCTGTACCCAGCTCCCTTCAAGACATATTTAATTCTGCATTTAGCACTATTGATAGGTTCTAAGTCAGATAAAATTTTTATTAAGAGTAGTTGTTATTAATTTCTCAAAGGGGATCTTGCCTTGTTTTCTAGTTATTTTATTGGGCTGGAAACAGCAGATGTTCCTTCAAATGTGCCTCAGACCGTTCGCTATGGTCAGTGTCTTTTCCAGTGCCCACTACCAACAGTTTCTCACCAGAAGAAAGACAGGGAAGAAAAATATAGGGTGAAATCCTGTCACATCTTACACTCACACCACACACAGAAAATATTGGGAAGAGGTCTGCTACCAGTTTAAGTTTATTCCATATAAACCCAGAGCCTGGGACGCAGGGCACCAAGCCACCACTCCCTTGTCACAGATGCAGCGAGACCTGTCAAGTGAGGACTTAAACCAAAAGCTACCAACTATTTCCTCCTACTCTTCTTTTTCCCATCAGAGAGTCCAACAATCCAACTACAAATCCAACTCAAAACCCTACACAAACGCCCCCTCAAGAACTTGCACCCCCCTGCACCACACTTACCATCACAGTGGCCTGAGGACAAATGGGAAATAACAGATGGGAATAATAGGGAATAACTCAATACTGCTCAGTTTGAGCCACACTATCAGCACTTCCAAATACAAACACTATTTTGCTGAAAGACTTGGCCAGTTCTGCAAAATACCTAAAGTAAACACCTTTTCCTAAGTCACATTCGTTTATTTTTTAGCAAACAAGTGATTAAATCCAGGGACTAACATTGTGCTTTTCACGGCCTCATAAGTGGCAGCAACTATTCAGGAACTAAAGTCGCTCTTTCCTTCCACCTTGAAAAACCAAACCCTTTATTTCTGCATATAAATAAACATCATCCCACTCTAAAACTGAGGGGGGTTTATTAAAAAAAGCTAGTTAGTTACATCATCAAGCTTTTATTAATCTGACTGTAAAGCAGCTCGAAAGTGAGTTTTATGAGCACAGTTTCTGCTCCCTCCTGCCTCTATTCCCCAGCTAACCGTGAAAGAGAGTTGGGCTCTATGACCAGCAGAGCTGATCAGTGAGTTTTAACCATCTCTGATGATCCTGGCAGTAGCTGCCACCAAAGGGAGTCACGTGCCACCTGTGAGAGTTGTCGCCTTCCGTGGATTACCCCTAATGGTAACCCCTCCAGTGTGTCACTCCACATACTTTTAGTGTCCAGTGATAGTTTTAGTTTACATTCCATAAAACTGGACTATAACTTGTGGAGCACCCTGGCAGGACCTGCAGGCACCTCATGAATTATGCTGGATTCACAACACACAATTAAGTGGGCCAGAAGACACAGAGAGCCTGACTTTCCATCTGACAACTCATCCCATACATGGGCAGTCACTCAAGTTGTAGGTACAAGTTGTGTACTCCCCACACTACAGCCTGGAACTTCAGGCCTATGATAGTGGGCAACTTCCAAATTTAATGTATTTCCCTGAGGAAAAAAAATTCAAACTGCTTCCCCTGCACCTTTACCTTATCCTGGCTATGAACCCTGCAACTGCTGCAAACTCTTGGCGTGGGAAGCAGCATTTCAGAACAGCCTGGAGCTACAACAGTTGTCACGTCTCAGAATATCTGGTAAAGAGGTCACTGGTGGTGATTTTTGTCTGTGTAGCATCAGTCCCACGAAGAGCAGCTGTATCCTCAGTTTTTGCCACCTTTTTCAGTCCCCTGCACAGAGATGGCTTGTCTTCCAGGTCTCTATCAGAGAGCAATTAAACATCTAGGGGCTTATTATGGATATATTACTCTAATTTGGTCTCTACAGGTAAAGGAGTAAGGTGAGCTATGGCAGAACCTGTTTCTGATGCACTGTAAGGATATGAGGAGTAACACTCATTCCACATACACACTGCATAGATATTTAGACCCAGGACTGAATCCAGAACTCAATTCTTTGGCTAGTTAAATAACCCCAAACAAGGATGTGCAGCAACACAACCATCCTCAAACAGGAAACCCACTCACACTGCCACAGCCCTGGACCCTTTTGTCTCACTGAGCAGACCCGACATTTACAGCTCACTGAATGTCTAATAAGGGTTTTTACTTATTTCAAGAACCAACTGACTCCATCCACTCCATCAAATCTACACCCTTTTTGCTCAAACTTAAGCTTTTTTTAATAAATCTGACACCAGCTTTGTCCATTGACTAAATCAATACCATGATGCCCAATATCATTCTTGTTGAGCTTAAGGCTAAAGCTGAGCTACCCTGTCATCTTACTCCCTTAAAACTAAATTAAATTAATTAAAAAAAACCCAAATAAACACATAAATATCTCAATCCAATTCATTAACTGGTGTTCCCTCTTGGCTCTTTGTATTCCAGCATGTGGCTGACCATGAGGATTATCTCTTCGCCATGCTATAGTTTCAGCTCTGTGTGTTTAAGTCAACATGACTCCCCAGGAGCTGTCAGAATAATAGGATTAAATCTGAAAAAAGTGGCTGTGAAAGCAGGGCTACAAGTCTGTCTGAACTCCCATTCTGCCTGTGACACCCTCCCGCTTTATGAACCCCAAAAGAAAGTCTCAGTTACATCACTGCCTTCAACATTAACTGGAGCTGGGGAGAGGACATGGGAAAACATTGGAGACAGCCCATTCTGTTTCCAGGCTCACAGAAACAAAGGCTACAACTGCATAGTCCCCTCTGGCTTTACTCAGTGACTTGTTGGCAAGACAATCAAATAATTTTCCAGCCCCTCATCCCAGGCACAGAGTACACAAGTTGCTCCCAGTTCTCCCTCCTCTACAGGATGGTGGCTTAACTCTGAGTTGGAGAGTATCAAGGTCAAGAAAGAGAGGTACAGAGAAATACATGAATCCAAGGGACTTAAAGGAAAAGTCTTTTAAGTAATGCAAATAAGAGGAGTCAGTCCATAGCAGGATGCTCTGCCTGGAAGGGGGGTAAAACAACTTGAACTCCCAATTTGGAAAGCTGTCAGTGGTGAACAGAAAAGTGGGGTGGGGGGGTGTCACACTGCTTTTGAGGTTTAGGAAAGCTCAAAGCAGCCTGACTCGCCAATCCCAAAGTTAAACATCCCCCACAGTGAGGTGAAGATGTGGCAGAGCTGATAAAATGCCTGATAAAGGAATAAATAAGTCATACAACTGATAACTTATCTAAAGCTGAGCTGACATGGCTGGTCTGGACACACATCTGACAATCACTTTATACAATAAAGTCCAGTCCCACTTTGGAACAGTGGGATCTTGTAACATCCCCCTTCCAGGGGTGTGTGTGGAGATTCCTCCCTGGAGTGGGGTCTCCCCTCAAGCTCAGTCCTCAAGTTGAGGAAGAAGATTGTCCCACGGTTGTTGGAAAGGATGAGTTACATCAATCTCCACTCAATAATTGGTTTTGCTGGCTTTAATATCATGGCTTCAATATTCCTGCAAAAATAGGGCACTGCACTACCAGTTCTAGCTACCTGGACTGGGTAGTAAATAATTCTGATTATAGTCTTTTAGTCTAACTATTATCATAGTAAATCATTTGTTTCATATATAAATTTGCTCTGCTATCCTTAATCCTGTGGGGCAAAGTTGTAAAAGGATTCAATTACCCCTGTATAATCCTTTAGACATAAACCATCTGACAAAGCTCAGACTGGACCCACAGCCACACCCAGACCCTCTCTGAGAAGTTTAGAAAGCCAAGGAGTCCTTCTGCACCCTGTGACTCAAAGGAAGTTCCTCTAATGAATTGTTCTGAAGGTCCTGTTCTGCCCATGACACCCCCCCCCCCCCTATAAACCCCCAAAGAAAACCTCAATTACAGCACAGGCTGCAACCTGGGCTAAAGCTTTGGAGATGACATGGGAGAAGTGTTATCTTGGAGACAGCCTGTTCTTTTTCCAGGCACATTTTAAACTGTTAGAGAAACAAATGTAGAGCACAGAGCCCCTCTGCCTCCAGTTAGTGATTTGCTGATAAGGCAGGAACATGATTTTGCAGCCATTCATCCCAGGCACACATAACACAGGTTTCTCCCAGCCCTCCTACCTCTACAGGATCCTGGCTTAATGCTGAGAGGGGGAATGCCATGGGAAAGGAAGACAGATGCAGAGAAATATATGAATTCAAGACACTGAAAAGACTATTCTTGGAATAAAGCAAAGAAGAGGGATCAGTCCCAGCCTCCTGTTCAGCAGCCTAAATTATACAATAAGCAAAAATGGGGGCAACTACAATAAAATTGATAAAAGCTGGTTGAACCTTTCTGAGGTCAGGCACAAATAACCCCTCAGCTTTCTCCAAGCACAACTGACCCTGCACAAGGCTCCTATCCAACAGCCACTAGAGTGCAGCAAATCATCAGTATTTAACAGAAAAAAGCCAGCACAACTCCCAAAAGTTTTTAGTCCAGTATCAGCACCAAACTTCCTATTTGTTATTACAAATTTTAGAACTGACGCACGTGTGTATTTATTTACACTCAGAGCACTCCTCTATTCCCATCCTTGACCTGATTCTAAGGATAACAGACACAGCCCAAGCCCACTGGATCCAACCTGACCCTTCAGAAGGGTTTTTATACCAAACCAAAAGTGCTGCAGATAAACCAGTCAGTGCTTCATTAACCACACTGGCAAATGGGAGTTACAGTCGCTTTTTAACACCCCTTTGTTGAAAATCTAAAGTCAAAATATATTCTAAAGATGTTTTCTGTTGCTGCTTTTCCTGTGCCTTTCCACAACAAAAATTAAGTTTATACAAAGTTACGTAAAATGAGAAATACACAGAAAGAACAATGGTTACGTTTTGGGAGACCGGGTTATGATTCCACAGATTTGATAATTTTCCAATAGAAGTCAACAGGTTAATTTTCAGTGGAGACTGAGGACACAGTTCTTAATTTCATTTTCCACAAATCCATCTTTTATGAATATACATAAATTCACTAAAAAAAATAAAAATCAAGCATCACATAATGACATCATTTGCTGATCCAAATTCAATTGATACTCATTCAGAAATTCCCCTTTTTCCTCATACACCTCTGTAGTACATGATACATCACATCCCAGGTACAATGACATTACACAACCATTCTGATAAATATTTTTAGTTTCTTTGAGTCTGTTAGACCAAGATCAGAAGCAAACAAAGCACTTGAAAATACAACAGGAGAGGGAAGGGATGCAAAGCACAGTTTCACTTTGCCCCTCCCTTATCCCTCCCCACAGGTGGAAAGGGTGTGCCCCTATTTAATGGCAGCCCTGGGGGAAAAGCCCAATTCATGTTCCAGAAAGATTCAACTACACCTTCAACTTCTCTAAGCTCACAATAAGGCAAACCCACCACAAAATCGTTGTCCAACTCAAAGCATTTAGGACTGCCCTCCTGAATTCCTCAGAATATTTCCAAGACAAGAAAAACATCTATCCACAAGTAATTTTCACAGAGTTCCCCCCAAAAACGAAACACATCATTTAGCCAAAGCTCCATGTGCTCCAGTTGAACGTGAAGGGCAGCTGTGTGCTAGCACAGGGGGAAGCTTGCCTGGCAAACTGCTGTTCCATTTTCTATGCTTAAAAGACAACTTTTAAAACTAAAGCCTCTTCCTCACAGCACAAGAGGGAAAACAAACCAAACCACACTCACTGGTGGATTACTTCCAGATATTTTTCTTTGCTGTGTAATATTTAAAGTCACAGCCTGTCCCTGCCTCCCCAGGGGCCACAAAACTGCTTTTTATCCAAGTTCTTACAACAAAGCAGGATCAGACCAGTGCTTTCCCACCAGGAGCTCATATCAGCACAACAACTCTTAAAAACACATCCACGGAGCTTCACCTGCTTCTGGCAGCGTCCCCCAGCTCCCCAGATATGCCATTTCCCAGTCCTACATATCTCCACAGGGTACAAAAAGGCCCCGAGGCCAGTACTCACAGTTTGTAGACAGCTTGCAGGAAAATCCGCTCATTCCATCCAAGGCTGAAACCCTCCAATTCCTCCAGGAATTCCTGAAGATTGACCCTCTGCTCACTGCAAATCTTCCCTGGCAGAGGGGCACTAAACAGACACCAGAAGATGTGTGACCCTCTCCCTCCAGAAACCCTGATCTGTTTGCCTTCCAAGCAAACCTTGATGGGGAATAGGGAGCAGCTGGCACCTTACCCAGCCCTCCCTCCCCCAGCTGCAGGCAATCCCCAAAATGAGGGACAGGACTAAATCAGCCTCAAAAGGGCCAACTCAAACCACTCCATGATTCTTGGATGACTCACCACAAAGTGTGGTTCTATTCGCTCTTTAGAAAGGCAAATAAAAATAATAATGAAAAAACCTTGCTAAATGAATATATATATATATATATATATATGAGGGTACTGCAGCTGAAGGATGTATAAGAGAGCTGGAAAGGGTTTTTTTACAGGGGCCTGGAGTGACAGGACAATGGGAACAGCTTCAAACTGACAAAGGGCAGGGTTAGATGGGATATTAGGAAGAAATTCTTCCCTGTGAGGGTGGTGAGGCCCTGGAACAGGTTGCCCAGAGAAGCTGTGGCTGCCCCATCCCTGGCAGTGTCCAAGGCCAGGTTGGACAGGGCTTGGAGCAACCTGGTGCAGTGGAAGGAGTCCCCTGGATCTTTATGAGTAATTTCTAACTAGTGCCATGGGACATATTCAGTCCCTCTTTGTGTTTTGCTTACAAGAGCTCTGGGTCATTCTCTCCAACATTCAGCAAGTTAATCCATCTTGGGCAGGAGGTTTGTGTCCCTTCAGCTCCCCAGCACAGCTGCAACCACTGTGCCACAGATACTTGCCAGCAAAAAACAGCCAGTCATCCTTACCCAGGCACCCCAAAATAGTAACAGTGTTATTGCTGTTACTGTTATTGTTCCTGTTATTGTTATATTGTTATATTTATTGTTATATATATTGTTATATATTGTTATATATATATATTGTTATATATTGTTATATATATATTGTTATATTGTTGTTGTTATTGTTCCCTCCAGGTAACAGCAGCAGAAATACAAAGAGTGGGTATGGATCTACTAGAACTGGGATCATCCAGGAAAAAGTAATCAGGGCAGGCTATTTATTCAGGAGGGGACTGAGGCAGAGCAAGGGAGGTACAAGGATGGCAGAAAGGAGGGTCAAAAAATGGGAGAAGGGTAATAGGCATATGAACAGGGCCTGAAACAAAACCTGTGTCCTGACCCTATTGAGAGAGCCAAACCTGCTTCTGCAGCTTGGAGGACCAGAGGGGAGGGAAGAAGGTGGGCAGGATACACTCCACCCCAAAATGGCCATGTCCAGACAGATGGGTCACATTATCCCATGTTAGAGCTCATACCCGGGCAGATGGGAAGTACCCACTGCTTCCACCAGCACATCTCATGGCTCTGGACTTGGGCTTGTCAACTTCAGCACTGTTCCACTTATTTTCCATAAGAACACTGGCACTGAACCTGTGGAAAAACAGTCCTGGGTGTTTTGTAGGTGTTTGGGGTTTTTTGTTTGTTTGTTGTGGGGTTTAGGTTTGGTTCTGTTTGGTTGTTGTATCTTTCTTTGTTACTGTTGTAATAACTTTGTTAAAGTTATTACAACCACCAGCATCGCAGTAACAGCTGTTTGGAGGTTAAATTTCAAGGGGTGTTGTCAGGCACAGCAAGTTCTCACGTTTTGCTTTAAAAGCAAGTTTTGTTGGTCTAGCCCAGGCACAGCTGAGGCTTCCCCTGTGTGCCCAGCAGAGCTCTGCACCTTGACCACGTGCAGGGATGTGTCTGTTCCCACCATCGCCAGCAGTGTTTTAAAGGTTTTAGGAATCTGTCAAGCACCTGAGAAGACAAAGCTCAGATCCTTGGCAGTTTCCTAAAACCATTTCCAATGATCAAGGTGGTTTGCAGTGCCTCCTGAGCTGCAGAGCAATGACTCTTTAACAGTGCTTTTATTGATAGCCACTGGCAGCCAGGCCTGATTTTCCTTGCTCCCATCTCACCAAAAGCCAGACAGCCCAGAAATATGAGTCTAAACGAATGAGCCATTAGTGCCAGCTGGCTATTTCCAATTGAGTTATATCTTTGCTGTATTATATTACATTGTTGCCTAGAGGTCTTTGCTTCTGCTCTAAATTTCCCTGGTCCGTGTTTCATTACCTGAGTGTCACGACTGAATAGCACACAGCAGGTTTTGTGCATTTATTTCAAGCACGTTGAAAAAAAATTGCCATTTCTCTGAGGTCTTTGCACTAGAGACTCTCAATTACACTTTTTAGAGGCTGGCATTTATGGCCTTGCCTGACAATTGGAAGGCACCAAAAAAGCTGTTGGAGATTCTGGACATTAAGTCACTGGAATTTTGAGCGGTGTCCAGGTTCTCTGGCTGGGCTCCTGGGCAGACAGTATTTCAGCATGGAAGAGAAAGCCCCTTGCAGGGACAACACTTACAAATAAAGACATTGCAGAAACAGCAAAATGCCTGATCCCGTGGGATGTGGAAATACTTATGTAGGAGGAGATGGGTGAAAGTGCGTGTGGGGATTCAGACCCGGGTTGACAGCGACAGCACCTCTGAATTCCTTGCAGGTGTTAAGCTCCTTGCTCGTGCCTACAAGCATCTTCAGCATCATTTTGCTGTCAGGCTGGAATTATATTCAAGAAAATTTTTTCTCAGCACGAATCACTGATTATAGCCCCAAATTGGTCCCAGGGACTGCATCACATCCAAGTCTCTTATTGTCCCAAGCCTGTACTAAGCCTTTACGCCACTCATGCTCAGCACTTCTCTAAGCTCCCTGCTCCATTAGTTACAGAACCATTTTATTTATATGCTGTGATTTCTGGTGCTGCCTCAGCTGTGACACCCCTCATTAGCAGACCTTCACACCAGCTTAGAGAATGAGTCCTATACTCACCAGAAATACTTCTAGGTTCATTACATGTTTCTGAAAATGGCCTTCTTTTTCTAAATGAAAGCTGGGTTTGTTTTATTTACAATGCCTACAAACTGCTTGAGCTATTCTGGATCTTTCCTCTGCTTTCAGACTCCGTGATAGCTCACATGGTTAAGTGCAGCTCAAAGAAGATATGTGTAGCAGAAGGGGATGAGAAAGCCTATGCTGTGCCTGTATCATCTCTGTACTGTCACCTGCCACTAAATTCCCACTTTATTATTTGACTGCAAGGGAGAAAGAAGGGGAAAATTACAGTTTAAAGAGGAAATGGAAGATGTGAACGCAATATTTCTCTCCCTCACACTTCCATTTTCTCTCTTCATAACTGCTGCTTCATTCCCTGAAACCAAACTCTTATGAGAAGTTGCAGCTCATCCATAAGAAGTATTCCTGAAACTTCTCAAATGTTATCCTGAGTTATGAATCAAAAACATCTCATTCCTCACTCATCTGACCTACGCTGACTCCTGAGGGGAGACAGACTGGCTGGCAGCAGGGAGGCAAAATGAATGGTATAGATAAAACTATGCATTTATCATAGATAAAACTATGCATTCATTTATCTAGGTTGTGCTCAAATTTTTCATCATCATAATCACTGCTGACAACAATAAAAAGTGGGTACTGCAATAAATTGCTGCAGAAATGATGAATGCCTCCTCTGGGCTTGTTTCCATGTGGTGGTGGGACAGCTGATCACATCAGACTCGTGCCACAGAGTAAAACATAAAGTCTGCACTATTCTATGAAAATGAGCAGTTCTGGTCAAATCCATTTCTCCACAGCTCAAATGACTTCACTGCAGCCCTACAAGCTGTGCTGTGGGCATCCCAAACTGTGAATTATCTCAAAGGCACTTAGACCCTAAGAAGCTCTGCACTGTAAATCCAAACTTGGTTCAGTTTACCTCCCATTCGTATCTTTTAATTTTCTATGAGGAGCAGGAATAACGTGGGCCTTGATTTTTTTTCCATAGCTCCCGCAAAAGCACAGGCTTCCCCAAACAAGATGGAAGTTGTAAACTGAAGAGATTTATTTCATGGCTCATGTAGGTAAATCCTGCCTCCTGGAAGAAGGATGCAAGTGTAGCAAATGGAGGGAACTAACTGCTAAAAATAAGAATATACTGAACTCTGTTATCCAGGCCACTGTTCCTAAAGGTCATAAAAAACCAGCACTGAGCTCTGCAAGCAGATGCTAACGAGAGGGTGAAGGATAGAAGTTTTTCATTCCCCTAACTCCCCTTGGGCTGGTCATCAAACTGCTCTTAATCCTTTGTCAGCCCTTAGCTTAAAAAACATCACCTACGCAAAAATAGGCAACAGAACCCTTTGTTGGACTTCAGACTGTGCTCTGTAGCATTACATTTTAACCAAGTCACTGCAAAACCAAACTCCTGTAATTACATCTTCTCCATCAATCATCACCATCTCAAATCTCCTCAGTTTGTCTAACTGCCAGTTCAGAAAGATTCATCTGGCATCCAAATGTCAGATCAGGTTCTTTTTGCACTTGCAGTGGGGAAAAAAAAAAGGGAAAAAACCCCCTAGTAACTTTTGCTTTGGGGTTTTCTGGGAAGGACTTTTGGTGATGTTCTCTTTTTTATTATTATTTGCCTTTTTTGCAGAGGTACAAAGACAACACAGTGCTAATGCTTTCCAGCTGTATTGCCTTTGAACTGCTGACAGATGCAGGAATTTGGGTCTAGCTAATATAATTAACTAGGTGACCTTCAGAACTCCAGGATATTTGTGAGGATGGTGCTACGTGCCCTCGGAATGGTGTGATGTGGCTTTTCTCAGATTTGGGAACTGCTGCAGAGTTCCTGTTGCCAGGATGGATGGGAAACTGGCTTTTCAGAGGGAACTCACTTGGGACACCACTTCTTCTCCACTGGCTTGGGAAGTAGAAGGGTTCCTGTGAGGAGGACTCGGAATGTGAGTAGAGGCCACTAAGTGTGATGTGCTACAGGCTGGGCAGGGAGCGAGTGTGAGGCTCTCTGAGCTCTCCTTGTAATTTTGGCCATAAATCCTTCATCCACGGACTGTCATCACTGTCATTCAGGGAACTCACCCTTGGACCTAGGGTTTCCCTGTCATCCATCAACTTTGTGGCCTTGGGCAAATTATATACTGCCAGGTTTTTAGGCCTAAAACCAGGCAGGCAATGCTCATCTACCGTCAGTGACCTAGTGAGGATTAACTAGCTAATGCTTTGAAAAGCCTCCCAATCACCAGGGCACTGCTCCCAGTAACACTGCCTATTGCTCCAGCTGCTGGCTGTGCCCCAGGAACGGGTCTCACATAAAAGGGGGACACAAAAGGCTAAGGGGAAAGAAATGAGGAGGATGGAGGGAGCAGAGTTTCAGACCCAGAAGTAAATGACAGATTTTGAGGAGTGGCACGTGTTGTCAGTGTTTTTAACAGGATAAATGGCATGTGGTAAGAAAGAACCTCGGGGTTTCTTGTGGTGGGAGGGTGAGAAGATTTGAGAAGGGAAGGAAGGCAGGGCAGAGCACCAGGCAGTGGAGGGAAGGGCGGAGGGACAAGGAGCAGCAGAGTGGTGAAAGGATCCAACAGAAGAGAAGCCTCACCTGCTTTCTCCTCTCACCATCACAATGTTTGGATCTTCGTGCCAGCTACTCCTCCTCAGAGATGAGTAGTGTGAGCTGCTGAGGCCTCTTAATGAAAACAGCAAACAGCATCCTCCTCATCCCCCGGGGCCCCTCCACGCTGCCAAACATCCCCCTCACATCCTTCTGGCAGGCAGTGTAAGACTCGTGGGACGCAAAGTAGCTCTGCCTTGTCATGTGTGAAAAGCTGGTCTTAACTGGGAAGCTCTTTATAGAAAGGTGTGAATGTGGAGAGACTCCAACACCGAGATCCCCATTCAGCTACAGAGGAGAGGAATAATCACAGTGTACCTCTTGGAAACCCACTGCAGAGAGGGGATCAGCAAAGCATCAACTGGGGCCTTTCAAGCCTTAGTTATTTGTATCTCTTCACATCTTGAAATCATCAAACGCATCCTTTTATTTAAGTAAAGAGACTTGTTGTAATTTTTCTTGCCCTCAGCTTTGCATTAATTAGTCTTCAGTGGCCCGTTTTAGCCTTTGTGGCACCTGCACTTGACAGATGCCCAGGAAAGGAATCCTTTCTGCTGTTGTCTTTAGGCAGATTTGACGGTTTTTTTAAAACTGCATTGAAACACAAATTAGATCCTTCCCTATTCATTTTTCAGCGGAAAAACAGAGAAAAACTCTCTCAGATATTCATTCAGTAGTTATGGCACTGACCTTGCACAAGGGACACACACTCAGACTCCTGGCCTGATTGAAAAAGAGAAAAAACCTCTAAGCACATCTCCCAGTGTTCTACATCCAGGCCCTGAAATCAGCCTGCTGCTGCTGTGCTGGTCTGTCTCCACCACACAGAATTTAACTATTTACACACCTTGATTTGGTCCCAACAGGAGACTGAACCTCCAAAACCAGATCCCAGAAGGATGTGCCAACACCCGGCTCCCTCTCAGATGCTGCAAAGTAGTTAAATACTCCCAGGCTCTTCAAAATACATACATGGAGTGTATTTAAGTCTTTGACTGAAGGGTAGTTTTGTGCCCTTTCACAGAACCCTTGAATCCACAGGTGCCCCGGGGTTTAGAGAAGGTGTGAACATTACCAATACAAAAAACAGCGGTGAAGGGCTGGAAATGGGAATTGCCACATCAATCAGAAGTGCACAGATCTACAGCATATCCTCCAGGCAGCCCAGGGCCAACCACAGGATCAGAAATAAAGCCTGCAAACAGAAGGCTGGGCATGCTACCAATCCCTCTTCTGTGTGTACAGGTGCTCTGCCGTACTCAAAATCCTATTTAGAATAACATTTCGGTAAGATTAGACTTTGAATTAGAGCTACCTTTGATTAGATTTGCTACAGTGAAAAAGGCAGGCAAGTTTTGGCATGGCCCAGCTTCTGTGCTTTACTCTCTAGAAAGTTTTGTTCAGAAAAAAAACCCCAAAGACCACCATTTTTAGCTAGGGAGTAGATGTTCTGGTGCCCGTTTTGTCTGAGGAACTTAACCAAGTTAAGCTGAACTCTTGTTCTTGCTCTGGTACTTACCCCCTCTCTGGTGCACAGGATACAGCAACAGCTTTAGGTGATGTTTAATTAAGTTGATGTCTTGCTCTAACATGTGCTGGGAGTGCTCTCTTCTCCATCCTTACGAAGGGTTTGACTTGTGTTCAGGTAGTTCAGCAATACCTTTGTTTATAAAATGAGCTGTTTGGCTCACAAACGTGGGCTCTTACCCCCACTGCCAGGCTGGTTGTTGCTAGTACAGGCCCTTGGCTACAAGTGTTACTTAAAGCCCTGTGCCTGTCACTGCCTCACCCTGGGCAGCTGTCACCTCTGAGAGCCAGCACGGAATGCCTGGGAAGGGTGGGAAAAGGAGTGGTCGAAGAGCAGAGCGGGCTCTTCCTTCCCAGTCCAGGCTGTTCTGCTTGCCATGAATTCTCTCTCAATGCAGTGGGCTGTGTATTAATACTCCCCACTCCTCCTGCATCAGCTGCTTGACACTGGGAATTACCTGACAGTGAGCAGGGAACTCGGTGATAGGTGCTGCTGTTACTCCTGCCCTGACATGAGACAGCATCTTTCCATTGGGGGCTGACTTTGGGGAATACCAGAAGTGAGTAACTATAAGATCAAGGCCCAAGCCCTTGCTATTTTAAGGAACCAACTCTGTCCCAACCACTTGCCACATTGAACTATTTGACTTTTTTAACTACTTAGAGGTCACTGTGATGAAAAAAGGTTCTGTGGGCCAAATTTCCGGTTAGTTCTTAAGATGGTCCAGCCCCACAGCCGAGTTCTGGAAACATCTTTAAAGAAAGAACGTGACATTTCTGTAACACAGAAATACTGCTCTCTATCCCTTTGCCTTGGAAACCCTGTTTTCTATCAGCTAGTCCCCTCACACTCTGTGATTAAATGTTCTCCTCTTCCCCAAACTTACTGTCTGTAGAATTGCTGCCTTCTCCTCTTTCCACAAGCATGCTGCCTTGGAATCCAAGATCCTGCACCTTGTCCTGCTCACTCACGGGTCTCTGTGCAAGAGAGGGAGGGGAAGGGAGGAAAGGCTTCTAGTCTGCTCTGCTTAGGTTCCCTTTCATGTGAGGCCTCCCCTTTTGTGGCTATCAAAACCTCCCTATAACTTCTGCTTTCCCTGCAAGAACCAGAGGTGGAGCAGTGGCACCTTCCAGCACTGAACTCCCATTCACCCACATCTGTCTGTATTTTACTAATTATCTGTTAGGAAGAAAGAAGCTGAAACTCCTGAAGCAATTGGATTCAATTCTTTTACTAATCCAGTTAATTCTTTAAATAATGTTTTCTCAAGATGGGTAATGTATAAAGTATGACCATACAAATTTAAGAAGAAAGAAAGAAAAGCCCTGAGAAGAACAAAGTAATTCTGTTTTCTGCGAGCAAACAGCCCAAGGAGATGATAAATTACCAAAGATTAATAACTCACTGAAGAAACAGCAAACTAATCTTGGACACAATGAACTCTGGGACTTAACTCTAGGTGTTACTTTTCTTAACTGTGTCCTGGGAACCCATTTGTAGAAAACAGAACCAATCTGATTCCTCCAGGTATGTGTACAGGGTATATTCACAACCCAGGAAAGGGTCATTTTCAGGCTCTCTGTGTTCCTTACTCACATTAAAAATGCATGAAAGCACTGGGTTCCTTCCTGCTCAGAACAAACAGCATCTTCCTGTGCACTCCTAAATAGAAAACAGCATTACAGAAGCCACCAGGAGGCAGCAGATTAAAATATTTGTGCTATAAAAGGACACCCACCACCATTATAAAAAAAAAAAATACCCCAAAACCCTGCTCCTCTCCCAAACCTTCAACCTGATATTTAGGAAATACATTCTCCCACCCCACTGCTCATCATTTTGCTTCATACACTGATCTCTCTTCTCTGCCTACCTGAAATCAGGAGCAACTCTGCGGCTGTCAAAGAGCTTTCTGCAGGAGCACGGTTAAAATGGGAATCAAACTGATTTCTGGAATAGCACTTACTGGAAAAAATGAGCAAACAAAGTAGGTAGAAGCGATGTGACAAAATGTAAAACCTCCCTCCAGACTAAACCGCTTTTGCTTCTACTGGGGTTTACTGACAAATTCCAACCCCCCCTGAGTTCTCTGCCGAGTATTTCTCTTTTTGTTTACAAAATGCCACCCAAAGGGAAGCACTGAAATTGTGACCAACCCAGGACAGGCTCTGGCTCCCTCACCAATGCTGCTGCTCCAGCTATGCTGCCCTGGCCCCGCAGCCATCCAGCTCTGCATTCCCTGACTCAGGAAAGCTGCAAGTTGTCTCCTCTCCTCCGTCCTTCTTCTCTGCTGGTATAAAAGACTGTTCTCAGTTGCAGTTCAGCACGGTTTAAGAAAGCCTAAAATCACTACAGACACACAAGAAAGCTTTTAAACTGGTACATTATTTTAGATGCTAATTATTTATGGACTTTAATGCATTTTATGGCACTATGTTACCATATATATTTTATGGTGTTATATAACATACAATAACTGCTCTTACAGAGTCTCAGGCTGAGCATGTATGTGAAACACTGCAAGGCAGCTACAGAAACATGCAAAGTACCTAAAACATTTCTAAATATGGACCTACGAATACAAGGTATGTGCAAAGTCCGTCAACAAAGTCGAGCATGAGCAGTGTACAACTGGGCCCTCAGGAAAGGCACTTCAGAACTGACCCAGAAACAAACCACAAAAGCAAACACTCCTGTTTTCAGACTGAAAATTCGGCTCCTAAGAAACTCCATCTGGGTCTCCAATGCCTTAATTCAAACACACACTGCAGGTTCTCTGATGCGAAGATCACGGTTACTTGGGAAATTAAAACACAAGCACAATGTCAGCAGAAATCACAAATTTATTAATCCTTAAATATATCAATCATTTACCATTATGGCAAGAAATATGTACACTGTGTCCCATGGTAAACTGCAGTGTTCCAAAATGACAGAAGTGTATAATTCAGTTGTGGTGGAGAGAACAAATCACAATTTCCTCACGTCTTGGTGTGGAAGACAAACTTGGTCTACAGTAATACGTCAACACCACATGCTATGTTAGAAGTATAAAAAAAAAAAAACACCCTACACCTAATTTGTTAATTTTAAATACAGTTATGCCACTTATAGCCGCTTCACAAAAAAAAAAAAAAAAAAAAAAAAAAGTAAAAAAATTAATGAAAAAAAAAAAATGAGGCCATTACTTTTTTCACAGATCCCATTGGCAGGTTAATATGGCTCAACACATTTATTGTAGATGCTTATTTTAAATATATATTGTTTAAAATCATGTAGTAATTATCAGAGAAGCTTAAATCCATCTACCATACATCCACTAGTAACAACATCGACATGTTTAAGAACTGCTTTTGATTAGTCATCGACACAGAAAGGTGAAATGATACAAATTAGGAAGCTTTTCCCATTTTAAAAACTTCAGGCTGCAGAGTTGTAAGTTTTTAACGGCTAAAAAGGAGCGTGATGGAGATCCCATGCACTGTACAGCGCCGTGGAGAGCAGGGAGCCCTGCCAACAGAACCAGTAACCAATGGGAAAAACAAAACCAACCCATCCCTGTGCTCTGCTATCGGGAATGGAAGGGAGGAAACCGAAATTCTTGCGAGGACGTATTTTCACAGCAACGTGAGGGAAGGAAAACTAGTCCCCGTTACGAGGTCTGCGTTCTGCGCTGGCAGCAGTGTCCCTCCTTTGGCTGCCTCCGGCCAAACCCAACGGGATCACTGTGGGAATCACTGTGGGAATCGCTGGGCTCGGCACCATACGCTGCACCAGGAGCTTAAGAAACCAACAGCGCGTTGAGGGGGAAGAGGGGGAGACACAAATCTGTGGTAAAACCTGTGTGTCCATAACTCATTTCCAGAGAAGCAACAGCAGCAGTGTAATGTAAGTAAACTCTTCATACTCAGCTTTAAGGCCTAATATTTCTCGAGTATATCAACCACACAACTGGTCTATAGATTAACCAAGATATTATAGTTTATATTTTTTTAAAGCCTCCTTAAAAAATTTACAGTACATCCTAAAAGCGATAAAAATCTTTCTCTCTCCTTCCATTTTAATCCTCGAAAATGCCTCTCAATTACCTCTTAATTCCTCACAATTTTTTAATTTTGCTTAATCATCCAATAGGAATTTTCAGTTAAGCAAAATAAGAAAGCAAAAAGGACTCCACGGGAAAACAGAAGCTGCCGACTCACCAGAACACTGACAGTTAATTCTGGAGTGGCCAAGCCAGCAAATGAGGAGCTTTTTCCAGTTTACACAGACTAATAGACTAAGAAGGCTTCAGCTGGTCCAAAGCCAAGATATTATCACTTCCACATTTATCAGTGATTTTGCCCATCTACGTGCCGTAACAAAAATCTGTTTGACAGTAACGGAGCTGCCAGCGGAAATCCTACCCATTCCTACCAGAACCAAAGCAAAATCCTGGGACTCGGGGGGAAAAGGAGGAGTCAAAAAACAGTTCTTAAAAAAAGAAGGTAAAATATACTTTTTCTTTTTTTTTTTCCTTTTTTTTTTTTAATAAACAGGATAGTTTTTAAAGTTGTCTCTCAAAACTTGGCATAAATGGAGGAAGTGACAGATGTATTGTGTATCTACTGCCGTCCATCCAACCTTTTTATTTCTTTTTTTTTTTTTTTTTGCCATTTTTACTCCTTGTTATTCTCTATTTGCATGGAACATTGCCTTCATTGAAATGCTAACAGTGTACAGATGGAATATACAGCAACGTGGTGCGTCACAAATGTGTTACATGAAGAACCTTCACGACTCCATGCACTCAGAAACATGCATGAAGAGAACGGGATGGCCAAGATGGTAAATCAACCAGGTGCGTTGGGTACAGAAAATGCAAGAGCGGCACCGCTGATATTTTTAGCTGGGAGGAAGGAGAAAAAGAAAAAAAAAGAAAACAGATTTCCATTACTGGCAATATCACCACCATGTAACAGTACATGCTCAAGTGTTAGCCAATGCTATTGAAAGAAAACCCCCACCTTCTCAAGATCATTTAACACGATACTGGGAAGAAAACCAAGGGAAAAAAAAAAACCCAAATGCTCAGGCAAAGCATTCTTTTATTTTTCAAACCACTTTACAGCCATTATTTTCCATCTTTACAGGATGCCAGAGAAGCTGTTAAAATAAAAAAGGAAACTGAGGCAGGAAGCCAAAGTGCCCTAAGGGATTCCTTAAAGGAGGGAGGGTCGAATTCAGACGTGAATCTCTGAGTGTAACTTAACTTCCTCAGCGTGGGCATCGCAGGCACTGCCATGGACTGAGGGTGTGTACAAACACGGAAGAGTCAGATGTCATGAACATGCAAGACATGCTAGAGCCGTATGCAGAGAGAAAAGGGGAGAGAAGGAAGGTGTGAGGAGGTATGTGACCAAGTCAGGCTGTAAGATGGCTTGTATTACCGTAGCAGGTCAGGGCCGGAGCCGCGGTGGGGATCCCTCTGCGCTAGGCACTGCACAAACACAGAACACACTCCTTACTCACGGCCCTGCTGCTTTGCCAGTGCACTTAGCAAAGTATAAGAAACTGTAAGCTGTGATAAAGGAGGGAACGTGAGCCTCATTCAGCCTCAAGTTAGGTTTGGGAGTCAGTTTTAGGTCCGACTGCCCCATGTCAGGCAGGTCCACTCTCCGTGGAGAAGCAGACACAGTTTCGGAGAAACATATTAGCACATGTTCTTAAGAACGTGGATACAGAGGAAAATTTCCTGCCATCACTCCTATCACTCAGAGAGGAAATAGACAAGACAGAAACCCAAGCTTGTCTTGTCTGACTCCCAGCAAATTTACAAATAAAATTTATTTATAAACTAAGTACACGCTTTTTGCTCATATTCTTTTCCAAATAAGTTCTCTGCCAGAAGAAAACATTTCCCTATACCTATAGCTATTAAAGAGCTCAGATATATCCTTAGATTTATGCACACTCCCTCCTGTAGTCAAGAAAACAAACAAGCTACTGTGCTTGCAGCAACTGATTAGACATAATATAGGATATGACGCTTGCAAAAGCAGATCACAGCTATAATTGCTTTTGTGACTTGATTAGATCTAAAATTCCTCTTCAGACATGATGTGCAAGATACTTTCTTACAATGGAATTGCCATTATTAACTACTGTGCGTTGGTAATAATTAAATAAGTAGCTGTAGACTGTACACATTTCAAATAAAGGAAGGTTAAACCAGAACAATATTTTAATTAGATTTCTCCTGTAGTTTTCCAAAATGGAGTTATTGCTGCTCTGAGTGGGATAAGTGAAGGTGAAGTTCAGGGCAGCCTAAAAGATGGTCAGGATGGGTTATGGAAGGCAATTCTAGCATGGTGCTACGTGGGAATCTTCCACTCAGACTTGAGAAGACGGGGAATAGAGAAAGGATATGTAAAATAACTAAAAGAAATGACAATGTTCGGGCTGAAAGGGGGACCATCAGCCTAGAGGAGACCCACTAGTCCTGAACACAAGCAGTAGGACTGATCTCATGTAGTATATTTACACTTAGGTGGAAGGTACTGTAAAAAGAAAGGAAAACAGGAGCAGTGTGCAAGAACCACCAAATCACCTCAAGGGCTGGGTAATCCAGAAATGTTACGTGGAATAACAGGAAGTGCAAAGCTGCACGCTCAGAAATAGTTTCTACCTGCTCGTTGGTTGGAAATGAGAATTGAGGAAGAACACGTGGCTGGCTCAGATGAGCTGCTGGATGTGATGGAGATGAGGAAAGTGTAAAAACCATGCCAGAACATAGCAGGGGAAAGACAGACATTGTGGAGTTAAATAAGGCCCTGATCACAACTGGACAGAACATTTCAGAAGAATCCAAGCTAAAGACAAACCTCAAATGAAAAAAAGACAGTGAAGAGCTATTAAGGTAGCCAGGAGAACGGAGATCCTACCAAAAAAAGCCAGCTGAGTTAGTGTGGGTTATTTACTCTTCAAAAATAGAAGGTGGGAAGTGATATGAACAGCCTTGCTATAAAGGAGCTCATGTCTGCATACCTGTCCCCAGCACAGGAGAACAAGGATTAAATAAGAATAACCAAGGATACATTGAATATTACTAAATTTTAGACTGGAAAGTAAGGCATCTAACCATCAGACCAATGGTGTTTTAGAACAATGACATGAGCAAGTCCAAAACACCCTCTGAATTCAAGATTAGGGTGAAGTATGGGATTTATGTGATATTGTTGCCAGTGCTAGACATTTAGGGCTATGTTGCTACCTCAGGGAATCTCTCCTCAAGCCTGAGTCCTGCTCTAAGGCTCCTCCTCTGTGACCCTTTCAGCTTGGATGCCCTCTTGCAATCCCGAAATCTCCTCTGTCTGACCCCATAGGTCTGAACATCCACTGATACAGTCTCAGAAGTCCCTGCTTCTCCTTCCATCCTTGGCAGTCCCAGAAATTCTTCTCTTTATTAGACAGCATGAGCAGCTGCAAAAAACAGCCCTTCCCCAGAAAAAAGGGGGGAAAAGAAAAACCCAAAGGAAAAGATTACATAATTCTCTAGTCCAATTCATGTTATTCTGCTGCAAACACTTACTGTCCAGGATGCCCTGGACCTGCTTCACTTACACTCTACACACACCCAGGCCAGATCCCTTGACAACACACTCCTTTATGAAAACACCAAAAACCTATCTAACACTGCATTTCAAGCAAATGTAGCTACTCTTTATATATAATCTGTTTAAACATTGGCTGTGCAGCTGGAATGTGAGAAACAAAGGACAACGTGGTTCCTCTTCCCATTGGTTTCACATTTTGAAATAAAATAGTTATCCCTAAGAAAGCAAATTTCTTTTTCCTAAATAAAAAAAAAAAAATAAAAAGTTCACCCCCGTGGAAGTTTACACTTCAGCCTATCTTGTTCCTTACTTTATCATGTATTATTTCATATAGAAGAACAGTGGTGCAAGAAGTAAATTACAGAACATGATGAAGTTTGAAGGGTGGAATCTAAGCCCTTAACATCCACGTCAGGAAATTCAGCTGCTGACAACATCAAGATGCCTCACACAGATGTAATTATATCCCAGACAAGGGGCTCACAACTGAGCAAAGCAAGGCCTGCCTAATTTGGCAAGAGCCCAGACTAAGGCAGAAGTCACTGAGGGTTGGGCTCATTAATGAAGGCTGCAGGAAGGAGGGAAGCCGAGGACCCAAGCAGAACCTGCTGAGGAAGCCGTGACTCTTGATCTTGTTAGTGCAACTGTGAGTGTGCTGGATTTAACCCTGCTGACAGCCTGGCCCAGGGAACTCAGGTCACTGCATGACTCCGAGGGCGTGGGAGGGCCTGGACGAACGAGAAGGAAAGATGATGACGGGAGAGATGCGAGGCTGACCCACACAGATGTCAGAGCTGTGAGACAGGGACTACGCAGCAGATAAGCAAGGAGAGTGTGGGAAAGAGATAAGAATGTGATAGCTACTGGGATGACTTAATTTAGAAATTAAATATGTAAACTGGCTCAAAACCAAATTGCAGTGAACGTACCTAGGCCTGAGTAAGCAGAGGTGGCTGGAAACCACAATAAACACGAGTTAAAACTTCAGTTTTTCACGACAGTGATACTTTTTCCTTGAAACTTTCTGGTCAGCACTAACAGCTCCACGTATCCTCTCGCTTTTTATTTTTCCAGATATTCCAGAAATTCTATTTCAGGTTCTCTAATCCTGTCTTGTGTGACTTCTATCAAGCCTTACCTACAATAAAACAGCTCTTTGAGCTGCCCGCTTAGGGCCTGAGTTGGCTCAGTGGGCATCACAGTGGAAACCAACCACCAAAAAGAGCGTTCTTTTAAGAACGATACCACACGCACGGAGGTGGATATAACACACAATAAACAACCGCAAGAAACCACCGTGAGGACGGCTCGTAGTTTTTAAGGCCCGAAACGGCTACGAGACCACGCGGCGCGACCCAAGCCCGCGGCCCGGGTCGGTTCTTACTTGATAGGTACTGTGGGCGAGCCTGAGCGGTGGAAATGGACGTTCTGCCACTTGCCGTCGCGGCGGTGCCAGACGCGCGTCTCCTCGGACTGCATGGTCTTGGGCATGCCGCTGCCGTCCATGTACTGCGTGAGGCGGATGTAGGCGATGCAGGCCGCGTCCTCGCCCACCAGGTGCACGTGCGGGTTCAGGATGATCGTGTGGATCGGCTTGTTACTCTTGGACAGAGCTGGGGAAACAAAAACACACGCGCACACACGCGTTTTCTCCACGCGAGCCCCGTTTTGCAAACAAAACCCTCAAGTGTAGCAGATATAAATGAATAATTGCTGTTCACCGATGGCTGCGACTGATGACTCAGGTGCATTGTAGAAATGAGCACAGTCACAGCATAAAGTATGTCTTCCACGTTCCAATCAAATGTTTAATAGCACATATAATGCCCTATTTAATAAGCACATAGGTTTAATGCATGTATCCACATGGCCACCATCTTGCGTTCCCCAATATTTCGCTTTCACTGTTATGTCTCATAATGTTTGTACTTAATATTTTCAGCCAAAAGAATTCGGCTCTTAACTTATTCTTGTATCATATTTTACTAAATGCTGATGCGTAGAAAAACTAAAAAGCAGTGGTAATGAAAGGAAAAATTACAAGGAAAAATACATAAAATGCTGGTTTGGAGATGGAAGAGAATTTAGGAGTATTATAATCCCATTTAGATTATGGATATTTAGATTTAGGAATATGATAACCCCATTTTATGCTCAGACATTGCTCAGAAATTACTGGACAAGCTGATACCTTAATTTACATTATTTTATTTCCTTTCAAATCAAGTCTGCTCTAAAATGGTTACTTACATCACATGATCCTCCAAAACTTTATTAAATCCATTCTATGGGTAATTTCTCTTTCTTAGAGATGACATGATTGTAATATATATATATGTAAAAAAATATAAATTTATGTTTTCATATATACACATCGACATATACACCAATACAAAGCAGAGCAGACCCTCAACAGTACAGACCGAGTGACTACAATGTCTTCCCCAACACAATCACACACTCACTGGAAATTCTGACTGTTGGTTGCAATCACTGTTCACCACATGATTTAGTGACCTTTCTTTTAAGTACAAGCACATCTATTTTCCCCAGAGAAAAACAAAAATATGGGAAATATCTGAAACTTTCCCCAGCTACCTGTGACACGTGAATGAGCACAGCAGAAATATCCTGGAAAAAAGAACACCCCCTTCCTCTGCCCAAATCAATTGACCCCCAAACCAAAATGCTAATTAGATGGGAGAAACACAGTCAGAAACAGATGAAGATTTGGAAATGAAAAAGGAATGTTTACCATTTTCAAAGTAAAACCGGTGGAAGTCCATCCCTTCTACCAGATTACCCAGAGCTTCAGGTTCAAAAGACGTAAGGCCTGGATCACAGATTTTCCTGTGGAAAAGAGGAAATTCTGTAACGAGTGGTTATGGAACACAGCTCCGGAGAGATTATTTTTAAATGTTTCCTTAATTCCAATCAGGCATGCCATCACACTGGAAAAGAACAGAATTTAAATGAGGAGAAGGAATAAAGTTCTGGTTTCACCTAAATTAGCACAGTTGGCTGGTTACCTCAGGTGGACTAGATTTCATATAAATCATCTTTTCACCAAAAAGGTCCACCAAAGTAGGTCTCACATGTCAGTGGTAGGTATTATATTCACAAGACTTTTTAGTTGTGACTCTGAAAACTGCTGCTGTGCAAACCAAAGGATTTTTTTATGTTTCACATCAGTATTTAAGCAAGATTTAATCACTTTAACTCCACTGGATTTACACAAGCAGCTCCTCTGAAACTGGCGACGTGTAAAGCCAGGGCAAAGCAGCCACGAACATGTTTTGTGTGTCATGAGGAGGAATTCCAACAAACCATAAATACAAGCACAGTCTCTCCTATATAAACATGCATATTTACGTATAGCGTGTCAAATAAATCAACTCTCCTCACTCCCTCCGAAATGAGGAACTCACGTGTAAGCTTCAAAGTCCCCGTTGTTGATGGCTTCAATCAACTGCTCGGTCACCTTGATAATCTCCTGCTTACGAGCTGGGGAGAGATACAAACCAATCTGAGGATGGAAGGCAAAGTGGAAGGTGACAGCTGACAGGTATCCTGTCATCCCTCAGCTGGCACAGCAGCCGTCTCTCTTCCTTTCTATGACCAAAGGACACGAGGTTATACTGCTGCTTTACACTGACTTGCCTTCAGTGCACTCCTGTATCCACGAGGAAATTAAACACACGTCAAGATCAATCCACTCTCCTTTCACACTTCTAAGCATCTTCACTGAAGGATCTGCTGCTTAAAAAGCAAAACAAACCAAGGCCCAACTCCTAACTCCAAATTCAAGGAACTGATTATTGTTTTACAAGCAATGCTCTGTGTTTCATACATACAGGAGGCCTTTACCTTTTCTGTGCCTAATGCTGATTTTCAGGAATCTTTTCAACTCTTGCTGTTTGCTTTGGCCAAATGTGAACATCTAAGTAAAAATGAATTTGGACGCTAAGCCTATAATGAAGATCCTCTAGTGCAAATCTCATAGATTCCATAAAATGCACATATATCCATGTAGGTCTATTTACAACACATTGTCTACTCCTTCTTAAACATCAGAGAATCCATTTGGAAGACCCAAACTTGAAAGAAAAACAAATGCAAGCCAATCAGGCTGTAGCAGCTCTCTTGTGCAAGCCACAATTGTAGTTATCCTGCACACTCCTACACGTGGATTTGACCATTAACAAACGCACACAAAAACATTCCTGGAATGCGAAAACCAAAGTCCTGAGAGAGATCACATTCTTCTTCTAAAAGAAAATGTTGGGGAGCACATACAGAAAGTAAGTCTCCAATGCTGTGCTCAAGAACCGGCATTGTGGTGTTAGCCTTTTCCTAAGTGCACACCTAATATACTCAGAGAAAAAGAACCAAAAAGAAACCAGCAAGGAAACACAGGATGGAGAAACAAGTGGATATAAAAGTCTAGTGAGACTTCTTGTGAGCAGCTCTTGTCTACTAGATAGCATGATGGCTAAGAGCATTTCAAGTATGAACTGCCTTATTTTCCACAAAGATTGTGGAAAGAACAAAGACTTATAATGAAGAGGCCAGAAATGTCCCTATTGTCGTCTGTTTGAACAACACAGATCAGACTGCCTGGACAGTGTATGGCACTGTCAGCACCAGCCAAGGGGTAGGATGGCTGAGTAAGAAATAATGGGGCAGTGTTACAGAAGGCTGGCAAAAAAATCCAGAATGTGCCGACTTTGTGCAGTGAAGAAATTACCAGTTTTGCATGCAACATCTCACACAAATATAACGGAGCTAAAGGATTTGATTAAATAACCCAGTGACACACTTCAATCAGAGACTAGGAAATTACAGACTATTAAATCAGACAGTGGGAAATGAGGTAAAAATCTCTGATCAGCTGCTACACGATCATGAGATCATGTTAATGGATAATAATGTGAGCAATAAATATGCCTAAGGTCCTGCAGTTTCCACATGCAAGAGACATAAAACCACAAGGACACGTAATTTTGGCTCAAGACAATTGGCAATATTTCCTTTTTCACTAACACCAGTCATTTCTTTCCCAAGTCTTACCATCACACCTTTCATGTTGAGATATAAAAGATATAATTCAACATCAACCCCAGAAGGGAGAAATTGAACCATATCGCCAAATTGTTGTTTTTTCCTGGGTTTAGTTCCAAAATGAAATTGCAGTGGAACGGATGTTCTCATGAAGCTTTCTGACAGAAGCCACCTAATATTACAGAATATGGTTCCAGCAAAGCTTCTCTGGGCTGTACTAACATCTAGAGGAGCTGTGTCTGCAGACCTGTCCGTGGATATAAAGCACATCCATCAGGAAGCTCTACGGGCCAGCAAAGCAAGGAAAGGAGATTACAGCAGTTATCACTGGCTCCAATCAATCCACATCCGACTCCAGCACTAGTGTCAGTTCTTCCACTGCCCGTGGAAAGACTTCACAGTTCACGATGTGGACTGTCAGGAACAGGAAGATGTTGCCAAATCATCTGCCTTTCAACTCAGCTCTCAATTTTTTTTCTACAAAATTAAAAGCGCCACGTGAAACTCTACGAAAGCAACTACGTTCCTCTTACCTTTTCAGCAACACACAATTATACACATATTAGAAAATCAGATTTCTTCTATTTAGTGATCTGACGAGTAGTCTCCTTGGCAGAGAGCCAAAGGCAGAGGCGGAGAATAATTTAGGAAGTGGAGTTCCAGAAATTATTTATCCTATATGCAGAACCCTTCGCCTCATTCTCAGCCCTCACTCATTGCAAGGAAAAAATGGTCAAGAAACAAGGCAGTATGAAATAACAGCAGGTGTCAAAGACTAATTAAAAATCTCAGTAGCCACTGTGGTTTTACACAAACCCCCTCCTGATTGTTTTGGGGGGCTTGTTTTTATCTTAGCTTTTGCATCTTCTTGCATGGGTATACAAACAGATACCAAAAGTATTTCTGCTGCATTGTCTTGGAAGCAGAGGTTTAACCTGCAAGGAAGAAAGGAAGGGAAAGGAGATGGGAAAACTGAAATACAAGTAGAAAGTTGGAAGGATACTGGAAAGCAGCAGAAGGAAAGTGCAGCCACGGCCTGGTGGCCACGTGCACCAAGTCAAATCCTTGGGCTTATCCTTAGGGCAAAGAAGAAACAGGGAGGGCTCTGGAGATGAATTAAGGTGAAACGGGTACTGGGAAGGAACAAAGTCCTGCTATTGCAGACAACATCTGACAGAAATAATTGGCAGTTCTTACAGAGGTAAAAAACTACCAAATTTTCATTATAAATTTGATGAGCTCCACGTAACATATGCTCTTCAAACATCTGATTTTTTTTTGCATCTAAATACACATGACAATCTATACAAGGACAACAAACGAACACACAAGGCATTAGGGAAGAGGCATCTGGCCAGTTCCCATCTGCCAGATAACTGTCACTTGCAATCACCATTCTCATTTGATTTTTTCATTATTTATTTTTTTATCCAATAGTGAACTTGGGCTTGTATTGAATTCTAGGACAATTATGCTGTTTGATGTACAGTGGCAATTTTATGCTATTATACTTTTCATTTGATGTGCACCAAGGACTTTCTAAATAAAACCAAAGCAACTAAACTTCCTGAAGAAAATGGACAATTGTGACGAGATTCTTATAAAACTGGTTCAGTTATTTTTTCTATAAAGTGCGGTAAAAGTCAATTCAAAAATTAAAGCCTGACCCATCTACAGTTTCTTAGAATATCACAATGGCTTTCCATGACATAAAATTATATACTCTCTGTAAGCAAAGGCTGACTGAGCAAAAATACATCTATTCTCTTTAAAACAACTGGGATGTGAAGCAAGAACATTGTTAAAAGAAGTCAAAGGTGCTGGGCCATTTTCTTGAAAACTGACCATGAAACAGGCTGTAGATATGGCAAACTTGTGTGGAAAAGATGGTGGCTTTTACAGTCTTTACTCAGAATATGCCTGAAGTAAATACATTAAAGAAAAGACCATGGACCTACTCCTTAAACAGAACCTTTACCCCCACAGGGTCAGTGAGCAAAGGTAATTAATAAGGTTTTAACAGTTCAAAAAATATACAATCCCTGCTTTGGCAAGCAAGAAGGTTTATGACTAATACAAAGGCAGTTGAAGCAAAAATATTATGCAGAAAAGCTATAAAAAGACCAAATAATAAGAAGAGAACAAACAGGAACATTTTCTAACACTGGCTGAAACGATTTCTGCAGCAGTGCTGTAGCACATATGTTAACTTTAAATGAGTCATTAACCTCTAGCTATATTTCTCCACCTTTTTTCCCTGCTCAGCTACAGGGTGGGGGATAATCTTTCACAATTAAAGAACACCATTAACACTAATATCTAAAGAACACAAAATAAGTAGGAACACCATTTAAGCAAAAAGCATCTAACACTAGCAATACTTTAAACATACAAGGAGCAATCTCCCACCCAGTGAAATCAAGCACTGCAGGGAAAATAAAAAAGGTACAAAACAACTGCAAAAACTGTTTCAGGAGGGAACTCTGGGGCTTTTCTTCTCTTCCTGTAGCCCTAGTTTGTAAACTCAATCTACAAGAACCACACAGAAACAATATTTTAATTGCAGAGAGAAGGTACAGGATAAAAATGAGCTGCAGATATGTGAAAATGAAGCCTTCAGAAATATATGTACCAGAAACTTCCCTTTTTGTGAAACACAAAAAAAGAACCCTTGGTAACTCACTGACCACCATATCACCCATCTTTTTTTTTTTTTTCTGAACTGAGATCAGCAATGTACTTCTGAAAATAATAATTTAAGCCACCTTAAGCTTCATTCAGATACCAGAGCATCTTCCTACTGCCATCAGTCCTCTAGATGACTGACTGTGTCATAACTGCAGTGCCATGGTGAAGCAGTAAAGCACCTTTCCAGAAGGACAAGGTAGCCTGGTTCCAGCTTTGCACAGGCACTCCAAGATGATTAAAATGATTTTGCTTCTGCCTTGCTCGCATGTTGTTTCTCAAGGCAAAAACCCTTAAAACTTTTCAGCTCGGTAATCTCAGCTCCACATCTTGCTACACCTCAGTTTGGATTAATCTCACAGCATTTTGGACATGTATAAGTACGGACAAGTGAGCTTGTTCTCTCAATGGAGAGGAATAAGCACTTTCAGGGCACAATTCATCATATCCCAAAATAGATATTTAAGACAAGTGTGACTCATCTGACCTATTTGCATTGACTAAAGGGAGTCTAGACAACTAGCTCAAATACAGATATCTACACTGGGGAGGGTGGCTAAATCTGGGGACACAAATCCTACCCATGGTGCTGTTGTTTCAAAACAGGACAGTCCGTGGCAAGGTGACACTGGGTTGCTCGGATGGAACGGCACAGCATGGGAGATCCCAGCTTCCCTTCTCATCTGAACATCAGCCAACAAACAGCAGTTACATGGAAAGCATACAGCCCCTGATGTTATTTCTACACTCTGAAAATAACCAAAGTCTGCAAGGGAAGAGGAAGGGACTAGAAATTTTATCCTGTGTTGTATAACGAGCTCTGGCTGTGTGGATGTACCAGATCTCATTCCACTTTACAGCACAGACTGCTAAACATCACACAGTGTTCTTCCAAATGATTCTCATTGCAGCAATATCAGAAAATTCTCTGCTGATTATTTCTCTTACTGCTTATACCTCAAATATTCCAAGTAAATAATTCCTGCAAAGAAAATAAAAGAAGCTGTCGCATGAATAAACAACTGCTTGGGTGTCAGATCACCACAAAAACCACGCAGAGCCTCAGATGACAGGGTGTGCTCCAGGGGCCTTCTCATTTAAGAAGTTGATCAAGATGTAGTGTATAAAAAACCAGAGCTTCCCTCTCACCTCACCACTTAACCTTAAATTTTGATATGGGCTAAGACATCTGAGTTGTCATCTTACATGTAACATCTTTTTCCTAGAGCCTGCTGATTCCAAAGACTCATTCTGATTCATCACATTATGATATGGATGGATGATTTGCAGAATTTTATTTAGGTTATTGGCTGGCTTTCACCTTTCTGAAAGCCAGTAAGCCTCCCACTGCCCTAGAGAAAAAAAATAATTCATTAGCTATTTAGGCAAATATCTAAAAAATTATCCCAACGCTTCTCCACCCTGTACTGACAAAACAGATCCAACCAAATGAATGTACCTTCTATTTAAACCTTAGTCATAAACTGATGTTAAGTCACTTGTCACATGCCCTACATAGTATATTTTTATGTGAAATCAATTACATATAAAGACACTCCCTATATGATTATACTAAAAATGACACTAATATTTACACAGCATAGTGAACGTTGGCAAATGTTTATTTTTTAATGACAAATCACCCACAGTGTCAGATCAAAGCTGTATCATGGTCACTGCACCTACAAGATACTACCCTATTTCCCAACGGGTTACTTTAGTTGTGGAATCTGGCTGCTGTCTCCAGAAATGATGTCTGAAGTCCCCATAACCGAGACATTAACAGGGTTTGCTGCTGTGGAAATTTTTTTTTCAACTCTGCTCCTGCATAATCACTCTGCCCATTCAGAGAAATCTTGTTGTCCACTAGTGTGAAAATCAATAACAACCCTCAATTCTGCATCCCCTTCCTTTTAAATAAGGTTTAAAAAGCACTGAGATGTGTTAATAGTAACAATAATCCCCAAATAATAATTCTAAGAAATGGAGCATTTGCCTATTTTGCTCAGGAAAACTGCATTACCTTTTAAATTTGGTAATGAAATTACTAATGAACATCTATCTTTAAATATTAACAGCCATCCTTGCACTATTACCTACCCAGTGAAGCGGGAAATGTGATGCTGCCAGCATTCAGGCCTGAAAATGTTGGGCACATAAGAGATATTCTGGGGATATTCCTGTGGATGGAATAAATGCCTTATGGCTGTATCAGCTCTCAGTGTTACACAGGTCCTTGTCTCTCCTATTAATTCCTCTCTTTTTTAAGGCTCTGAGCAGTTTGCACTGTCGGTATTAGCAGTTCCAATTTATATACGGTCATCCATATATTGATAGAGACTATCCAGCTCCTCCCTGGGAATGAAACTCTCTTCCAGTATTATCTGGCAACTGTTGTGACTGGAAGCAGCCTAACCCCTCACCTGCACCAGCTGCACCCACCCAAAATTCCACTCAGATTTAAAATAAGGTTCAGGCCAATGGCACACAGCCCATGTTTCAACCCACAAGGTCCCTCCCCCTCTAAAGAATTTTGGAGTTAATATATAAACAAGAAATTATCAACTCGGGTCTTTTATGTCCTACCAGCTACTAACACAATGCCTTTTGCCTCTCCTGTTTTCACTGCTCAGACAAAGCCTGCCCACACTAGAGACTTCCTCCTCAGTTAGTTGGTCACTAATCATCCCAGATCTCCCCCTGAGCAGAGCGTGACACCTCTCAGCGTGCTACCAACGCTCCACACTAACAGCTGTCACAGCAGCTTGAACGATGCTTTACCACCGGGGATGCTCAAGAAAGCAACTCGATGATATAATAAACACCACAGGTAATTACTCCTGAGAACCCATCCAGGATCCAAGCCAGAGGGGGGAGTCAAATCTCTCTCTAAGCTGAAAACCACTGCAAAGATCAGCTCTGCAAGATACAGCTTTCGGAAAGACAGACCTATTTACCCTGATAATATTTTCACAACTAATAACTCCTCGCTAAAAAACAGATATCTAAAGAAATATACTCTGCTCTTTTGTACACCCTAAGAACAGGTCATTCCTAGATGAGACAGATCACAGCAGTGATCTGCTGCTCTCAGATGGTGGGGAGGGAGGAGGAAGAGAGGCAAAGGAGACCATCTGAACAGCCGAGTCTCTCAACTTACATAGCACAGAGGAAGGAGTGGAGTGGGAGAGCTCAGACTCGAGCGATTGACTCTCTGAGTTTGCATTTCTCATGGACTTGCCCGCTGAATTGATGGAAAGAAACACAACATATGAACAAACAAAGATGAAGAGGTAGAGTGTGATCAGACTCCGCAGCAGGCACTGGCAGCAGGAGCGGCCGCTGGGGCACGGCAAGGGTGGTGACCAGTGGGATGAAGAAGCAATGGAAGAGGAGGAGTGGTGGGTGGAACTCAACCTCTCCATGTCCCCCTCCTTTGTGAGAGCTGTGTGAGGGTCAAGTACATGTGAAGGAAGAAAAAAAGAAGGCCAAAAGAAAAATAACGATAATTTAATTACAAGCAACAAGAACTTCGAATATCTTTGAGCACACAAACAATGTTAATGATGTACTTTCAGGGGGCAGTGTGGGTGCCAAAGAACAGTTTTAAAGGTCGTGGGTATGAGTGACTCTGTTCAGATGCCAGCGCAGATTTACCCCTGTATCCAGTACTGAGACACACAGGGCTTTGAAAGAGCTTTTCTTAGCAATTTGAATGGTTTTTTCAGGAATGTATGTTCGAAAATAAATAGTTTAAATTGGTTTCTTTCTACTGTTAAATAAAACAAAACCAATAGGGATAAAATGAAATTATGATATATGAAACATTTTGAAACAATGTACCTTAGAGATGTATCAAGTAGCAAAATTAGCCACAATTTACCCAATCTCCACACCTCCACAAATTTTCCCATTGGGAATCATCTTTCTTACTAACGCTTTCATTAATTCATTTCCAGTGGCAAAAAGATACCATGAGAAATCCAGATCTGCTGTCCACGATAAATTTAGCAACTCACCTTTCTGAAAGCCTGTGGGCATTGCTGGACAAAAATAACAGTGGTATTCTACAGCATTTCTTAAAAAAAAAAAAATCAATCTCATATCACAGAGATGCTGCTCAATAGTTCCAGCCTCATTACTACAGCAAGGAGAAATCCCACAAGCAATTCCAGAAGGAGGCATTGCCTACAGTCCAGTTCTCAGCATGTTCTTTCTGTCCACTCCTGTCATATTTAGGAGGAATCACTGTCATGCAGACAAGCCAATGATCAATGGTTAATGTCAGGAATTTGTATTAGCAAGGAACCTGAACCACAGCTTCAAGTCATTTCAGACTCAAATGACGGAATTAGCTTATTCCTTGAATTATTAAAGCTCACTGTTGTTTGCTGAACACTGTTTCTAGCAAAAGAAATATGTTCCAGTCCTAAAAGATGTAAATGTACACATAAGCAAGGCAAAGTTACAGATACTAAGATTTTCAGTAAATACAAAACGCAAAGCGAGCCTGACTTTACTGTCTCTAAGTTAAATACCTGCTTTTAAAAGTGAAAATAGGGTGAGATCCTGACAGGAGAGGAGAATGCTGCATGCATTCCTTGACAGACAGGAGTTCAGAATCTGTTCCTAGAGCCACATTGGTGACAGCTGATATGACAGTTTTAATTGCTCCCTTTCTTAGTGAACCATCTCGTACTGTGCACAGACCCGTGTGTGCACACACTCCCACAGGGCACACGCCCCACAGCCGTGCTGGGGATGGCATATCCCACACAGCCCTACAATCCCCGCTGCTTTAAGGAGTCCAATCAATAAAGAAGAGGAAGAAAAGCACTTGCTGCAGAGCTGAGTGTTCTCAGGGTGTGTGGGCTGGGGGTCTGTACATGGGGAGGAACCCTGTACCTGTTTGTGCAGCCTACGGACGGGGTTTGGATAACGGGAGGAGGAACACAGGGCACAGATCCCATGTCTTTGCAGAGTCATTCCCTGCGAGCTGTGGATCATATTGCAACTCTATAAAACAGGCTAATACTGCTCTTCACTCACAGAGGGGTAGCCCCGTTCCCCCTCTCCTTCTTGGGAAGGAGACCCTCTTCCCATGTTGTTCTCCACGCTGCAAAGAGAAGCAAAATGACTTTTGAGGGTCTTTATCACCTAAGGTGGAAAACATTCCTTCAAAGTCTCAAACGGGGTACAGACATCATCTTGAGCAAACATGAGAGGACATGGACAGTCAGTAATCCGGGAGAATTCTGTCCCCTACCTCTGAAATCCACTTGTCCCTATCAGTATTTAATCTCCAGTGGCTGCTCCCGCCAAGAGCACAGCTTTCTCACTGTTCTCCTAGAAAATCTACATCCAGAAATCAAGTCTGGTGTGTGGGGAGGAAATAATCTTTCCTAAGTGTCTTGCTAAAGCATGAAGCTTGAGCTTATAATAGCTGTCAGGGTTGCAGGACTGCCTATTCCCTGAATCATTCTACAAATTAGACCCTGGGGGCACTGTTAGCTTTAATTTATAATAAAACAATCTGAACAGCAGCCTCCAGTGGAAAGACGGGAAGTGTGAGAGGAATACTAAAAAGTGAAAAACAAGCAAGCTTCCAAACAATTAATAACAGGGAGATTATATTTGCCCTTTAAACAAACAGAAAAGGAAATCCCTGTACAGTAAGTGCACAGGGAAAGACACCACCAGTGTCTTGTTCCTCACACCTGTGATTACTGCCAGCTCCTCTCTGCTGGCTTGGAAACACCATATAGCGTGGCCATCCAAGCTGCTCTTGGCTGTGATACTGCAGAATCAGGTAAATTATGTTCATTGTTGGCTTTTTTATAACTGTATCCCTGAGATACGACTCTGTGTGCTGAGCTTCAGACAGGATTGTCTAAAAACCCTACTGTAATAACACCACCTTATATCACCACGCAGAGGCCCTATAATTAAATTATTCATTTAATGAGCCTGGTTGCTAAAACTCCACGTAGTGGTTTGAAGGGAGAAATACAAAGTGCTATGAATAAAGGTAAATTACACTGCATTTTCCTAGGCATCAGTTGTAGTTCCCTGTAATTGTTCTCTCATTTCACATTGACTTGAACCACCATCACTAGGTTGCATCCATTCTCCTGTTTCCATTCTCACCTGTACGTATCACATTGTTCCTTGAGGCCAAAACCCAATCTTTACTGTGAATTAGAGGTACACAAACCTAATATTCTCTTTTCCAAACCCTTTTGTTTTAAAACATAATGTTATTAAAGTAGGTACGAGTAACATCACAGAATAATACCTAGAGGGAGGAAAAAATGGAATCAAAAATATTAACTGTGAAGTTACAAAACTAAGTTGATATAAAAAAATTATTTTAGTTTCGTAAAGAATGGAAGAAGATTAAAATAAGTGTATGGACAGAACAAAAGAAAACCACAAAAATACACTGGCATCTGAACAGAATAAAAATGAAAATGGTGACATAAAGAAAAAAAAAAAAGCAAAACCCAAAACACAAACGCATGTTAAACACAAACTGAGAGTTACAAAGCACTGACTTACACATTTTTACTCTACTGCTATTATTACTGGAACTAGTATCTTAGTTAAAAAGCAGTAACTTTATATTCTTAACCCCAACACAAGGGAAAAAGGTGTTTTGGGAACTGAAAAGTCAAAGTCTGAAACATATCAAAAGGAATTTCTTTTAAAGAAGGAAAAATAGTATTCTCTCAAAGGATTCATTAGGGGTTTCTGTGGTTAACGACCTACTGAAATACATTCACAAAACTCATGTTACTGCTTCTCCAAATGTTCCAAGCTTAAAATCCTACCTTTCACATCCTCATCTTCGATGGTTGTGTTGGAACTCTCTGTTGATTCCTGTTGAGAAGTAAATATGAGTAGAATGTATCAAACAAGCCAAGCCTTATTTGCGTGCCTTGGAAAAGGACAGGATTAGTTACAGGAATCATGCAAAGCCTTGAAGCAGGGTGGGATGTCATTCACAAACAAATGGGCACACACTGATTAAGACATTTCCACCTGAAAGGGATGGCACACAGCGCCATTCTCTACAGAAACACATTTCCTGCCGTCTGATGCTTTTACTTCACAGGAATGTAGAGGAAACTTTTTTTTCCTTTAACATCCAACTGTACAAAGTCCATCTGAAATGTCACATGAATTACCTCAGCCAAGTAGGAGAGCTTGCCATTTTAAGCTTAGTGATAAACCAACTGTGCAAAATAAGTCATTCCATTCCAATTCCACCTTCTAAATATGCAGAGTGCTGCCTGCTACAATTTACAACCGATTTTCTGCTCATGTGACTTATGCAATGGATATTAAAATGAAGCCTCGTGGTGATTTAAGGCATATTGGATCAGATTCTCTCATTTTTATACTGCCGTTGTGATAACTTTTTTTTTTAGTAATTTTGGAAGAAGATGGAGAATGGGTAAATATCTGATAACAACGTTGACAAACTAAGGCTTCTCTGTAGCAGTGTTCTTCAACCAGACATGTAGAGGAATGACTCATCTACCAGACAGTTTATTCTTAAGCCATCACACTGTTAAAAAGGCAAGGATATCGTATCTCAGTCTTTCATGAATTACCAGAAACATGAAATATTATGGACAAATTCAACAGGACACTGTCAAATCTAACAGCTTCAGGGAGCTGGAAAGTTTTTAAGTTTGATTTTTTTTTTTAATCTGTATACTTTCTTAAGAAGTAGAATACAAATTATATTTTTTTAAGTTCACAGCTCAATAACAAAAAGGATTAACTGATCTGGTTTTTTATCAGAGAAAGAAGATAGGACTGGTATTGTATTTAACACTTTAAAGGATTTTATAATTAAGCAATAAGAGGCAAATTTGTCAGTGCCCTTCATTTACTGTGTCCTCACAAGGCTGAGCCAAAGGAATGTTCAAAAGGCTAATGCATTACTCAGACCTTAAAAAAAACAAAACATATGTGCATTCATAAGTAAAACTACAGGAATTAATTCACACACAAACAAAACTGAAGAAGTCACCATGCTGGCCCTGCCCTGGCTGTGTTAGACATTTCACTCTACACGGATGTATCATGCTCCGTCACTTCAAATATTAGACAAAGTACTTATGAGTGAACAAAAACCCCACACAAATACAAGTTGTAAACACCATGCAAAGCTCACAGGGCAGATGTAGCCTCTAATACTGAAGCATCCACTCCAGTTGCCATACTACAACGATCAGCCTTTCAGACAAATTTGGGAGGAACTCTCCGCATTGAGTGGTTTCGTTTGTTTGCTGTGACCTTTCGGGACATTGAGTATCTTAATTGCTAAGATTACATAATAAAATCAAGTAGATGTAGTCATGCCAATATTTTATCTGGGTTTCCTGGGCTTTAGTGGACTTCAGTTAGAAAGATCAGCCCGGTGTTCAAACACAGGCTGCTCGTTGCCTACGAGTTTAAACTTGGGGAGCTGAAAAAGTAGTGACACAAACCCAGAAGTTCTGTGTTGGACAGATGCAGGGGACATAAAGGAACGGGATACACGAGCACAATGCACACCATCAGCACTTCCATGCTTGAGGAATGTCTGCATGCGTTATTCTGTCACTCAGGTCCAATCCTTCTCTTATGAAATAACCACAGGGAGCTAAGACTAGATAAATGAGATGGCAATTCTTTAAGTCAACACTGCAAACAGGGAAATTCTTGTTGAAGAGTAAATTCTTTCCAGGAAACCTAGGAACATGTGTTATATGTAAATGATGGCATTTCCTGGCCCTTTTCAAGTCCATGCATGAAAAAAACAAAACAAAACACGTTTTAGGGATCAGCTGCCAGATGCAAACATCACAATACACAAGAAAAAGAAAGGAGCATGAAGGAAACACTGTGAAAATCAAAAGACCTCTTTGGCACTTGAAATGTGAGGATTGTTTTGAAACTGCTCAGTGATGTTATGGAAGAGAACCAAAGTCCTGTGCAAAAAGACACGTCATGACACAGGGTGTGTGAGCATGCTGAGAAACAGCAGGTGGGATAAACTGCAGTGACATCTTTGTCTGGGGTGACAACTGCAAGTCAAACTCAGGACCATCTCAGCACGCTCTGAGCACAGCAGGGCACTGGGCTCTGCCAACCGCTACCGACTGCCCCGAGAGCTCCAGGAGCTCAGCACCCAGCACATGGACACGGAGGGAAACAGGCTCGAGAGACACCACGTGCAACAAACGCAGGAATGAGATTTTTTTTTTCCTTCGGAAATTCCTGGAACGGCCCTGTTTAGCTGTGGAATAGTGGTGGATGGAATGTGTGGTGTGGAAAAGCAAGATGGAGTTGATACTTTCTGAATACCTTATTTCCATCAGGGTTGTGGATTACTGTAGTTTGGGGCTCCTGAGCGAGAACAAAATAAAGAGAGAAAGAGTTCCCATTGGTAAATACATTTTCATCGGTGTGAGGGAGTGCAAGAAGAGCCAGCTCACAAATGCTGAACACTGACAAGAGTTAAAACAAACATTAACTGTCGCCAGAGGGTGAAACCGGATGTCTCTAACACAGATTTCCTCAACAGCAAGCCAGCAAAAAAGGCCATCTCACCTAATGCAGCAGCATGCAGAGACCTTATTCAGGACTGATGCGTGCAGGGCTTTGAAGCTCTGGAGACCTGCAGAGGCTCTTCTGCACCAGGGCAGGCAAAATGCTTTCTGTGCTCTCCTGCCTCAGCCAGGCCGGGCAGGGTGGTCACAAATCACCCCTTTCCTTTAATCATGTTTGCTTGTATTAGTATTAAGGGATCAAATCAAAATACAGATGAAGTGACAAGGATTAAGAATAAGTTAACTACGTTTAAACACTCCCCTGTTTTGGAAGGAGTAAATTACCACCAATTGCTGCCTTGGCAAAGCAGTATAAAAGCAAGCGAAAGAGATCTTCGTGTCATTTTAAAGTGTAATTTCCCCAAATCCTTTTGCCTTGAAAAAAGATTGAATAATCTTTGAAATGGCAGGCAGCCAGCACACTTTCAGCACGGGCTATTGGGCACGGCTCCATCTAGGAACAGAGTGCCATCCACTCCTGGATGAAACCTGCTAGCTGGTCCTTGGGAATTACTTAGTGTATGAGTCAGTGCTAGCTGCTCCAAAAAATTCCAGAGGAAACATCTCTCCAAATGGGTGTGAATTACCCCCACCTTCAAGGTTATATATGGGAAATAATACGTCACACTTCCACTTGTGAGCCCTGTGACACAGAGATGCCTGAGAAAAAGGGCTACTAATAAAAGCAAGACTGCAATAAACATTCATGAACATCACTTTGATTAGAAATATGTCCCTAACAGAGCTTATTAATGAGTAATGCCTCCTGCTGATTTAAATGGAAGAGAAACAAGCAAAACTGTTTAGCTCTAGATGCCTCTTGATCCCAGAGAAGACTTGCAAAGTCCTGCAGAGTTGAGGGAAATACAGAATGAAAATCTGAATAAGGTCTGTTTTATGGCAGCCTAGCAATAATCCTGTTAGCTCTCCTGGATATCAGTACTTATGCTAAGACAGCAGAGAAAATAACAGAGCTGCTTTTTTTCCAGAGTTTTTTTGGGGTGAAAAAGGTTAACATCAAAAGGTGGAAACAGTCATCAGGCAAAGAGCTAAGAGCAACATCAAGCGCATTCTACTCGCTTTCTGGCACAGCATGCAAAAAAATTCAGCTACAAACACCACGACTCTACCGCATTCAGCTTCCATTTAACATTGTCTGTCAGTAAACACGCTCTAAGGGACTTCCTCACAAAAAATAAGACAGCGTAATTCAAACAAAAAAAGGTTTTCCAAAACCTGTTTTTAGAAAGCAAACAGAGTAAATGCATGTAAAAGCAGGGGGGAAATTAAAAAAAAAAAAAAAAAGACAAAAAAAGAAAGAATAACAAACAGAAGACAGTCAAAAACTTCAAGATAGCATGAGAAGGAAAATTCCAGGTATACCAGCGCCGGGGTAGGAATATTTTCCTTGGGGCTGGTTACCACGTTGGTTTTGTTGTTTATCTGTAGGTATGCAGAAAATAGAAACAGACAGGCCTTAGAACTGGCAGGAGGCACCCTATCTATATCTCTCTGTATAGAACATCTATAGGCAGATATAGATATCTATGGACAGATATAGATATGGAAATAAAGAATCACAGAAAGATGAACTTGTGAACTGGCAGGAGCACTAACAATAGCTCCGGGAGCTGGCTGGCAGCTCCTCCCCACGGCCCTGCAGAGCCACTCCACCAAGGTCTATATAAGGTACAGATGACTTCAGTGACACTTAGCAGAACAGAGAGCCCTTAAGTAGCAGCTAATCACATGTAAGAAGAATAAAGAATTAATAGGGGTCTGAAGAAAGTCCTAAATAGCCATTTTGTGACATGCAACAGTATTAAGCAATTGCACCCTGTAGTTCTGTATCTCTAATTAATTATCGCTGCCATAAATAATATTTGATTATTTCATTATTCATAGCTCTCCAGGAATCTATTTTGTTCTACTGGCTTCTGATTCCATAGCTGAATAAACATGATCTTTCTGATGCCAGAAAGAGACTGGTGCCCCTTTAGCTTTTTTGGTGTTATTCTCAACAAAAATAATTGGCAGTGTGATCAGCCCTTCAGTTTTGGTACTATAACCTGGAAGTGCAAGGTTTCACACTATACTACCTGTAGTTTTATTCCACCAATCAGTACATATCTGTTGAACCTTACATGGTACTTCTTAAGCTTAGCACAGTACTACACCTTTACAAGACTTCTGGTTTTTATCTACACAAAATATGAATTCAAATTAAGCCACTTAGCAGTAAATTTAAAGGTATCTGATTCTTTAAATCCATTTTTTAAGATTTAGCTTTCATTAATACCATGGCATGGGAAGAACAGAAATACTGAAAACAATGTACCGAGCCACTTTTGACATGCACTAAGAAGCAAGAGTCAAGTATAATAAAATGGTTTTGAAAGATGTAATTTTTTCCTCTAACAATAATTAGGAAAAAATATTACTTATATTTTGGTCACATCTAATTTTAACAAGGGCAATCCAAAGCAGCATGCAGAGCTGGGTGTAAAGATGTATATATATATATATATAGTCTGGAAAGACTTTGATCCAAACAAAAAAAAAGGCTCTACTGAACCTTCCAGTCACAGTACTGAGCAATAAATGTGCAAAACAAAGGAAAAAAAAAGGCTGAAATATTTTTTTCAATGGATCTTTCTAGAAATGTAATTAAATTCACAGAAGTGAAAGAAATGAAAATTCATGGAACTTCAGCAGGTTTTGATGATTATTTTACTTTGGGCCAGGCGTGGCAGCTGACTTGTGGATTGCTGGAATTAAGGCTGCAGCTGAAGTGACTCTTCCTTAGGATATGTCTACATTATGGCAATGTCAACAGGATTTGCAGTAATTAATTACAGACTGCAAATTTCCTGCTCTTACCCAGCATTTTACAGGCTTTGAAGAATATAAAGCAGTTTCGTTAGTTAATCAGGGAATATTATGTCGACACTAAATGGTATTTGATAATACTTGTGATAGGAACCGTTCTCCCATATGGCATAAAAATAATTTCCTCTGATTTAAAATCAAAGTTCACGATGCTCTACAGTAGGAGGATGAGAAACACTTACTTTAAACAATGGTCTTTCCACAGAAATTGTCATTAAGAGAAACTAGGAGTTATTATTGAGTTCAGAGTGTTTATGCCCCAACTTGGTCTTGTTATTGTCAAATAAATTTCATTTATCTATTCACAATTGCAGCCCTAAGCTGAAGAGGTGTCTGAAGTCAAGACAGGGAGAGAAGAAATAACTTTGTGAAGAAAGCCTTTCATGGGGAGACACAATTATTGGCAAGTATTTTCCTTGCTTTAATATCTACGGGATTCTGAGATGGGCAGAACCTGAACTCCTTACTCAGGAAAAAACTTTAAAAACATCCCGTCCATTTCAGTAAATAAAAGTTCTGCAGAACTGTGGAATAGTGAGAATACAAACGACGCCGCTTGACAGCAAACTAAACCTTCCAAACAAGAGAAAAATCACATATCAAATTATATAACTACAGATTCATATTTTTATGATGGTGTAGTCAGAGAGACTACGAATAAAAAGGCCCTAACAAAAGGCACAAAGAAAAAACATGTGGAAAGAAATGAAGATTTCACCAGATTTCATACAGTCCCACTCAGTAGCAGCTTAATATAAAAATGAGAGTGATGTGCCAAATGAATGTTCATTGTTGAATACATAATGGAAACAGGTTAATCAAATTTCAACTCCAATTTTGCCTGAGTAAGGAGAGCAGGCTTGGGTCCATACTCCCTGGGTGAAAGCCCTATAAAAATAAACAATATCCATTGCAGTTACTGCTGAGAGCTGCAGGAAACACATTCAAAACTTCTTCAGCAAGATATCAAGAATCCAGCATTCATTAGTAACAGCAGAGAGAGATAATGTGGTTCAAAATACAGTTATTTTGTCCATGTAAACAGAACAGGTGAAACCCTTTGAAACTCTGAGAGAAAACAGCAATAAGCTCTACATGTTTTCTCTCTCATAGAACACAAATACATTAATTTATGAACACATGGGGTGTAATTTACATGTATTTTTAACAGCAAAGGGAAATCACTCCAAAAGGAGGAAAATATTTTCATAGGGAACACTTATTCTAAAGTTGATTTGTGCTTAACCAGTGACCTTCTGCTTGTGAAGAAGGAGAAGTTTTTCCTAAGGCTTCGCTTGCCAAAGGTCTGAGAGTGCAGGACAGACACACGCTCCAATCAGATGGGCATGGTTGTAGGAATCATTAGTGGTCTTTTGTCATATGTTATGAAAATATTTTTAAGAAGCAAAACGTGTATCTTGGGGCTTTATCTTTCAGATGGCACAAAAAGTTAACGCACGGTTCAGGTTCGGGATCCTGGCACCATCCACACTGTACCTTTCCAGTGCCCCTCCTCTGGACACCGCTGAAATTCTGTGTCCACCCAAATAACAGGTGATTTTCCTACAAAACTGCATGGCTGCTCAGACCTCCCCAGCAGTCAGTGCTTTTCGAGGAGTTGTGCTTCCCAGAGAAAGGTGTGGATGAGGGATATTCGCCTTCTCTCTGCTGATGGCACAGCCCAGCACCGTGAACACCTCCCAGCTCAGATTCAAACCCACAACAAACGGCATCAGAGGAAGTTACTGTGTGGCATTGCAGAGGCCAAATGAACACAAGACTGGAGAGTGGGTTGAGGAGGAAGAAAAGTTATTGAGATTGTCAGTGGGGACATCTTGTGACACGGTCCTGAGTTGTGAAGGAAGCTGGCTGGGAAACTGGGCTTTTTACTCCTGAGCATTTGGCATGGCATTGTGGGCTACAGCAGCTCAATTAATGCAATACTATTTCACTGTGCAACGTGGTTACATTCTATGACATTAATACTATTAGCTTTAAAAATAAAGAGGTTTTAATAACGAATAGAAGGCTGTTACGAGATTACTATTTTGTTACTATTCTTATTTACTAAGGACAGCTGCATTGGCTGATGTTACATCTACTTTTTTTGTTTTCTTATGTCCCCAGGTTAAAAAAAACAATTAAAGACTTGCTTGAAAGAACGGCAGAACGATTCACTGTGGATGGCATATAGCAACTGCAGGCTTAAAACTCGACAGGGTTGTACTTTAAAGTCTTGCAGCTTCTCACAGTATGTTAACAAAGCTAAATGCAACTGTTTGGTTTCTAAGTGTGAACGTTTCACAGGAGGGAAAAAAAAAAAAATCTGTCGATAAAGATCCTCACCATCATCTGAACACTCGAACTGGACTTCCTTTTCTGAATTGACCAGTCAGAGAGAAAGGAAAAGAAGAAAACGTGACTGGTTGGATTTGAAGTATCAATGCATGGAGTACAGTATATTTCTCTTTTGGCTTTTTTTTTTTTTTTTTTAAATAAGAAAAGGACAGCTTAAGCTGTAGGAAGGGGTGGAAAAATGCTACGGAGTTTACAGTAGCTCAGGCACAGAAACAACAAAAACAGACTTCCCCAGATGTAAATTTACTCCCTCTGCTCCACATGACCATGCAGATAAACAGCAGACACATAACATGTGCTGAAATCCAAAGTATCAAATCCCAACGAGTGCAATTCAGGCAAAATTTTGGCAACAATTGTTTTCCATATTATAATCAGAATTGAGGTAGAGGAAATACCATCGTGGACCTGTAGGAGGAATGATATTTAAAAAGGAAAAGCTGGTCAGAGAAGAGTGCATAAAATTTACTTATTCCAGAAGGAAATGTGTTAAGGGTTTTCCACAGGAGAGATAGAATAGTACTGAATGTGTGCTTCTCTGTGGAACTAGGATATTTACTGTTTGGCAGTGAGAAGCACTGAAATCATGGTGTACTCATTTGATTTTAGGTCAGGGTCATGATTTTTTGACCAGAAAAGTGTGCAGAAGTCAGAGAATAGGCACAAATATACTGTGAATCTGGTATTTAAACAAGTATTCATAATGCTTTGTTAAAATAAGACATTAAGATTAAATAGAAAATTAAAATTCACTTCAAAGACACGCTTCTGAGTAAACACACAGAGCACAGAAGAATATCTTTTGAATGTTATAATGAAAGCTTGAGGCATTATATTATCTTATATAGTCTTCATGAATCCTCCAAGAAAAGAAATAAATTATATTTCCCTGGCTTTTTTTCCCAGTATTTATCCAGAATGTCCATTTGTGAGGCATCTCTCCTCCTGCAGGGCCTGGTGACGTGAGAATAGGAGCTCTAAATCACGTACGAAAGCTGCCAAAATGTTCCCTTCTTAGCAAGGTCTCTTAGTCAGGAAGAGCTGATTTGTTGAGATAGTAAACCCCTCAAGTTCTGCCAAATATAGCAAGTACATCTGGCAGAATACACCTCATGTGGAGCCAAGCCTACCCGAAAAACTTTTGGTCTTCCATGAAATCTAAATGAAAAGTCAAGGGGAAACACAGAGGCAATAGAGCTGCAGATAAACACTGATGCCTACAAAGCTAATGTGCCCACCACCAAACCCTTATTATAAGCTAATTAATAACTTTGAGTCATTAATTACACAAACATCCTTCATTGAAATAGCAAGAAAAGCATTTTCTCCGGTAGTTTTCTATCTTCCACTTATTTAATGCTTGTTTTGCAAGTATTCCTTTTACTTCAGCTTCACCTACTAACTTTAACCACTTCATATACAGAGTGAGAAGCACTTATTAACAAATTCTATGGAGGAAAGAAACAATAATCAATTCTAAAACCTGGCAGAAGTTACAGGCAGGTGGTGACTACTACAATATATTTTAAACCTACCTTAACTCCGTCCGGCTTTTTCAGTAAACTCTTGGCTGCTGTAAAATGAGACAAATAAATTCAGTGTCAGGTGGGTCCCCCTGAGCTCACCCAGCAAACCCCCACTGCCTCCCAGCTCCAGACAGGTGCTCAGCTTTTATTTCCTCCTTTTGTTGCTCTGAGAAATGAAGCCTTTAAGAAACTACCAATCCTTTAGATCCCCACACATCTCTTTTTCCACCGATTAAAGCTGTAGGTTAACTGCACTTATCCAAGGAGAGAGCTCCTCGGGTGGCAGAGAGGAAATGGAAGCAAGGTGAGTGTAAAAGCAGCAGCTTTGGATATTTTCATTTTTTCAACTGCAATATATTTATATTTGCTGATGGGATAGTTTGATACAACTATGAAAAAATATTGTCCTTATGGCAGGGACTCGGACCAGGGGTTTGCAGAGTATCTTAATGGTGTTATTAATATGACAGTGACAAAAAAGTGATCAGTAGGAGATCAGTGAGGTACCCAGAGAGCACGGGGATGTGCAATGCTCTCTGTTCCACCTTTGGGGATTTCCCACCAGGACAGCATCAGTCTCCCCGTGTGAAAGGTCAGGACAAATAAGAAAGAAGGGACAATTTGTTTTGGAGGGTTGATTCCCAGCAGTCAGTAATAACAAATCCTAGGCTTTCCCTCAGCTTCTAATGAAGAAAACCTGCTATTTTCTCAGTTGTGTTGTATGTTGATCAAATCTCTTCAAAGCAGTGGAGTCTGATGGGCAACATTTCATTCACCTTAACGTTATTAACGTGTCAGGCTCCAAATTCCCCCACTTGAAACTGGCACCAGATCCTTGTGAATTCCTAAATTTGGAGGGCTAACGTGTGAACACGCACAGCACGGCTCTGAACCCGAAAATGTTTCCAGCAGAAATCCACGCTGGCTGACCTACCACATCCAAATAAACTACTCACTAAAGCGTGAATGCTTCATGACTCACTGCCAAAGACTTGGAGAATAATAAATTACACAACGAGCCCGCCGTGATTTGGGTTTTATTGTTGTTTATGACCCAATCTTCCCATCAGAAAGTGTTCCACAGCTTAGGTTGTAAGAAATTCCTGTTCTGTGAGTAAGGGAGACAGTCCTGTCATGGAAATCTCATCATTCCTGCCATCCTTATCTTTAAAAAAAAACCCCAAACCAATGGGACCTTGCAAGCCTAAGGCTTGCAATACTGAGTATTCAGTTTACACTGGAAGTTAATTCTTGTAATTGTGGCTTATTTTCCAGCTACATCTGCATTAAGTGCTCATTTTAGAGCACAGAAAATGTAGGATCACCTCAACAATCATCCAGAAATGACTCATCTCCATTACTGCGTTGCTTACATGAAAAAACCTGGAAAGTGAAGCCAGGTTAATGTTCTATAATTTCATTAATATATCAGCCCTCCAGTGTAATAATTATGGACATCGGCCAACGCCACCATTAAAACTCCCACAAGGCCATGACTTACAACTAAAATGAACAAAAATAAATTTGCCTGGACCACTGAATATTTTTATTTACAGAAACACGTGAGTAAATATTGAAAACAAATTGTTTTCCATATATTTTTGAGGTAGGACACTCCCTGTTGCAATGCGTGCTTACAGAACCTGATGCAACACGGCTTTAGTTTTCACATTCCCAAAAATATTGTGGGCACTCCATTAACTTCAGGAATTCATTTAGGGAAAGCAAAAGGGAGGAGCTATTTCTGAAACCTAAGGCCAAAAAAGCCAGAAGTTAACTGCTTTCAAAGCCTCTTTTATACCCTTAGCCCTGATAAAAATAAATTAATTCTTACAGGTTGCAGTAGGTCCTTTTGCTAAATTTGTGCATGACACTCGTGAGTTCTTTATTAATGCTTAACAAACATTACATGTTCTGTGTAAAGAAGTGAATGAAAGCCAGGGCACCAAAAGCAATAACAACAAGTATTGTGTGTATGGCACTGCCAGCATGTCCTTCCAAGTGTGCCCAGGGTGGATTATTATGCAGTATTCCATGTTACAGGACATATTCCGTGCTCAGCTGCCTCTGGTGCTTCTGGTTTGGAATGTATTTTTAATAGTATTTTGACTCATCATTCTTTAATCACAGATACTGCATACAAATCAAATATTTAAAGAATTTGCAGGAGCAAAGCAATCAGCAGATTCTAAATTAAGCTCACAATGAAAGATTTCTTGCAACTACAAGCAAGAGCTATAAATAAAACCTAAGGCAGCACTAATAGGCCAGAAAGCAGACTGAAAGGGAGTGGTGTTGTGACAACATGGAGAAATTAAAGTGATTGAGGACAAACAGCAGCTCGGATTCAGAAGAGAGAAAAGATGCTCCTTTCACGTGCTGAGGGTCTTACCTCACAAGAAATATACATTCCACATAAAAAGAAGAAAAAAAAAAGGAAAATAAAACACTTTTATAACCACATCGTTATGGACAAATGACCTTCAAAAGCATGCTTTGCAATGAAATACAGTGAATAAATAAATTGAAAAAATAAAGTGTCATCAAGAAAAAACGTGGGTCATTATGGTGTAAAACATGGGATGATAAGTGAAAAAAATAAAATGAAAAAAAGTTCCAAAAACCCTGCTTGCTTTTCATGCTGAAGTACTGTTTTAAAACTACTTCAGCTTTTTTGGTTTGTGGAAGTTGAATTTGACCCTCACACATATAGACAGTGACAGTTATGAAAAGGGATGAGAAATGATTTATCTCTTTGATATTTAACAGTAATTCATTCTTACAAGATGTGCAGCCTACCGCCTTCCCACCTTTAAAGTGAATTGGCAGACACTGGCAACTCATTAAGCACTAACTCAAGGTAATTTAAATAAATGTAATCTTCTGTGCTTAGGTGTGTATTAAATAAAGGAACTGACTAAGAAAGAAATTGTATTTCAAATACTATGCAAATTGAACAAGTTGCTCTTGTATTCATGATTATGTAATTTTTTTTGGATGAGTCAGTGCTTATTATTATTCAAAACATGCCCAAAGCACTGCCATGTTTTTGTCTGTACAGTAATTTATGTTACACTCCAACAGTTACATCACAGAGTAGGAGGATAAGCAGAATTACTGATGTTTAAATCTGGTGTCCTTTTTCACTACTCACTCGAAATCTCGAATGGCAAAATGAAAAATTCAACACAGCATCAAGATTTTGGCAATACTACTATTGAGGACAATTCTAACTCTACTAACAGCAAATGTGTTTCAGCTTTTGTTACTATAATTTGTTTAGCACAAAGACTTAAATCTCCAGGACATCACTACAAAATGATTTCATACAGAGGAAACAACTCTTTTTATATCCAGCTAAGCACGGCTGGGCATTAGAAGAGAAGGAATAGGAAAACTCTTGTTACAATGTTTCTTACTCCTTAGCAAAGCAATAAAGAAATGAATGTTTATTTATTTTATTTTTTAATACAGGATGCAACAGAATCATGGAATGACATGTCACATAATAAAAAGAAGTAAGTTTTTAGATGTTGTTTGGTGAGACTTAGGTATGTGGAGCTTTATGCAGAACTTTCAATGTTCCTCCACCAAAACAGACATGAAAACACTGTCTTTTGACAGGTAACCATCAAAAAGCAGGGAAGGAGCTCAGCTTCTACAGAAAAATCAGACTGTCACCTACAAGAGAATCTCTTTGGCCCAAATAGTTTTAATTCTGATTACTTCTGCCAAGGAAACAACTTCAGATATATCATATTTAGATGCTCCTGAATAACAGAGATCTTTCAGTACTAATGAATCCTAATCAGATTTGGGTCTTCACAGACATCAAAACATAAAGACTGCATTAATCTGGAGCTCAATGAACATACCTGAGAAATTTCTGGTAGCCAGCATTGTTGTCAAAATGGCCCCCTGTGTACACACACATTTTCTCAAATTAGCATCACACTTGTGTAAAGGTCTGAATGTGATACAACACAACAAAAAGGAAAACAGGTGCAAATTACAGCAATTACTGAATTAACCCTGAAAGAATGGATTGCCTGGGCATTACCTCTCACATGCCACATCATGAGAGCATAAACTGTCATTTAATCTTAATTACACACCTATCAGCCACTTGATAACCTCAAATATTTGCCATTTCTGAGTGAGTAAAGCACAAGCCGTGAGTACTCACAGGCACAGCAATTATCAGCAAAATACACATCTGAATATGGAACAGACTTTACTAGCAACCTTTAGGTTCCTTTTTTTTGGGGAGGAATAGCAGTTTATTTGTAAAGTGCACATTAGAAAAGTTCACATCTACAAAGTTATCCTGCCTGGCCAGGAGAAAACAAAGGATAATCCAAAAGAACAATCTTTTGAGATTCTCATGTCAAAAGCTGACCACCTATTAATAGTTCATTTAAGCAGCATATTCAAGAAAAAATGTACTTAGAGACCATTGGTTTTACACATGGAGCACAAGCACAAGTTTTCATTCTTACCTTTAGTTTTCTTCTTGCATTGAATTTCTTCAAGCAATCTACAGTCTCTTGTCTGTGCATCATAGAGGCAACAGTAGAACGTTGCTGAGAGGAGAAGAAAAGAATTATTTTAAGGCACCCAGCCAGCTGTTCAGCAGTTTAGTTACTCTACAACTCACATATCCCAACCCACATGGTCCAAAACTTGGGCCTTGAATGTCTACCTTGTCTGACTATGCAACTGTGCTCATTTTATGAGCCTTTTCTACGTGTGAAGTCCTCTTGAAAAGTCACAGTGTGGAATATACTGAGAGCTGGAAAGCAGTCCTGGATCCAGGGACAACCAGGCAGCCTCTGTTACCTGCAAATTGACTTTTAGAAGTCTCTTAATTTCCTGCCTTTACATTTCACGCTTATCAGAGTGACTACAGGGAAAAGAAGATGCAAAGCATTATCTAACTCAAAGCCACTTGCTTGTTTGTTTTTTTTTCCACTGAGAATTTAAAATGGCACTCTAATTTTGGCAGTGAACTTCTGCACCACAAAGTCAAGGCAAAGGAGTTCATTTCTGCAAAAGTCTCATCCCAGGCTGAGATCTCAATGTACACCACTACTGACTGTATCTGTGTAACTACAATTTTACAATTTCTAGTTACAGAGCTGCACGAGTAAGGACAGGAGTTATCCTCTGAACACTTCCACTGCTTTGTCTGCCCAATGATCCTGGGAGATCTGGGGGAATTACTTACACAGATCCAGGGATGCTTTAGTGCTTCTGATGCTGTGATACGTTTCGCTGGGTTGATGGTGAGCATTTTGTTGATAAGGTCTTTTGCTTCAGGAGTCACTGTGTCCCATTCTGGTGAGGGGAACTTCAGGAAAAAAAATGAGCAAAAGCACATTATCTCGTCCAATCTTTACATAACTTCACTTAAGGATCCACTACTGGATTGGAATAAAGGCTTAAAAATTATAAGGCTCTGCCCTTTTCTCTTCATCATTCACAAATTGCTTAAATCTGGGGACAAACAGCACTTTGTCTGTTTAATGTAATATGAATAGATGATGGTGTAAAATTCATATGCCACCAAATCATCGGTTCTTGCTTAACAACAGCTGTAATGTTTTTTGTCAGAGTACCTGTCTTTAATGAAACTATTCCTTTTGCAAAGCTCTAGAGCAGCTTGTATTTCCAGAGGTGGGCAATACAACAGCATAAGATAATACAGGAGCAGAAATAAGACTTAAATTAGCATATTCCAATAAGGTTCATGTTAATAAAATGATATTTACTATTTGGTGTGACTCAAAGATATGCAAACATTAGGAAAAATATTCTGATTTTACCTTTCACTCTGTAAAGCTCCTATTTTGAGGTACAATTATAAATAACTGAACAGGCAGAGCATGGTACATACATCATAAGCACCAGCCTTGATCTGCTGGTAAAGCCTGTGCTGGTCTTCATCCCAGAACGGAGGATATCCCACCAGGAGGATATACAGAATGACTCCTGCAGAAAAATCAGACCAGGATTAAGGGATTTCAAGAGACAAACTCCAGAAATTTTGCACCTAAAAATTATGAAAAACAAAAGCTTCAAGAGTGCTACCCCAGCCACTGGGAAACACTGTCCCTGTTCATACTGGGGAAAATAGAAAAGTGGGGTTCACAAGTAAAGCTCCTATGGAAAGCAGGGGCAATAATGAGCACCTGACACAACATCAGATCAGGAACACTGAAAAACTGAACCGATGGAGAAATAACATTCCATGATTCTGGATGTCCCTGGAAAATGCCTTTTTTACTTCTGGTTTTATCATGGTTTCTACCCGTGTGTGCAAGATTGCGTTCTAACTAATCTCATGCGAAGAAAATTTGGGCAATGCAATTTATCTGTATATAAGTCAAAAGGAAATGAAAAAGACCACCTGCTAGTCTTACAGAGGTGATTCACTGAGGCTAAAGAAAAGTGTTTTCATAAATACAACCAAATAAAAAGTGTGGGTAGAAGTAAAATAAGGAAGCCAGCCATTGTTCTCAGCTGGGGAGCTGCCACTGGTAGCACTACACTGTTTCAAGAGCTGCATGATACACCAATAGCTCTGCACTCCACTTCACAGAACATTTAATTTTGCCCTTTATACCTACACTTGTGGTATATTGGTCAGATCAAATCTTAGGCTGCTTGTGAACCAAAACAAAGGCCCAGCTCACAGTATGAGCTGTTATGTTTCCTAACTAGTTAGGTGCCTTACACCTGCAACTATTTTTGTAATACTTTGTGGAAATGTATTATGCCATGATAACACATCTTCATAAATTATTTTTTTTAAAAAGAAGCTGGGAGAATAACAAAAAAATCCAATGAATATTGAATTTTATTAAATATCGATTTTCTGATGCAGAATATAGCATATTCTGGACGTCATTTCTCACCCTTAAAACACCCCACAGTGGACTGAACACATCTTGCAGAGCAATTTCTTACCACATGCCCACATATCCACAGGTTTTCCATAAGGATCTTTTCGTAACACTTCTGGAGAAAGGTATCCCGGGGTACCAGCAAAGCCTGTCAAAAGGCAAGGTAACTACTGTCAGAAGCTGAACGTGCTCTGCAAAAATCAAGGGATGTTTGTAAACATAAGAAACATTGAGAGAGTTCAGCTCAGTGGTATGGGAGGGCAGGTTTGTGAGTAAACAACATGTAGGGTTAGATTTCAGAAAAGCAAAGAAATCATTTTGGAGAAAAAAAAAAAAGAGATTAACAGCAGTGTTTGAAATTCCTCACACAGAAGTGAAAACCCAATTCAAGCCAAAGCCAGATGGTGGCAAAATAAATGTTCAGAGATGTTCAGGCTGAGTTTTCTGAAGGGTGTTACTTAGGATGAAGTCCACTGACTCGGGCTCAGCCTTCTCCCAGCCTTTGCTGTCCTTTTATACAATCTTTCCACTGCAAAATCCATTTGTGTGAAGTTGTTCCACTTCTGGAAACCTCCGTCCAGAAGTTTACAGAAAGCATCTCTGAAGCAATCTAGCCTTTAAAATTTATACATCCCTCATCCTTTATTCATGAGCGGCAGTGCTGCTTTCTCCTGGTAGCAATGCAAAACGGAGGGAGAAATGTTACTTTTCTTAGGACACTGCAAAGGATAAAAACTTAATGACCATTAACAGTCTGCACCACTTCAGTGAGGATGTCTGCTCTTTCCAGCATCTTTGCCTAAAATAAATACTTGGGAATGACTTGAAAGGTGAGAATTTGGTGGCTTTCATGAAGGACCACACTGGATTCCACAAAACTCATGAGAGACAGTGATAACATGCAGAGTGCACAGCTACAGAAAAAAGAAGCCTTTGCCCTGCAGTTGACAATTATTTTGGAGTGGGAGGAGGAAATGAAGGAACACATTCTGTATATTCTACTGAGAAAAGAGCTAAAATATGGTCATGAAAAATCAGCTTGTTGTTTGCAGTCTCCTGATATGAGAGCTATGAATTGTTCAGGAGCACTATCACACAGGAAACACATCCTAAGCTCCTTGGAGAAGCTGAAATATAGATGTTCTAAGTAGCTTTAAATAGAGTGCTGTTTCATATCCCTTTTGGGTGTAGTGCTCTATATTAATATTTTCGCTCATTTTAAAGGGGACTTTAAAACTTACCACAGCTCACCGAACACTACTAAAAATAAAATCACTTGAAAATAGACTTTAAAGCAGAAATAAATACAGGACTTAGCTAAACTTATCTCTTGATGAAGATACAGAATGGATCTAAACAGAAATAACTGGTGTGGTTTTACTACATAAAATCATAGAATGGTTTGGGTTGGAAGGGACCTTGAAGACTCCTATCATTTTTTGATTTAAATAAGTGTCCAAAGGCACAGGACAAAGTCCTTGCTTTGGTGAGTTCATCTGCCTCACACCTTCCCAGTACATCAAACACCTCCTAAGAGGGTGGGAGGTTTCACCAAACCCTGTGACACTTTCTACAAATAGGCAAAGAACAGGTTTGTTCTGCAAACATGCAAACCAGGAAAGAATCCTGTTGTATCCAAACACACAGAGCTCGAGCCAGTTTCCTGCTGAGGCACAGCCACAGCACAAGCAGAAAAGGGACCATCACACCAGGGGACTACACCCAGAAAAAGAGAAAAGGAAAAATAAAAGGAAAAACAAAGTAAAACACACTGACGCAGAGCTGTAGTTAGACTCAGAGCATGTCGTGAGTCACTAAGTGCTGCAGAATCCAGGGGAAAGCAGGAAAATCTTCTGAAAGCCAGAAAAAGTTCAAAATATCAAGTACACTGGAGTTCATGTTCTGCCCTGTTAATGCAGTCCTAGAGCTGAAGGAAGGCACTGCGACCACCATGGAAAGATTTTGCAGAGGAAGTTCCAAAAAAGGTACAGAACAAGTACTACTTTTTTTTTTAAAAAAACGCAGAGCCACCTTAGACTACTTTCTTCTTATTAGCTTGCTGACTCTTCCTTACATATATATTTTGAAGACATTCTGTTTCTTTCTACCAAGTCCAATCTGCTGATTTTGTCTTGAGGTCTTTCCTGTTTACCTGCTGTGTCTGTCATTATAACAAACCACTTGTGTTTTGTCTTGTCTCCATTCCCCTCCTTTTGTACTGCTCTATTTGTTGATGTGCAAGAGCAATCTCCTCTGTCTTTTGAGGATTACCGAAATCCATTTATATAAAGGCTGGGATTTAAAACAACAGGCTGGCTTATAAAGCTGCCAACATATGTCCAACGGTGCTGCCTGGCCATCTACATGGAGTTACAGCCTCGCCTGCAAACACTCAACAGCCCAACTCCCTGCCTGCACAAAAACCTTTGTGCTTCCATTCCAGCCTTTCACAGCAAGCTCACAAGCACCTGGTTCCATTTCAAACTGCACTTTCTAGCTGCTATAAATATTTTATTCTGTATTTCCTCCCCCCCCCCCCCGGGATTTACAATAGATTTTATCCTGTGCTCGACACCTGTTTGGAAGGTGGTATGTGAGACACGTGCATCGTGTTTGTACGTGTCCTGTTGTTTAAAATGACCAGCATTCAGTATTTTCCAATATTTTCCTTTGGGCAGCTGTTAACCATAACAAGCACTCTGTAATTAGTATCTGTCTACAGCCTCAGGTACTCAACCCCCTTATTTTTTCCCTTCAAGTCACATTTCAAAGTGCTTCAGAATGAAATTTTCAGGTGTCTCCAGCTGGCAGAGAATGTTTTGATGACTGGGCAGGTACACTCAGCAGTATTAACCTACTGTCTTACTCATCTGAGCACCTGCTGGGAAGCCACCCATCTCCCTCCCAGGCTCTACACCCATGATGAGAGCGGGGAGGTTTAATGGCTACACTGAACAAATGGTGAGAAAAAAAAATAATATCTACTTACCAAACCAAGCTTGCTGCTCTCCCTGGACTTCTATAGCCAATCCAAAGTCTGCCAGTTTTACTGCTGCTCCCTTTGATTTGCTAGCTAGAAGTAAGTTCTCAGGCTTTATTCAGAGAGAGAAAAAAATCGAGATGAGAAGATAAGTAAGTACATTTTAGACAGGTTTCCATTTTTATTTTTTTATTTTTTTTGAGTTATGGTAATCTGGAAAAGATCAAATACTTAGAAAAATGAAAAAGAGGAAAAAACCCCCTGAATTTTCTCCATGAAATTGCAAAAATTGCACTTCCCATTCCTACTTGGAAAGAGCCAGCAGGCCTGTAAAGAGCCTTCATGAGCCCATGACAGCAAGCCTAAGGACAGTGGGGAGAGGAGTCAGCCATGGTGAGAGTATGGAACTGTGACAGGAAAATCCAGAGATTCCCTACCAGAAGAATGTGGCAGAACTTCCCCCAGAGACATGGATTCTTTGATGATCAGCCTAACCAATGCAGTTTTGCAGGATTAGGCATTTCTGTCAAACAGAAATGTTTTGCATGCCAGCTTAGCACTCCCAGCCCTACGATTATATTTATATTTAGAGGGCAGGTGTATTGACATCGCAAATCCTTCAGCAAAACCAGCACACCCACATTTGTGCCTGCAGAGAACCTTTAGAAATAACAGTGGAAGTCAGTGAAAGTCCCCACTTGGCTTTTTATTTTAGGGTACGTTGGTCACATCTGAACTCAAGGGCACCAGTACACTCACACAGCTAAAGGAAACATAAAAAACATGAACACAACAATGGTGTTCTTAACACTGTTCATAATGTATCCTTTAATCCTCAGTTAGCAAATACATCGAATGCAAATTGTCCAAACACAACTTCATTGTATGAATGTTTACTTTTAAAAACCCAAATAACTCACTGTAGAATTCCACAGATTATTTCAGAGAACTGTGACCTTTAGTATAGTATTTTCTTGCCATTTCTTTCTTTTGTACCTCTGTGATTTTTTAAAAAAGGTTTTGTTCTACATTTACAGAACAACAAAACCTCACTTTCAAGGGTATGGTTGTGACTCTTCAGAAGCAATTTTTGAAGTGGTCTGTGACAAGGGACTTCACTATATCCAGTCTGGGACCTAATCCTGCAAACTCTTAAATATGTATTCCATGGTAAATCCAGCAGCAATCATATCATTTCCAAGGGACTATTTATGTGATTACAGTTAATCCCATGCAGGTACTGAGTTTGGAAACAATTAAGATCATAAGCTTCTTTCAGTAAAGGCTATCTTTAATACATGTCAGGTATCCAGCAATATATACTTGAGCCTAATTAAGACCTCAGCCACTGTGCTACTTTTATTAATCAACAACACAACTGGCCCTGACAAACTCTTTAGTCTAAAGGTGTTTCTTACCCTCTCATCAAATTGTAAAGGCACATTTTTTCAGCAATTTACAAACACCATTCCCTCACTTATTCCTTTGTTGCTCTGTCACAGAACAGATAACGTCAAAAACCTTTCATCACTAGTTACGTGATGATCTTCTATTGCCATATTTTTAAAAAACTGATAGATTAAGGTAGTACAATCTTTATATTTACTTACATTATCAATAATCACCTCACCTACATTATATGGCACACTGAGTGCATAGTTGAGGACTCTCCTCTAGGTTCATCAACACTGATTTAAGCAATGTCACTCTCCTTACCATTTAACAACACTAATTTCAATGTATAGTCACAGAGATCTGGAAAGATTCCTCTCAAAGTGAGAGAAGTTCACAGCAATTAATTCCTGGAACTCTGTTCTTATATAAACCTCTTAAAGCAATGGATGATCCTATTTGGCTGTGACCTTCAGGCAAGCCAGCCTCACCCTCTCGGATGGCACACGAGCACTACCCCACTGAGCACATAACGCTTCCCAAAAAGAGATTTCCTTCAAAACAGGAGTTTTGTGCTTTCTGCTGCTGCTGGTGGTTTCTATTTCCCCTTGGGATGTTTTTTTTTAATTCCCTTCTGTGTCTTTGCTTTGCCAATCACAGTGCTCCGCAGAAACACCACTGTCAGATGTATGTTCCACCAGGATTCCTGATTTACTCCCATGCCAAAGACACGAGCCCTTTGGACAACGCCGAGTGGGACCGTGCACTTAACCAACATGCAGCTGTCATTTGAGGCTGACGAGAGGCACGCTGCCTAATTATCATGCATTAACTTGGAATGGCTGCAATTACTTGGAAAACATTAACAGCCCAGCGTGGGCCACGCAGGACTCGCACTCTGGATTCAATGGTGTCACCTCGTGCTCCTAGGGGATGGGCTGCAGCCAAGCGTGCAGAATGGCAGTGTTAACTGCTAAAATTACTTACAAATAAATTAACCTGATTTATGCCGTGTTTTTCCAAAGGTCTTTAATCCTTAAGACATCAAGTACTTATGGCTCTGTGTGTTTGTCCTTGAATGTAACCAGAGCAGCTGCTTTTTGGGGCAGGGCAAGAGGGTCGTAATCACAGAGTCTCACCAAAGCAGTGAAGCTGCTGCCTGACAAGAACTGTAATTCCTACCTGGAAGCAAACTTTTTACTGGCTGTTAAAGACAGGTTGTTTTTTTTCAGGATCTAGGCTCCACCACCATTCTGACTCACACCACTGATTACAAACAGAGCAGCAACGAGCATTTCTGCAGCTCATAAGCTCCTCTCCACTTGCTACTGAATTACAACAGAAGGAAAATTAAATAAAAGGAGATAATCCAAAATCTCATCTCGTTGCCCTCCACACCCCCAAATATGCCATCAAATTGTGGAGCGAGTTATTGGAAAAAAAAATCCATCAAATTTTGTGGTTTGAGGATCCATGCCAGCCCACAACCACCTTCTACATGTCTTGCAGTTCTGGTCTTGGGCTTTGGCATCTTCTCTTCGGCACACGGAGTTCTGCTGGGATTTCACCACAGTCTGTCATTTCAGTCTTTGGGTTTTTTGGCTTTTGCCACAAAGTAGTAACTGAAGAAGGATGGTTTTCTTCTTCCTCAAGTTTTCACTTTCAGAAATGAAACCGGGCACCACAGCTTGGCAGAAACACTTTTTCTCACTGTTTTTTCAGTTCATCCTGGATTTGACAGAATAAAAAATCCACACATGGTCTGGAGCAGGGAACAGCTGGATTCCATGCATTTCCAAAGAAAAAGTTGTTTTGTGTGAATGTATGAAAAGTACTAGAAAACGTTCCTTATTCTGTAGCTTGCATGGCTACAATCCTGCTTTTTAAATTCCTTCTGATGCTGGAAGCATAGTACTGCCTGTATGGTGAGGACAGGAATCACTGGAGCAGCTGGACAAATTTGAAATCCTTTCATTTAAAGGGAGCATAACCCTTTATGTTCCCACAGGACAACAGCAGAGACTTTATACATTCAGGTAATAAGGGTTGTTTATTTGGGAGTGAGGAATGGCAAGGAAGACGACGGCTTTCTGATTCCATCATTATTACTAATGATAACCAGTAGAAAACTCCTCTCCTAAGAGGAAATCCCTGCTCCCTATAACTCATTCAAGAAAGGAAAACAAGAGCCCAAGAAGCTGTGCCAGAAGGGATTAGTGTGTTCTGCTGCCTTAGCCCACACATCACATTTTCTCTGCCTTCTGATAGTTCAGACAGTGCACTTCTGTTCGATTCCAAAATAAACAATCTTCTTTCCCTTGAGGATTGCGAAGCCCAAGTACCCAACTTAAGCCCTTTCCCTTATCCACAAGGAGAGCTTACTACCAGCTCTGGGACAGCCTTGTCTCTCTGAGTCTCATAGTAAAAGAAAATGATCTCAACTTGCTTTTTTCCATGCCAACACGGTTTAAATGCAGAGAGCATTCCTGCAGCAGATGTCCCCAGCCATCTGGGCAAGTACACGAATAAAAAAGAGGGAATGCTCTTCTCAATACAAGAGTTCCCTTTCTGAAGTTTCTATCCCAATGCTAAAGTTTGTCTGGAAGGAGCTGGACTCCTCGGGTGACTGTGGTGAGAACACTGCAGAAACTCTCGCACTCTAAAGACATTCTGTAGCCCAGCCACCATCTGGAGGAGAGAGGGGTCCTTTGTGCCAGCAGTCCCAGAGCAGCCGGCCTTCCGTCACTAAGACGCGTGACACGCAAAGGCTACTGTGCTTCCCAGAAGCACTCCAAGTTACGCTGATGAGAGATGGAGAACTCCCGCCACGCCCTGCCCCAAACGCTCTGGATGGCACACAGGAAGACCGTGTGTTGACCGAACACACCCAACGCTTGCCCAGCACCTCCTGTTCTCCCTGGCGCTGCCAAGAGGTGCTGTACAGGCACACTTCCAGTCGAGTTAGAAACAAAACCAACCAAAGGGCAAAAGGAAGAAGAGGGAAGCGCCTGCGCTCCGGCTGCTGGAGGCCCTGTCGGGAAGGGACGCTGCTCCGGGGCGGGCGGCGGGGCAGCAGCACTCACCTTGAGGTCGCGATGGACCACGCCCAGCTGATGGCAGTGCAGCACGGCCTCCAGGATCTGCTGAATGCAATGACTGCATGCAAACGCCAGGGGCGCCCGTTAGTTCCCAGCGCGCGCCCGCCGCCCGCACGGACACGAGGGCGGCGGTGCCAGGGCGAGGCCGGGCGGGGCCGGGCGTGGCCGTGCTCCCTGCCCCACACCGCCCAGCCCTGCCCGGCCCCGCCCAGAGCACGACGGCCTCAGGCTTCACGTGGGGGGGGGGCGGCAGCAAGAGACACCGGCCTTGGAGACACCGGCCTTGGGTCTGGTTTTAATTCGATACAGGTTTTTAATTTACTACCGATTTGTAGTTTAACGACAATCTTCTAGAGGGCAAAAATTTTGCCACTAATTCATTGACAAGGTCGTGCTTTTTCCTCCTTCCTGAGTCATAATGAGAGCCTTGGTAGAGGCATTAAAAAATCGTAGGAAGGGTTAGAAACTGCAGCGGGCGTTGAGGTAAACCCAAACTCCCCCCTTCAAGGCAGGTGTTTGAGGTCAATGATTAACTTGTCGCCGTCCAATTTAGGCGGCAATTAGCGTCACTCGCCTGAGGGCTCGTCATGCCCTGTTGTTCTGCTACTGCACCCCGGGCCTCAGCACAGCGGTGGTGTTTACATCTGCAAGCTGACATACATCACAGCCAAGGTTCACCTCCGTGTGCCCACACAGCCACACATGGACAGCCCCAACACAGCACCGGACACGGCGGACAGCACAGGGGAAATCCAGCGCCTTGGAACGACACGGGGTTTTTTTTTTTGGGCAACCATTCCCCCTTTTGCCATGATGTATATTAGGCCTGTAGACTTGCAAACTGGAGAGAGGCGTCATGCAGTATTTGTTGGACCGGTTGTTCGGAGGGTGAGAAGGGTAGGCAAGGGAACATCACAGACAACCCACCCTCTGCCCCTGCCTAGCGGAAAGAAAACCCCAAAATTCTTATATCCAATTGATGGGCACCAGATACTGACCTTCAGGTCTCTGTGAACTATGCCATTTAGATGACAATGATTAACACTTTCTAGAATCTGCTGTATACAATGACTGCAAAGATACAAGGGCAGAATGGAAGGGAGAACATTTTAAAGGCACATAATCACATTAAATACAAACTAAAATAAAACAAAATAAAAAAAGGTAAAGAACAAAAACAATTTTACACCTCTTGACAAGTCTTGATTGCACTTTGAACTGGATATTTCCAGCTCCAACACATCCAAAAAACAAAGCCAAACAAAAAACCAAAACCAAAAGAGACATTTAACATGGAACATATGACACCTACGAGACAGAATCATTAGACTGTATTTTCATTCAGCAGTATGGAAGCTTTTTCCAGTTTCCAAAAACTGCTACAGGCAAAATAAAGTGGAGGCAATAAAACAATTAGTGGCATGTTTTGGTTTTCTTAATTTTTTTTGTGGTGAAGTTAATATCACAACAAGTGCTGAAACAAGAAAATGCTCAGAAATGAGATGATATACAGAAAACAAATGAAACAAAAAAAGTCAAAAGCTAAGGAAAAGCAAAACATTTTCTGTTTTGAATAGAATGGTTTCTTTATAACTATTAGTAGAATAAAGCCAAGTCATTCAAAAAGGTGGCATGCATTTTCATTTAAAATAGTGTCAAGCTTTAGTTCAGTTAGGAGTCACTTGTGAAATGAAAATCCACATTAAGAATTTAGACAAATGTTTGCATTTGGTGCTTTCAATAATTTAACTAGCACCTATTTTTCCATGCCCAGGTTTGCAAGTTTTGGCCAGCCTACGGTGCCAAACAGCACAACTAAAACATTCATCTCTGTGAGCACTGGAACTTTTGCAGATGGGTTTTTTTTGGCACCACAAGAGCTTATAATTTATTTTTTTTAAGATAGCCTTGTGGCACAAGTGAGTGATGATAAGTAATCCATAACAGTCAAGAGCCGAGGATTTGATACTGCTCATCCAAAACGTTTTGACCATGGAATTCAGAAGGAATGGTCATAAATCAGTAACTGGAGCCCAAGCCTGAAAACCCTTCCTTAGGCAAGTAGTTCCCAACTCACTGACCTGGGCTGTTTGTGTGAGTACTGACTACTGGTGTGAGGAAGGGCTTGCAGGAGCAGACCAGTGTTACATCCTAGGATAGGACATTCACTACTTCTATAGGGTTACACACATACATACACACTACAGATAGATATATAGATATATATATATACACATACAAATATATATATATAAATATATAAAATACAGAGATGCATCATAACTAGATATTTCATTTATTTGGTCAAGTTTTAACTGCATATATAAAATTCATATATATATATATATATATATATATGCACAGCCCCTTCCAATATGTCATAATTCTACAACAGAAAAAATCATCATTGCAATTTTTCCTTTAAAATCCCAAGTACCTTAAAATCACACAAGGACACCACAGACTGGCCTTTGGCATCAATATTAGAATTTTTGCTTGAATCACGGCAGGAAAAAATAATTTGAAATTTATTTTAACGTAGCTCCTCTTCTTTGACCCCACCTAAACCACTAATTTTGTCTTCTGTTCTACAGCCATGTGTTGTTCTACATTTAAATGCTTAAAGCAATGATGTTTCTACCATTCTTACAGATGTAGCAAGGGCAAAACCAGGGAAAGCTTCCTAATGTTCAGAATAACTTCTTGTCTGCTCATCATTATCCTACCACTGTTGTTAGGAACACTTAATCCTTTCCTGTCATCTGCCGAATAATTCCAAATGTAAAGGCATCATTTAAAATTATGTGAGCTAAATATGTACCAGTGGTGGTGCGGGACTAAAACCACATCAAAACGTGAGGATTGTTTAAATTTACTTTGAGATTAGTTTCTGTGAAGAGTGTAGTGGTAGAATCTATATTGAAGTAATTGACCACAACGTGGAGGATTCATAATTACATGGGAATATTTAAGATTTATTCTTATATGAGGGCAAACAGATTCTGAGATGGAAAAGTGGTCCTGATACTTTATGTTAGCATGGAGATTAGGATAATTGTCAACTTATTCTTCAAGTTTTCCAACAAGCACTTGCAGAAAATTGCTAGAGATTTCATATTTGAGCTCAGACTACGAGATGCACAGTATAATTGCTTATTGATGAAACACGACAAAAATGTTTAAGTAGGAAAAGGAAATCAGTGCTTCTGGACTGGGAACAAAAAAATGATGTTTAATGTAAAATTCTTGTATTTCGAACTCGGATCAGCAAATGTAAGAATCCATGGGTGAGATAACTGAACCGGTATGTCCAGTTTGCAGAGGAGAAAAGAGGGTAATGTTTTAACAACTTCACCAATTTGCAAAGATTTTAACAAACTGAGGTGCAATTTTGGCTTTTTCAGATCAGCAGACATCAAGACTTCACGTGAGTTCTCCATCCCGCAGTCGTGAGCTCAAAATGCCAAACTGTGCCCTTCCAAGTCTAGGAGAACTCCAGGGGAAATCCTAGAGTCTCACAGACTGTGCTAGGGAAACTGATGCCAAACACCAGGAGATATTTAAGGAACTATCCTAGAACTATCAAAGGTAACATAAGAAAAACAAATGACTTACCTGGCATCTGCTTCACTATAATATTCTCTTGCAACTATATCTTCGAACAATTCACCTCCAGTGACTCTGTTACAAAATGCAAGATGGGAAAAAGGAGATTTCACGAGTGAAAATTATCTTGACAGGGAGAAGTCAGAGAGGAATAACCAAAATATTTGCACAGAAATGCAAGAGGTGCAGGAACTCAGGGTAGGTCAAAACTCAACAGAGGTGTACTCAGGTGCCAGACTGGCCACCTTTTTGTGCTTTGACTAGAAAGAGGATTGCTGAGTTGGAGGGAAAGTATCAGTAGAAGCAGAGTTCCCTTATCAATTTAATGGCAGATTTTTTTCCCCAGAAAATATTCAGTTATCTTTGTCCAGAAAGTAGAAATAGTTTAGTCAAAGTGCCACTTAAAGTAACTTAAGAGGCATTAACAGTATGAGAGAAGAGCTGTATGATCCAAGGATCACTAACAGAATCAACTGTGCATCGTTGCATACTCAGGATTTCATTGTACAACCAGTGCTTTAATGGTAGGAAGTGGTTAAAAGGAAATAAAACTGTGTTGTTACAGAAAATAAATACTGAAGACGAGCATAAACCAGGCTTATCATAAAGGAGAGTTAAAAGGGACAATTCTGGTACAATACATAAACATGTAACATCTATGAGTAAAAATAAGGTTAAAATCAGGAGAAGTTTTCTATCAGTCATAAAGCTGGCGTAATTAAACAGGTTTTAGTGCTCTATTTTTAAGATGAAGATCGATGAGCTTTTAAATAAAATCATAAAACTTGTCTGCCTGTGTGAACAAGAGTGGACTCATGGAACAAGAAGACCCCTCCTGTGACATTTCTCTTCTATGGAATATGCTGGCATACTTTCACAGTCAAATGCAATTCTTCAGATATATCAGTGCTGTAATGAGCAGTTGAAAATAGATGCAAACCTTGACAATTCCCACAGCCTGGAGTACCCACATGCCCAGGGTAACCAGAGCACCTGAACACAGCCTCACCACACTGGGTGCACAAACTAGTGCAATTCCTGCTTTCCAAAACCTTCATCTACTGAACCAAAATAATTCCTAGGTGAGAGATCCATGTTTGTATTTCATTACTGGTTAGGAATGCAGATATTAGCACATTATATTCTCAATACATTCCCAAAAGTAAAAGCTTGAGTGGGCTACAAGTTACTTTAAGATGTTTAAAAATCTATGCCACGATGAACACAATTACTACTGAACACAATTAAATTTAATAGTATTAAAAAGTTAAAAGTGAGCATGCTTGGAACCTTCACAACTGTAACATTCATTTGCAAACTGCTGTCCTAAACACTTTGTGGAGGATCCCAGCTTTCAGTCACGTTAGATGATGACAGAAAAGACCTGCTCAACCAGCAGCATTGCTCCTTTCTTTGAAAAGGCCAGTTCAAAAACTTTATTTCCACGTTTTCAGTTACATGTGGGTTATACCATCTTTTTTCTGACTTTACACCCTACTGACTCTGAAGGTAGAGACTTTCAGGTACCAGAACACTATTTAGTACAAAAGCCTGCAGTAAAATCTGGAGGAGGTAAAATACCTTACTGCCTAATTTGTATTCTCTTTCTTTTTGTCTTCTACCTTCCCAAAACTGGCTTTGGTTGCTGTAACACAAAATGTTGGATTGATGCATATTTTGACAGTCTCTCATATCTCCTTTTTGCATATATATTTGTCTGCCACGGTTCTGGTAAAGAGGAATAATTCTCAATTCTTGATGAATGAAAAAAACAAAGCATCCTTTGATCTTACTCTTTCCTAAAACACTTATTTTCGATCCAAGGCAAAAGAGAAAACAAAAAGCTTTAGTCATCAAAGTGCCTTTCAGTGGGAGAGAATCTCAAATTGACGCTTGTTTTTCTGTAGCACGGAGGAAAGAAAGGGATATGAAATCCCACTTGCTGACACTAAACATTTGCTTGGTATTCAGAACCATTGTTAAACGAGGAAAAGATAAAAGCAAGAACAGAGCAGTTGAATTGCACTGTGACAATCAAACAAGCAGTCAACAATTCTTGTGCTCTGTATCCAAAGGATACTTTAGGAATAACTCTCAGAAGAGTTAAATGGCCAGAAGGAGGGAAGGAATAATGGACTGGCACTAATGCAGGGCCACCAAGATGGTTAGAGCCAGAGCACACCAAATAGATACACGGACTTTTCCTCCTTGGTTGTTACTATAATTATTTATTACTAAGCACTTGTTGCTCCAAGAGGTTGTGGAATTTCCATACCTATACTATTGCCTCCAGTGAGGTTGTATTTCATGACAGGACATTCCTGATATGAGCTCTAGGAACTTTCAGGGTACAAACTAAAAGCCCCTGGTTCTCACAAATTCCAATGGTTCTTTTGTGATTTTTCTGAAGAGCAGACTGAAGTGGCAACATCTAAACCACGTGGGTTTGTTTAAACAGAAGAGGTACAAGCAACCTGCAGGAACACCGAGGCCCTCTGCACCAGGCATGTCTTTGGGGAAAACTGCAGAGTTTTACAGGAAATATAAGAGAATAATTAAAAGGAACACACAAATTAGCAAAGACAGCTGAAGCAGGCTCTGCTGATGACCACACTGGCACGGTTTCCTCCTAGCTTACATTTCTGATTTCTTGAATTGCTTTAAGGTGCAAGGAAGCAAACTTACAAAACTACGGTGGCCACAGAATTTTTACATTTACCTGTGGCCTTTCTACTTCTGAAAAAGAGATGTTCAGGCACTTACCCAAGGCAAACACTGTTTTGCAATGAGGTCATTTTTTTTGGCATTTTTTGTTTATTCTACACAGTCCAGGCCCTCCATTTGGAATCCAAAAGCAACGCCAGGATTCTTAATGTACCAATTGTTGCATCTCATCAAGTGCATTAAAATGTGAGACACTGAACATAGAGGATCTCATTGACTTGCACAAGAGAGTCTTCAAGTGCTACAGCTGTTTCCATTCAGATCCAGCAATTAATACTGACAGAACTGATTGGATTTGAACTCATCCAACATCATTAAGGCTGAAGACAGTCTCACTCGTGCTTAGCAACCGAAATGGGCTGACAGACGTAAACCCTGACTGCAGGTGCCTTGACCAGTGAGGGAAGAGGAGCAAAAACTTCATGAAGTCCATCATGAAATCCATGAAGTTCATTGTTCAATGTCCATTTCCCACGTGGATTTTAAGAGTCTTCTACCTTCCCACTTGATGCTACAACTGGTCACACAAATGCAGGCCTGGAACAGAACACCTTAAACACTGTTTTTTCTCCAGACAAAAGTACAGCAATCCCTGAGGTACACAAGTGAAGCAACAGGTTTTTCCTTCAGAGTGCAAACATCTCTGTGGCACTTATATCAAAGAGATTATTAGAAATTCAAAACAGAAGGTGACAATAACTGGATTTTTTCTCTCCACAGAAAAGGCAGTCTTCTTCTCTACTTTCTTACGTGGGATGCAGTCTAAGAGAAATTTCTAAAGAAACAGTGGCACTGAATCCCACACAGTCTGAAAGAAATCATTAAGAAAATGCCATGATGGCACGTGTGGGTGGAGTGACAGTGTTACACCACAGCCAGACTCCTGTTGAACAAAAATTAAAGAAAGAAAAGCAGGTACTGGGCCTTCATGTTCAAGAAGTGCAAAGGGTACCTTTTTATCGTGGCAGCTCTTTTATTTACACTTCAACGAGGCACCAGCCCACATATTTGTAACTGCACTAAAAGACTGAGTCTCACTAATAAACAGTATTAGTGAGCATTAAAACAATGACTTCTTAGTCTGAATGTGAAAAATTAACTGTGAACAGGCATTCCCTGTCATTTGGCAAAAGTTCTTCAGGAATGCAACCTGTTGCTTCTCCAAAGACAACAATCAGTCTGCAAAGTTACTGCCTTTACCATTTAGATGGGGTTTTTTTGTTGTAAAATAAATAATTTTGCCCATAAACCACGAACAAAACATAAAGGCTTTATATTTGAGTCTGTTCCTATGTTTGTCCTGACAGGGAAACAGAGGAAGTTCCAGTCAGTTCCAGAATGCTTCCTGCAGGATCTAGTTTTCTGCCAAGACAGTATCTTTGGGTTAGGTATTAATCTTTTATTGCAGAATACAGGCTCCTATTTGTTCTGTTACTATCAAGATATAGATACTGGTATCTACAACTCTGAAGTTGTTCAAATGTTCTAGTTCACATGGCAATCACAATCCCCTGAGATAAGTCTGGCACTACACACTAAGTTAAGGCAGACGTGGACTAACTGCAATTGCAGTGGGCCATAGTTTGGAGCAGTGCAGCAGTACAACAAGAAAATTAAAAAGCCACCATCAAAGGGATACTGTCCCTACAACTAAGAATTCTGCATGCACTTCTTAAAAATGTTCAGGACTAAGGAGATTTTTCCAATTCCACGTAGAAAGATTTCCTTTGTAGCCCTTAAGGAAAAAAAAAAAGCACAACAAACCCCAGTTCGTGTCAGAGAACAAGTGTGTGTGTTGTGCCCTGGAGCCATTTCCAAGGCAACAGTCACAGCACTTACCTGGGATACACATAAGTCAGATAAAAACTCGTGTTAGGATTTGAATCCTGAATGCATTCACTGCAGACAGACTATTTAGCATTTTGTATTGTAATATTGTGTGTTTCTAGTCTGAAATCAAGTCTCAAAGAAGTCTTTATAGATTTCTCCTAAAACAATTAAGTGAGGAAATAAACCAGAATGTAACCTGAACATGAAAGCACACAGTTGCTTGTGGAAGATCCAGGTTCTCACTCAGCCATGCTGAATGCAAATAATTCTCTTTGTATGCTTAGAAATGAGCTGTTTCACATTTCTGGGGTAATAATGTATTCTCATTCTAACCAGCAAAACCATGGCAGTCCTAAGAGAGCCACCTAAGGCAGGTGAGTGTTTTATCTGTAAAATCATATATTGCTCTGGGTTTTATTAATGCTTCCTTTACAGACAACTGGCTTGTAGCAAATTGTATTTGCTTAGCTCTGGCAGGTATCATGCAACTTTTACTTACATACCTACATTTTACATTAAAATCCACTTCAAGGGTAGATTTTTTAATAGTTTTTAATACAGAATCCTTACAGGGACATACAAATGAGTTCTTGCACATGCAAATAACCAAATGTTACTGTCTTTTTAGCTGTTTAGCTATTTGTCCAACTCATTGCACCAGGACCATGCACTTGAGACGCAAAACTTGTATCTGCATCTCAAAAGTTTAAATACCACATCCCCAAACTTCCTAAAAAAAGGCAAAACACATACTTACAAGTCAAAGACTAAGTAATGGAATCCTTCTTCTGATATGCTGTCATGGAGCCGCACTGTGGAAAAGGAGGGGAAAAAAACATAAACACCAGTCACCTTTTTCATGTCTTTTATGCCTCTGGTTGATTTTGGGAGAGAAAAGAGGATTATAATTCTGCTACAGCCCCATGTCATGTTTACATACACCTGTGTGCCCAGATCTAAAGTTTTTCCTGAAAACGGCCTAGTCAGCTGCAGGCTTCATTTCTGAATTTTAAGAATTCACATCACATCGTGGTGCAACCGTGAATTAAGTCCTGCAGTTTTTCTTAATTACTTTAAATGAAATTGCAATTTCCAAAGCTGATACAGGAAGCTTTGTCAGTAGTTTGATTCAAATAATTATCACTTGTAGAACCAAATAAAAAAATCAGGTTAATCTAAAACTGATCTGTGTTCAAAACTGATCTGATGAAGAAAGTGTAAAAGAAAAGGATTTCCAGATCTCCCCAGATGGTAACTCCATGTATTAATATTTTTTTTTTTACAATACATGACATTTTTTAAAAAATATGATCAAATAAACATGACTTTTTAACTTAATAATATTTAGCCCAGGGAAACATCTTGTGTTTACACAATACTGAAGAGAAAACCAGCTCTTGCCTGACTCAGTGCCCAGAGCTCGTGATGATTCAGAGCAGCCAAGTAGGTCTAAATCAGAATTTGTGGTTTTGGCTGGTTCTGTAGTCTAGATTAGTCGATGTTTTTGTGAAGTGCAAGCCACCCTTCCACTCTCCCCTCACAAAAAACCTCACTGCTTCTCACTGCTCGCTAACAGCATTCTAGTCACACAGGCAGAATGGAACATGATATTTGATTTCCCATATCAGGTATGGATAGTGAGAACTACCAAATACTTCTGGTCATGCAGAGTATTTGCTCCCTGCTGTTTTCAAAGACCTCCAAAGTGGGCAAAACAACCCAGATTTTTAAAATGGCTTTAGCGAATTGAATCAAAGTGCTACACCTTAAAATTCAGAAATGAAACTTTGGTTTTAAACTCAGAGAGTCTTAGCTTGAGCTTGAATAACAAAACTAGTGCCAAGAGGATAAATTTTGTCTTGAACAGGGCCACCTGTTACTAAGCAGCCCAGGATGGCACCGTGTGAAGGGGTTTTCTGAAGCAGAAGGTGCTCTTGCTTTGTCACATCCTTTTCTAGAAGAGGGCTCTTGGTTCAGGGTCCCACAGAACCATGGCTCCATCCCTTCTGACTAAGAAAGGCCTGTGATTTGAGATGGATGATGTTTTTCTCAGCCTGGCAAGGCTAATTCCTTACTAGCCAAACTCGAGTCTGACACGTCCATGGGGATATCTTCCTCAAGGATCATATTCTGTCTTTCCCTTTCCTCCCAAATGCCTGAATCACAGAAGTGAGATGGAACAAATCCTTCTCTGAATCAAGATCACATGCCCCTGATTGTTTCTGGAGAGGAAAACAGGCTGAGGCAGCCAGGGAAGAGCAAAACTGCCTTTTGGCAAGCGCTTCTGTTGGCTCCTTTGGTCAGTACAGGCACAGGGTTATGCCAGTAAATCTGAAAGGTGAAAATCCCAAATAAGCGAGGGCAGAGGAGAAGAATCCCTGCTGCAGACAAGGCAGAGAATCCAGAGGAAAGGCTGCACAACAGCACAGGGGCAAATCCAGCACACGTAGCAGGCAGGATGCAGGCATGACAAAGCAAAAGGCAGCAATTACACAGATTATCCATCCAGGATAAGAGCTCCCATCAGGAACTCACGCTGCCATTCCTATTTCCCCGGAGTCACAAAGCCTTCCTCAGTAGTAACAGTTCAATTTGCCTTTTTTGAAAAGTTAGACAGTTAGACCTAGTCATTATGACCTAGTCATGAACTGCAGTTGTTCCCTCAGTGCTGTAGGGAACAAACACACGATGGGGCAGGAAGGACACTGGGGTCATTCTTTTCCTTCCTCCCTTCTGTAGCCCTGTGGTCACTCTCCTCCACTGGGTTCCAGGGAAGGTGTTTAACACCCTCAGACAACAAAGTTGTTGCTCTTCAGCAAACCACTTGAAATGCCTGACAGGAATCCAGGGAGCATTAAAAATCTCTAAGTCATAATTTAGAATTTTGAATAATTTCATATAATAGTTTTAGGGAGAACTCCTATTAGTTTTTTTATCTTTGTACTGAGCTATTAGTGTGGGCAAGCTCCAGTCTGACTGAAAAGTAAACTGATGTCCATTAGTTGACTTTTTGTGCTGAACTGTAATATTTTGTGTCTATTCCACAGAAAACAGTTGATATAATGGCCAAGCAACCTTATTATCTCCTTTCTGAATTTCTGCAGTTAGAGGAAAAAAAAAAACAACACAAAAAAAATAATAGTATTCCACATACTTTCAAAGCAAATCAAATTCTTCCAGGTAAGGAGTCAAGTCAAACAGTAGATAGAGTCAGAGAGAAATTCTCCGGGATAAAGATATTTAACTATATCAAACTATTGCCTAAAATATTTATTTGTGTGAAATTGCTGCAATGATCATTTTGCTAAATTTGGTATCATGTTACAAAGACAAATTATTTAAGAATAATGGTTAAAATCAGCTAATGGTAAAGGTCCTCATTTTCCCTTTGGTACTACAGATTAAGATCTCTGGACTCACTCTATGAAGTTTGATGTCTTAGGAAGTTACAGGGGTCATTCATCAGCAGTAGAGATTCAAAATGGAATTCAAAGTCCCAAAAGCTTATGTCACATTTGCTAAAATATGCAAATTATTTCTTTAAGTTCCTGCCTTGCTGCAAAAAGAGTGAAAAAGGGACAGATGTGCTAACCCTCCATGTTCACTTCCAAAAGTGTATTACAGTGTTTATGAAGATATTGCATAGACCCCTCTTATCAGAAAAAAAAAAATCCCAAACTCTCCAAAATGAACCTAATTAGTTAATGGAAGGAACTTAATGGAATGATTTAATTTAACTTTGGGGTTTCTGTGAATTGGTACTTGCCTGCCAGTAGGTATGGGATAAACATTAAACATGAAGTAACATTTTGCCCATCTAAGAAAATAACCCTCCCCATGCTCTGTTAAACAAAAACCAGTGGCATCCTGTAAGATTTACTGCCATTAAATGACTTTATGCAAGTCAGCAGGGCTGTGTATGCCATTAACAGGTGGCCTGTATTCAGCAACAGTGAACCAAAACTACAGAGCTTCCAAATTCATTCAGAAGATACACAACTTTTTTATTACATTGCAAATTCATGGTTATTTAGGGCCAACAACTTGAGAAAAAAATCCTATTCATTTGCATCTGAATTGGTATAATAAAAAATGATGGGAAAAATAATTAGGCAATTTAATATTTGGAAAGACTGCCTTTGTCCCCGAGGCACTGCAACAGCAAGTGTTGACTACTGTGAACAAAATGCCATATATTGCAAAAATATTCATTTGTGACCAAAACCCTCCCCCATGAAGGCCCCCACACAATAAATGTCTGTATTCTGATTAAATGCCAGGAATATTTACATTCTCTGCCTTCATTAAAGTCCCTCAAGTCTACTGCATGTAGAGAAGTTAGTCTGCCAAACTGTTCACGTTGGTAAAAGACTCTTGCCACGCAGAAAATAAAAAATCATTTGTCAAAGTAGATAAAAGATCCAATTTTGCAGGGAGGCTGAGTCCAGGTACATGTCAAAGCAGATGACCCCAAATTCCCAACTCCTTTGTCACGATGAGACTCTTGTTTCATTCCTGCGGGGTGAAGACTGACTGACAGACTTCAAAAATAGAACACCCCAAATAAAACTAAAAAAAAAAGAATACAAACCCAACAGGTATCCCAAAACTTGTAATTCTGTGTCAGGAGACTCCAGGGAGAGCAGTTGAAGTAACTGACACTTATTTCTTTAACCAGCAGGTTTTTGTGGCTTTTCAGTCCCTGTAAAACAGGTGTGTGTGCATTTATGTGTGCACACATGCCCAGAGTGGGACTGTGGAATCACATCCCATATCCCTGAAGTTAAAAGGAACAGCTGGAGTTACACCTCTTTAATTATTCATGGGTGAAACCAGCAAAAATTGCATGGAGTTGTTGAAAAGAAGAGCGGGGAACTAAAATGTACACCTGTATCTTCATGTCTTCATTTAATACATAACCATGGCATTTACTGGAAATCCTGTGTTTTCGGGTTGAGCCAACTCCTCTTTGCAGCCAAACCCCTGATTTTGTAAGTTTAACAAGGTTTTTTTACAATGCAACAAAAAGCCTTTACAAATGTCATCAGATTAAGCCTTATGAGGATAACTGCACGGATTAAAAGGAAGGCTGACACAAATTTTTGCTAAGAGCAAACTGATGTCTCAGCTGCCAGTGTTGATGCTTTAAGCACTAACAATTTTTAACCATTTTAACATTCATCAGAACGTGGAAGAAGAGGAATAAAGACCCAAGAATTATAAAGACACAAGAATTTCATGGAGTGTTAACTAATAAAAGGACAAGCTGTAGGATAGAGATGTTACATCAATTAAAATTAACCAGCTCAGAAAGCTGCACACTGTACTTTAATGGAGGGAATTAGACCTTGTCCCTTTTAATATTTACAGTGCTGGCCAACCCTGGGAACAGATTTATATAAATAATATTAGGACCTACATATCTATAAAATTGGATACTGGGGGATTGTAATCACTGGGAGGACACAGCCTCCCTTCTTGGCTTTCCTCTGTTAAAACACACAAAACACAGACACACAAATAATTTATATAATGACCACTCAGAGAACTAGGTGTGGTTATTTTTTAAGTGTTCCCCTTTCATGAGGACCAAGCCCCAAGGTATTTAAAGGCATCAGCTTATGAAAACAAAGCCACTCTACTTTAAATATTTTAAAAAAAAAGGGAAGCAGAAAATTGCAATCCTGTGGCACAACCCAAGAGGTACCACAGGAAAGGAACCTCTCACCCAGGAGCAGCCTTAGACAATGTTGGCAAAGTAATCAGCACCATATTTAAGGCACTTTTATTGAGTAACAATCACTTTCAGCAAACTTAAACTAAACCTTTCAGTCTGTAGTTAAATTTCCTAAAGCTTTTAATTCTTGGTTTTTTCATTAGTTTATTAAAGACCATCAAGTCAAATCGAAAGGTTCAAAATAACTTTTAAGATAACTTAGTAAAATTCTTCATTTAAAAGTTGATTAGAACTGTGATAACCTAAAGAAATAAGAAAAGATACAAAGATGGTCTTTACTGATGTTTATGTTGGATACTCAAATTTTTTTAATAACTGAGTGATACTCCAAGTTTTGTATGCTTTGAATTCAGTGATCACTCCTACATAACTAGCCCAACAAAGCATATTTGTAATTACCCTGAAATATTGATTTGGCCAAGGAGGAATACTGAAAATGTAGTATTTATATGCACAGTCACTGTTTTTTGGTCTCTCAATGCTTTAGGAGAACCAGGACCTTCAAGTTTTAAAACAGGTCATTCTGGCAGCTGGAGACAACTAAAGCATCAATCCCTTTTCCCTAAAATTATTATTCAGGTCATTATATTCCATGGACTTTGCAACACCGTGGAAATGCAGCAGGGTTGAAGAACCAACTCCATAGTCTGTTAGATGGTCTATTTATCCTAATTCAATTAGTGAACCTACAATAAACATTATGCACTCCTCCCTGTCTCTGATGCCTGACTGAAAACCTGACATTCCTGCCCATTTCTTCCCCTCAAGATGCAGAGAATTTTAAACTTTACTAATAACAGTAAAAAATAATTTTCAGGCTGTAAGAACAAAAAGAAGAAATCCAAACCCACACCCAACACCGATTTAAAATGCAAATATTAATTTTGTTAAAGGAACTGCTTTCAAATTTGTGACTACCCAGGCATTTTCTGCTGTGAAGAAAATATACTTCAACTGAACTCCAACTGAAAATTTTTCTAGAACCCATTTAGAAGAGTCCCCCAATCACTTTGGTGGAGCATCATCAATAAATTACAGTAAACAAGATGTTTGTAAATGACCTACCTTAATGAGGAACTTAATAAATGATGATGTAATGTCACAGAGCAAGCAGGTCTTTTTTGCTGTTCAATGGACTGCAATCCTTAATTATGAAGGATTTCATTTCCCCCAGCTGTGATTCAAATGGCCACAGAAAGAATTCCACTTGGCTGTTCCAAGGCACTTAACCACTCTAAGAACCTGAGCAGCACAAAAATCTGAAACAAATCCGCTCACACTGATAAACACACGTAAACATTTGCAGAAGTCCCTTCCATATGGACTCCATCTGTTGGGCAGGACATCCACACAACTCCAGGTTGACCCACTGTCTTCATTTCCAGCTAGAACAAAGAACCAAACCCGTATTTCCATGAGGCTGAACTTTCCATTTCCAGCAATAATTTCCATACAAGAACGTGGGTTTGGAGAGAAAACCAAAACAATAAATTTCACTGCTAAAACAGTCCTGTGTTGGGGAGGACAGAAAACACAAGTAATTGTGTTTTGTCTCATTCAGCTCCCAGTGTCATCACTGGAATTGCCTCAGTCGATTCCCAGAACCATCCTGCTGCCAACCAGAGGATAAAAACCCTCTCTTGTACACTCTGCCCTTAAATATATGTGAGACACTGCATAAAACAGGCCGAATGTAGTCTTTCAATATATACCTCTACATGTCAAAATTATCATTGCTGTCACGCTGATCTCCTGAAAATACAGAAAAAGTTGCTACTGGGCTTTGGTTTTTCACAAATATTACACTTAAGACCTTGTAAACAGTAAGTAACTATAAAGCTGTAAAGTTCATTTTACCTCAAACTGGAATAAATAACCTATAAAATGGAAACTTTAATTTACTTTCAAATGAAGTCATTCCAGGGAATTCTTGCCACCCCTTCCTGTGGGAAGATGACAACAGAATACACAAAGGGACTTTATCTGCCCTTATTTTTTACTGCAGGTTGTGGAGTGAGCATTACAAATATTACTTGTGAAGACCTTTGTCTACAAGAGAAAAATGCTCCAGTTTATGTTATTATGCTACCATAAAACCAAAGTTTATGCTCCCTTAATTCAGCTTAAAACAAAGCATCAGCTAATTTAAACTGAACCAATTACCCAGTTTACAGAGCAGTAGGTGGCCACAAAGAAATAGCTACATCAGTTTAAAAATAAATCAGCTTTTGATTAAGCTGGGCAGCTTTTATAGGCACCCAGACCTAAGATTCCACTTCCTACGTGGGAAGTTTAACATTAATTACCACTGTGCTGGAAGTGCTCCATCAAATGTAACTCCTACTGCCAGTCCCTCATTTAATCATTATCTTTGTGTGATCTTCAAATGCCCCAGATTGGCAGTGAAGATCATGCCTTGCATCCTCTTTTCTGTAAGATGGAGAAGTTGAAAACCCATAAAAATGCAATATAAAAGTAGTCACGTCTCTCAGGGAAGTGGTTAAAAACATGAGACAAGCAGGTTTGAGCTCATTTTCTGAAGACCTTTATGCAGTACAACCACCCCATTCACCGAATCACAGTAGGCATCACCTTTCATACTAAGTCAACATAATCTCTAAATCATTTCTTGATTATGCAGTAATGCCCAGAAGTCCTCAGAGATCAGAAAAAGCTTTATTCTGAAGTGATGGCAGCATTTTGCAGGCCCTCGACCTGCTCCAGCCAAAAAAGTTACTTCTAGGACAATGAAGTCAGCTTCAAAGAAAATTCTATATTTTGTGGAATTAACCTAATACTTTCTTATGTTATACAGCCCCACTGTAAATTTAGCTTCTCCCTTCCTTTATCTGATGGGTTTTTTATATCTGTGCAGGAGAACAGGGCTTAAAGCCACTTTCCCAGGATCAGGTCCCCAAATTTTGTGCTACCAACTTTGAGGAAAAAGACCTAAAATGGATGGGACAGACCTAAAGCATAATTATAGCGCCATTTCTGTCCTCGGTGCCCTCTTTCACAAACATCAATCCTGAATATCCTGACTGTGAGCAACGGGATCATCCCAGAGATCAACCCCATTCACAGGAGCTTTCAGTAACTTCCCAGAGCCTGAGCAATTCCAAGTGCTGTGCCCAGACAGAGTGTTTCCATAATAACCCCGCTGCATCTCTATCCACTGGGCTGGGCTCAACACCATCTGGATTATTTTCGGAGTGAATGTGCCTTCCCCCTCCATCAATTAACTGCCACAGGAAGTCCCGCTCCCACAACTGAAAGCAGCTATAAATTACTGTCATTTTCCTAACGTGCAAGTTCACGAGTCAATGAGGATCCCAAATGATTCAAAGTGTTTGTTTTACAAAAAGCAGGGAATGCATATTAACTTAATAGATGACAAACTTGAGGCTTATGATGAGAAGCTGCCATTGTCTTTTAATCACAGTCTCACAATAAATGGAAATTAGAGAGTTTGTCCTGTCCCGTGGGACCATTTGTAAGACTGCAATTAACTCAGTGACAACCCACATAAACTTGGGTGGAAAAGCTGCAGGAGGGAGCTGAAGCCAGTCTGTATTCTCAAAACCAGACTACTAGTGCTGGTGAAATCTCTTTCTAAATATTCCTCTCATTTAGCACATCCAGGAACTCCCAAAATATATCTCCTGCAGCAGATAGTTGCAAGCCACTCAGCAGCAATTATGGTTTTAGACCATCAACCGAGTCCTTCCCGGCAAGGCTGCACAGTCAAATTCCACACAACCCCAGCAATAACACCACCACCATCAGATCAAATATAAATTAAATAGCTCTCAAGGTCACCTGACAAATAGATGCATGACAAATACATGAATTAAACAGCACTATTTGGATGGTACAGTTGCTGATACGTGAGTGCTACTCACTGCTGTGCAGCACGAGGGCAGAAGCCGTGGATTTGATTACAATACAATTTACCAGAACATCCTCAAGACACAAGTATCAGGAGCAGAGTGTCATGCTTGGCCCAGTGTGGCTGGAATGAGAAGCTGGATGTATTTAAAGGAGACAGACACGCAGAGGACAAACTAAAATTAGAAGCACATTCCCATGGGCAGTCCATGAGAATACTAACACTCCGGTGAAGCCACTAAAAAAAGAACTTCCAAATTTAGAAGGTGACTGGGAGGAGAGAGGTATCATTAAACCCCTCTCAACTGAGAAAAAAAAAAAAGCCTGGATCAGCACTTTTGTAGGAGTAGGAAAGTCTTCAGTGCCTAGATCTGAAAAAAACCCAGCCTGAACTGAGCAATTAGGAGCTATTTATCCACTGCCAGGGATGGAGGTTGGTGGTATTTGCAGGGTCAGAGCATTCACTGTGTGCCAGGGTGCAGCATGTGGAAAGCCAAGCAGGCCAGCTTGCATCCTTTGGAATGCCATGGCTCTGACAGATACTCCCAGCAGCAGAGCATCAAAAACAGGATGAAAAGGGACTTTGTGACTTTTTAAAGGCAAAGGTTTCAAGGAGCAAGGAAAATCCTAAAGGACTGCTGAAACACTTGCTAGAAGGATGCAGAAGATGCACAGGAAATGCAAAAGGCAAGAGGGAAAGGGATTTCTCCATGTGACATCACAAGCACAAGGCCAGCATATAAAATGCACTTCCAAATGCACAGCTTGCAACCAAAGAAAAGCTGCATTCCTAAGAGTTTTATGTCACAATACTTAAACATGAAAGCAGATGTAATTTTAGGAAAAGAACAGAAACATCCCAACAGGGATGCAGCTGTATTCAGCAATATCCACTTTTCCTTCCAGGACCTTGTTGGCTGATCAACAGAAAAGACTTTGGAGAATGAAACAGGGTTCTCCAGGGTGCAAATGCCAAGATAAGAGGCCACAGACACATGCTGGAGTATGCAAAATCCCAGCTAGGCATAAAGACACTTTTATTTCTATATTTATTTATTTTTGTGGACAGCAATGTGGTCAAAAACTGCAGTAGCACCTAGAGGAGCTGTGCAATCTCCTTTCCTGGACAGCCTCCAAACTCAGCAGGATGAGCCCTCAGTAATCTAATTTTACTGGGCATGGCTTGAGCAGGGGGTTGGGACTGGATAACTTACAGAGATCCCTTCCAACCCACATGATTCCATGATTTTTCACAGGGGACAGGACATGTAAGCAAAGCAAGATGTCTGGGCAGATGGGAGTAGCCCCACAAATTCCCTCTCCTAATGAGCTTCCTGGCTTTCTACCCCTTTGGAAAAGGAGCTAAGACATTCCACAGTGAGCTTCCAGAGCTCCACTCCTACTTTATGATCACCTAAGTCAAAACATGATCCATGGTCCAAAGTCAGGAGCCCTTCCTTTTGCCTCTTGCTGCTCCCAGCTCACATCCCCAGCATTGCCCCATTCCCTCACTCAAGCGCCTCCTCCTCCTCTCCACTTGTGCCACCCTTCCTCCTTTCCCTCTCACTTGTCCCACTGTTGACTTTATCCTTTTCTGCATGTCACAGAGAAATGAGGAGGGGTTAAGAGTGGGATCAGCTCTGAGGTGGCACAGACAGCCAAACACAAACACTGCCTTCTTGGAGGGACCTTTTCCAGAAGCAGGAATGTACCAGCTGACAGCTCACCCTCCCTGGCTTGGGATGCCAAACACTCCAAACGGGCAGATTTAGGCTGCATGAGAAACAAATGCTGCCTGAATGGTAACTCCCTACTTTTTCTTGGAAAAGGAAACAGGCTGAGACAGAAGTGTCCCACAGAATTGAGCTCAGAGCCAGGAATGCCGAGGCTGGAGTTGGGTTATCATGGAAAGCACCCCACAGCAGTTTTACCACCCATGCAGGAGCTGCACTAACACCATCCAAACAGTGACATCCATCCAGGTTACTGAATATTCTGCTACTCTTTTTCAGTTCAGGTTTGGGTTTTTTTCACCCCCAACTCAAGTAAAGGTTCACAGTATTTGGGAATCAATCCAAGAACTAGAGTAAAATCCACCTACTAGACCATCAGCAGCACTGTCTGCAAAAGCAAAGGGAGCAGAATTTACAATATCCCCTAAAAATGCTCTAAATTGTCTGTGCTGGCTTGACTGAAAGAAAAAGCTTAGTTTAGCTGAAGTAGTAGAGATCTCTGTTTTTGGAGGAAAGGGTCCAGAGGAAAATTACATATTTGTGGTTTAGCTGGGAGTCATGATGTCTACCCCTATGCATAACACGTGGTTGCAGATTCATAATAAACAAAGCTTTCAAACAACAAAAAAAAAAGTAAGTTCTCAAAGATCCAGCCTGTGTGTGCAAAGAGAGAGCAATTCATTTCAATCCAGCTTATTTACTTGAAGTCAGCAATGCAATTATGAAACTCTTCCTTCCAGAAAGCACACACAGAAAGCAAAACAACAACAAAAAAAAGAGATGAAAATACAGATGGGAAGTGCAGCAGCCACCCGAGCGCTCCCCCCCTGCAGCAGGTTCCTCAAGAGAGGTGTTTAAATCCCACTTCCCTGTTTCTGTGGATTACTCTATTTTACATTTAAAATGAGTGGCTGCAAAAGCAGAACAGACTTTATGGAAAGAGAAGATGTTTAAAAGAACCCAGACACACTGTGAAAAGAATTTTCATGCATTTAAGGAAACGTACAAAACCAGCTCTAAGCCAGCATGGAAAATGCTTCAAGGTCTGGTTCACACTTGATTTATACTTTATCATCCCCTATTTTGGTGCAAATTAGGCATACACTTTGTGAGGAAAGAAAATGACAGAATTGGTGGCAAATCAGAGCAGACCCTCATTCCCTCAGTCTGCTCTGGGTGCTGCCACAGTTATCAGGGATATTACAACCAGCAGTGCTTCCCTCGAGCCCGAATAACCTCGTGCTCCATTAAAAGGAAAGCGAATTAACGCAGCACGGCAAAGAGCAGGGGCATTGTCTACGCTCAAAGACATTTTTATGCTCCACAGTAACCCAGAAGAGCAAAACCTAAAGTGGCAATGCCACTTTTACCAGAGTAAAAGGATTATGCTGCAAGGGAAACAGAGACAAAAGCTGTGACACCCAATGAAGCTGCCTCCACCCTTCTTTGCTGGTGCACTCAGGCCAAATTATCTGCTTCACATGTTACATGTCGAAAATTACTGACACATTGATTAGCACTGAATAACTTACAGTCTTTGAACTATTGGTTGGGTTTTTTTTTTTTTTTGATATTCCACTCACTTTTAGGGCCACCAGCAGCTCCACAGAAAGCCCTTCCCCTCAAATTCTTACAACATCAGAAGTTAAAACTTTCAGCCTTTTCCTCTTAAACATCAACCACATACTCAAAACTTCACCAGCTAAAAGGAGTGAAATGCACAGCAATAACAAAAACTGCTGAGAATAAGAGACCCTGCAGAAGAACCAGCTGCAACAAACCCCACGATGTTTGTTCCTTGTGTGTTCTTGCCTGCTTCAGTCCCGTTCCAGTACATTTAATTTCACAAATAGCAACTGCAAAACCACCTTCTGTTTTCAGTTGTTGCACTTCACTAGTCAGCTGCTTTCTGCAGCCACGGCTGAGCTTAAACACTGAAGCTGTTATTTTATAATACTCATTAAATTTGCTTTTTACATTAAGTATGAAATCATGTTATATCACTGGTTTATTTGGTTTCTTGATGGTTTATTTTAATTCGCTCAAGAACTAATGGTTCACCTCAATCATCACAGAAATTGCAAATGTAATTAATTCAACAGAATGGATGAGATTTAAAATTGTTGAAACGATCAGCTCATCTAAGCAATAAAAATAATTAAAGGAAGTGAGAGCCTCTGATGCATCAGTCCCACGTAAACAAAAGCTTCATATTTATATGAAGAGCTATATTTCTTTATTTATTTGCATAGCTATAGTTAATATATCCCCGAGGGCCATGTTTTATCGAGCATAAATTTACGTAGCTGGGGATTTGTATCATTTTCACTGCATCAGGAAAGAACTATATATTTTTGATGTAAAGAGTGAAACCTGAAAGTAAGCCCAGAATAAACACCGTGCTAAAGAACAACATCCACCAAACCTGAACAGGCCTGATTTTCACTCACTTTATAGAGAAACTTAACTAATGCCAGCTGAGCTACTCGCAGCTGTGCCACAGTAAGTCAAACCAAATTCAAAAAGGATTTACCACGTCCCTATTTTCGTATATTAATAGTGTTTCTCTTCAGATTCCTGGGACTTTATGAAGTCCCATGCACGTACTTGGGTCCAAAAAGGACAAGGCAATATGCGGTTTCTCATTTTCCCCTCCATGAGGACTGGAACAGCCTCTGTGCTCGTGGGCTGTGCTGCTGTGGGGAGGTGAAACCCAGGCTGGGCAGGCAGACCTGCAGGAACAGGCTCAGGCCTATTAAGGCTGACATGGCACCGTCTCTGCTTGGCAGCCCTACTTACCTCTAAGTACCCTGAATTACAGAGCCATCCAGGGACAACCTGTCCTGCTGCCAAAGGGACTTCATTTATCACCTGAAGGGCTGCCACATGTCAGTAAAATCTGCTCTTGCCTTTTGGGCAGGGATGAAGGTTCATCAGAGTCAGACCTGAGCCTGAAGTAGTTGACTAATAGATCCTGCCTGATGTATCTTACACTGCCCCCCGAGGAGGGGGCAACAGGCAGATCATGGGCAAATTCAGCTTGGGAAAGACACCCCAATTGCACCATGTTTGAATCAATAGTTTTCCAGACTAGGTCAGAGCTTGCATCATCAGGCTAATGTAGATTTTATCATCATTTGGGATCTCATACACCAAACTTGGCAAAGCAGGCTGTAAATCAACAGCAAAAGCAATACTAAGATGGTGCAACAATGCTACACCACCAAAAATACGTGGATTGCAAGACTAGAAATCCAAAAGAAGATAAAGAACAGAAAACAGGAAAATGACACTGGAACTCTTGGTGAAGAGATGCAATGTTATCTTGGTGAAGATTACTTTCCTTAGCAATTTGCTTTCCAAATTTCTAAATTAAAAAATTGGAAGTATTAGTATGCATAACTGCTGGAAAAGGAATAGTTACACAAGACGACAAATCCTTTCTGGGTATCTGTTCAGCAAAGGAAGGAAGCTTTTAATGTAACCTGATGTGCAGTCTTAGAAAGGAAAAGCACTGTGTTCTCCAAACAGCAAGGCTTTCATTTTAAAATCTATTGCAAAAAAAGATAACCTGGACACAGTGATGTTACAGCCACGTCCTCATGGTAAGAACCTGAGAAACACAGCCGTGCTGGGAATCAGACTCCTGGACAAAGCACTGCAGCCCAGGAGCTCTGTTACCACAGGAACACGAGATGTGTTTGCCCAGAAATTTCCTACCACAGCAGAACAGAAGCCAGATTACTCAAGAAATGCTGGAAGAGGAGAAAATACCAGTATTGCCAAAGACTGACTGGAAAGGAAGGACTCTGAGCCCCCACAAAGTTTCTTCCCGAGGCCTGGAAGTTCACCTAATGGATTTTGCCTCACTTTAATTCCCACACAAAATTCGGCAGGACTCGTTTTCTACCACAAAGATACAAAGAAGTGAGGTGAGAAGAGGCAGAAATCACAATGTAAGCAATGAGTATTGGTAAGGAACAATTGCAGGTGGAAAGGATGAGGAAATTCTGTGGGTTTTAAACAAACTTGCCTATATACATTACTGAAGTGGGAAATGGAGATTTGAAAAAGGAGAACAGGAAATACTATGTCTAATCCACTTTCCTTATTTTTTTTCTAAATGCCATTCATTAGGCATTGTGACTACACAGCTGGATAGAGAAGAAATCTTGGATTTGTGAAAAGAAAGAATAAAATAAAGAGATGCTGAAAAACTACCTGAATTAGTTATGTGCAAAACAGAGTCTGGACAGAGAAGTTCAGCTTTCAGAGATATGTTGGAGCTCTGCTTGCACAAGAAGTGAAATCAACTACTTCAAGGTATCTTGCTCTACTTCAGAATCACTCCTTCAGCAGAAAAGCCTAATAAGAATTAATCTCCCTCCATACCTATTTAAACACCCTACTCGTGAACATTTGGCAGATATGTTGATCCCTGAAATAATAATCTGATTTCATAAATACTTCCAAAAAGTCCACAGGAAATATGTTTGTTTCCTCACAGTTGTTTTGTTTACAGCGATTCTGTGGGGAGATTCAAATGAGGAACCGAAGTGAAAATATTACCATGGATAATATTTTACCCTTTTGAAAAAAAGTTTTACCCTTTTGAAAGAAAGAATTCTGATTTAGTCTTCTGTTTTCTCCATAAACTTCTATTTTCTCCATAAACTTTTCCAAATCATTTGCTCAAATTCGGCATTTAAAAGAAATGAAAACAGTCCAATCCAATTTTAAGACTCCTCTGCCAATACCAGAGGAACTTCTGAAGTTTAGTACCTCTGACTGCAGAGTACTGTGGAAAGCCTTTTTTAAATGTCATCCTGAGAGTTCCAAACTGCGTAATGGCACTGATTAAATAAAACCGGCCAATAAGATATGAAATGGATATAAAAACGGCATTGTTGGGAGGTTAAAAATAGGTATGTCCATTGTTAAGAAGTTTAGTCCTGAAATCTTTCTTATCCTGATGAAATAACTAAAAAACTAAATATTTTTCTAGTTAGGTACTAATTGGAGGCCTAACTAGGAAATGCAAAACCAAGTGATCTGTAAAAGTTTTTGATAATTCTCTGTTTTCTCTGGAAAGATAATTGGAAAATATCTCCAGTGCTTAGCATTTTTTTTTTTTCAACTGTTTCTCTAAAGCAAAAAATCTTGCCTATATGAAAAGTACAATGTGTTTACTCACAGGCTAAAATCAAAAAAGTGACTCCCCCCCGCTGTGCTGCTTCACTCTGACTGCAGGCAAAGTATGAAAAAGGTGACTAACAAAGGGTTTACACTCTGGAGTATCTGGTACAGTCCAAGATTTGGAAGATAATTAATGGAGGAGACCATACAATGCTATTATCATATAGGTATTGTTTTAGAAATAAAGTTAACCTGGAACTGACACCTTCACACGAAGTCACTTTTTGAAGGGAGACTTAATCAAGCTAACTAGGGAGAATAAAGAAGAATAAGGTGAAAGACAAGAGAAAGGATTAGTGAATTGTAATTTTGTGCCCTGCAATGAATGTGTAATTCAAAAAGACAAGGAATTAAAAAAAACTACACTGGAGGAACATGCAGAAAACCAGGGATTTCATCTTTGAGAAACTGTCCAATCAACTAAACCAGATCTCTGCTTTCCTCTAGAAATCACATAAAAAAATTATTCTTTATAATTTCTTTTATTTATTTTCTAAATTATACTTATTGTTGACAAGTTCCTTTTAGCTACACAGGCAGAGCTGGCAGAACAGCTGACAGCAGAGACTCAACGATGACAGAATACAACGCCTGCTGCCAAACCCTGGCATATTAATTCCAGGCCATGAAAACTCTTCTGTTGGGCAGATCCAGAACATGGCATCTTTTTCGGAACAGGGGCAGAACACTGTGTCCAGGATGCTTTGGATTGTGCCCCTTGGTGCAGGTGGTGAGGCACAGAATTAGTGCTGACTTCGAGCCCTACCTGCCTGTCACCAAAGCTGCCAGTGCCTGTTGGCACTCCCGAGTCACACCCTGACAAATATAAATATTCCATGTGGAACACACAGCATCTGGACCACATCCCACACTGGTCCAAGTTGCTCAACAAGCTGCAGACACGTGATCACATGGCACCAATTTAGACTTTTGTTTCAGCTCAGCTCTGTGCACTTCAGCCCTTCCACTGCATCCGTTTATTACTGGTTTTTATTCATCTTCCCTGGCTTGTTCCAACTCAGAGATACACTGCAGTTACAGCAAAGTGAATGATTTTAGAGCCTGATAGCACCAGATGTGTGACCACAACTTCTCCCCACAAGGAATTGTACATACCCTGGTCTTCCACCACTTTACAAAACTTTGGAGGGGGTAAAATGACAGAGACATCACTATTCTTCCTCCTTAAACAAATTTCTATGTCAAAGCTCGAGGCTTAAGGGAGCTGCCTCAGAGAATTGACATTTCATTTTTGAACAGTGGTACATTTGTTTTCAATTCATGTTTATTACTAAAAGGAAGGAGATGATTTTATCCCAGCCACGAAACAATTATATTCATCTAAAAATGTCCCTAATACTTCCAAATTAAAAATGAAAAGGAGGAGAACTAACCAGAAGGAAGACCAAGCAGACTGCCAGGTGCTTTTGGAGTGCCAAGCATACGTGTTTGATTAAAACATTCAGTGAGATTACTTGTTTTTCTGAGGACAACTTTCAAGAACGTGCATGGGGACAGAGGAACAAGAAGTCTCAGGTACAGCAAATATTCCTGTGAGTGATACCCTTGGCAAACTAATTCAGCGTCTGAAAAACTGAAAAACCCAGCTACAGTTCCTTAAAGATCAAGGTACTTACCTGTTTATACTGTTTCTAAAGGAAGGAGACAGACACACCCCACCCTCCCAAATAACTTTTTTTGCTTTACATGAGTAGAAAACACAACTGTGGAAATAAAAGGGGCAGAGTTTTCTGCATCCACCTATCTTCCCTGCAGAAGAGCAGAATCTCAAACACAAAATACAGGATAAAATAAGCATTTCAGCAAAAACAACTCTATCCACATTCTGCAACACAAACACTGTTAGCTGAAATTCTTCTGCAGGTCTCCAAAAGTCATGGGCAGTACTGGAAATAACTCCTCCTACACCCTGCACAAAAAAACCCCAAACACTTGGCATAGAGAGCAAAAGCTTAAGGATGGAACAGTGCACGTTGCTTTAGGTGATCTATCAGGATATTGCATCCCATGGCAGAACTCACAGGGAGCACCACGTTATGAAGAAACAGTCGTGCCTGGAGATATTTGCCCTTGACTTCTCTGAGCTGCTATTTGTACTCGTTATTTTGCATTTCCCCTCCATTTTCTAAACTGACATATACTGTATGAAGCAATGAAAAGTTCCTACCAATATTGGGATGCTTCAAGAGGCGACAGATTCTAGCTTCCCTTTCCAGTTTCTGGTGATCTGCAACAAAGGAAAGCAAAACAATTGCTTTTAGTATGAAGATTAACACAGTTCAGTGTATTTGCTTTAGAGAAGCAAACAAAAAAAAAAAAGCATCGGGTGATATGGAATGAACAAGTTTAGAAAAAGTTGCTGTGGATGACAACTCTAAAAGGTTAATAATTTTGCAACACATGTTAAAAGAAAATTAAAAAGCTCAATCCTTACTGCAAAGTAGCCAGACAGTTAGATATGTAGGTTTTAGATATTTGGGTTTAAAAGATCTATAACAACGGATTTAAAATAAAACAGAAAAAGCAAACAACATCTTTAAAACACTTAGCACTTTAAGTCTGTAAACCAGAACTTTAAATCTGGAGGAAAAAACAAGAAGGAAAACTTTAATTTTTCTGTCATTTGTACTTCCCAATATTTGCAGTCAACTCCAACAATAAGAACAAATGGAATCAATTCTGCACATGTTAAAAGCTCAGATTATTTTTACACTCTATTAAGAACTGGGATAGTTCCTGAGCTAGTCACCACTTGCCAGTTGAACTGTCATATTCTGTGAGGCCTCAGAGACTACACCAGTTGTATGAGAAAATGTCAGCTTAACTCTCTTTCACCTTAATAAAAAAAAATAAATTTCAGACAGTAAAAATTAAAAAAAAATAAATTAAAAATCTGCACAATTAAGCTGAAAGCTCTTTTAGGAACCTAAACTCTTGCACTGAGGTTTTATGTGGAGAAATTGAGTTGCAGCAAGTTCGAAACACAAGCACAGACATATCCAGTTACAGCCCCTTAATGTCAATCAGCTCTGGCTGTAACCCAACCGTGGGTTGAGCTCTTGCCACATTACACTCAGCACACAGGAGATGATCTGAAAGCAAACTGAGCTAGGCTGGGCTTAGGAGAAACAAGAAAATGCGATCAGTGTCTCAGGAGAAAAAAAACCAATCCAGGGCCTATTGGTCATTTGGCATCAGAGCTGTATCTCCGGGGCACGACCAGCCCTGCTTTCAAAGGCAGTTCTGTACCACCTCTATACTCACAGGATCAGCCAGCAGAGCCAAAAACCTGGAAGGTATCCCAGAGTCTTCTATGAAGTGCTAAAAACATCCTGTGTCGACTCTTCAGGAATAACACGGATACAATAGAGAATTTCATCTCCAATTTTGAGTATAAACATTTGAAATTGCTTTGCTATTCGTTGCTACACCACAGCTTCTGAACTGATACTGGATAGGATTAACTTTTCACACCCATTAAACGTTTGCATTGGTTGTTTAACTGCTTTTATAGAATCCTGGAACGGTTTGGGTTCAAAGGGACCTTCAGGATCATCTCACTCCAGCTGAGAGCCCTCTGAACCCCCAGAGCAGGAAGGCACCACCTGGGCGAGGTGATCTGGAGTACGAACATGATACAACTGCTCCTTCTGCTCCAGGGGACAGACAGTAAATTAAACAAGGTGAAAAAACCAGACAAGTAACTGTTACTTCACAATTTACTCGGTGAAATAAACTCTCAGCTGATGGAGCATAAACTAGTTGGAGCTCTTTCATTTAACCGAAAACCACGAGTCTAAACCTGCAAAGTTCAGGCAGCTCTGGGCTCCCACTGACGTCACTGTGACATCACATTTTGGCATCAACTGCTTAAAACAATAAAGGGTACCTGCACACGTTCAGGTACTGAAATACTGACTGAAGTGCTGAATGCTGAAGTGACACTCATTGTAACTGAACAACGTACTTCATTTATTCCACTACAGAAATTCTTGCCTGTGAAACTTTATAATGCTCTGATGCTACAGCTATTATATTTCTCCGAAAAAAATACATTTCCTTCATAAATTAATATGTTTTCTTAGAGACAAAGCTCCACGCTGTAAGACCTCCCAGTTAAAAGCAGCCAGCGAGCACAATCATTACTCACACTTCCAGCTTACTGGCAAAGCAAGGACATGCCCCACTGGTCATGTGGCCACAACACCCAGTCAGAGGTGGTTGTGCCTGTGGAGATGCTCCAGGCTGTGCCATAAAACTCCAGGATAACTGAGGATCATGTTCTACCAAAGGCTAACAGCACACCACGCTGAGATTAATATTCAGCTCCCACTTGCACACATGGCAGTGGGCTCAAATAACAAATCCTAGAGCTGCCCACTTCCAGGTACGAGGAGAAGCTAAACTGTGATTGTGTGATACAAGAACAAGAACTGTATTGATTAAAAAAGCATGCCTGATCTTTTTGCAAGTCACCACAAAAACATCTTACTCAGAAACACTGCTGCATGTGCTGCAACATATAAAGGTTGCATCATAATTATTGCCTGCATTACAATGTTCCCAGATTTTCCCTCCAAACTGTACTAGTATATTGACAGGCGCCAATTAGGTGGTCTCTGGTGTCATGTGAACTAGAGTAATGAGCTCTCTGCATTTAACTCATTCAGTAATTGCTACTACATCTAATATAAAGGCAATGCCAGTGACTGGAGGTACCTCACAGCACACACACTGTGCCCCAAGGCAGCACAAAGAGCATCAGACAGTCCCTGACTCAGGGATTTAAGTGGACATTAACTTCCAGAAGGTAACAGCTGCACTTCCAAAGAATTAAAACATTCCTTAGCATTGTTAGAGGAAACTGTTACTCAGAAACTTTCTGAGTAAGTCTGTAGTATGCAAGTTTTTGGAAGGGAACCAAATGTAAATTTAACTTTGTGGGGTACTCAGCTCTCCTTTAAAAACCTGCATGTTTCTTCTACGAGTTTCAGGGAATGCTGTGTTCCTTCCTCTCTCCACTCAGCTTATTTCCAAGCCCATGCCACTGCAAATGCTGGAGATAAATATCTATTTCTGTTCCCCTGGTTTCTGCCAGGTCTCAGTTACTGGTGAGCTAAAGGTGAATGTCAAAGGGCAGGTTGAACCGAAATACTTGGAGCACTCAGCTCCCAAACATCTGAAGTGTAAGGTGTGCTGCTCGACCCAGTTCCTTGGGAAAGAAGTGTCCTACCACGAAGAGAACAGCCAGAGAAACTACCTAGCAGGCAGCAAACCCCCCCAAATCCTGAGGAAGCTTGTGGTAGCATCTGCCATAACACGTTTGTGTTACAGCAGTATCAGAGGAAAAGCTCTAGAAAAAAATAAATCTAGTAATAGGTCACTTATTGAAATCAAAAAGTTAATTCCTCTCAATTTTGACAGCATATAATTCATAGCTAAAATTGTGTTTTAGCTGCCAGTTTACCCAGAAACGGGAATAATGATTATGAGGGAGAGGAAGCCAAGCTTTAAAGCCACACACATAATAAAAAGGGAACGCACACGTACATTTATATACTTGCTTCCTTTGCTCTTTTAATTACCTAGACTCAATTACAAACAGGCCTCCTGCACTGTCTACATAAGAAACTGTAATTAAATGACAAATACGAGTAAGAAGCTCATGAAGCAGTAAAGCAAATGCAGAAGAAGGAAAGCATTCTAGATTATTTTATGAAAGCAAGTCTCCATTTGTGAACAATGGCCTCTACCACAGCAAGAGCCAGTTATCAAGATTGGAAAAAGATCACTGCCTGTGAAGCACTGATACAATCAGAAACCAGGCAGCAATGAGAATAATATGGGTTTATTAATGGAAAAATCCTTGCAGCCACCTACAAATAACTTTAATCTGACATGGAGCCAAGAAAAAGGGGAAAAAAAAAAAGATTTAATGCACTGAACCACAAAAATCTCAGCCTTTACAATAACTAATGCACTTCTGTGAAACCTGAAACAGAATATAGATGTGTAAAATTTGGGGCACTGACAGACTGTATGAATGTAAAGACTTGAACTAATCCTCATTCATATGACAATGTTCTAATAATCTAATATTACAATTTATGACACCTGCATCAGAAAATTAGACTGTCTGCATAGAGTTCCTATCAGGCAAAGTAACAGTTTGTTTTCCATAGTATCAGTATTTACTTTCTTACAAAAACTTACACACACAGACTATACCCATTTCTTGGATTACCTCATAACATATTTTATAATTAAAGGGGTATATAATTAATGTCTTCAGCATAAATTTCTTCCATTAAGACGTCAGGATTCTTAACCCAAATGCTGATCCTGCATGACCACTTAAACTGAGCTTATTACTACAGCAAAATGCCTGCTGCTCACCACTTGTCAACACAGCCATCTATCTAAAATGTAGAAATTCTGACAACAGGATGTACTAGGACACAGCTGTACTTTTTTCTTTATATTAAACTGACTAAAAAGATTTTCTTTTGCTCACTCTTCACAAAAAAAAAAAAAAAAGCTTCCTTTAAAAAGAAACCCTGTGGAGCATTAAAATATCTCTTTCCTTTGTGCTTTTTTGTTTCTGTTAGAATTTAAAACTGTTGTTGCAGAATGTAACCTCTGGGCACCTAAAATCTCACCAGAATAAGCTCTTCTATCCTAACAAGAGAGATCAAGAGACTGTTCCCTGAGACAAAAGGTGTTTAAGGTCTTTGAACCAAGCGTCAGAGAGCTTTGAGCCTGCTAAGGAGATGAAGCCCTTCCCTAAAAACTTAAGCCCTGCTCCACATAATTTCTAGGCAGCTCAGGGGCCAGGGAGAACCTAACCACACAGCCTTGGAGGAGTTTCTGGGGTGTGCAAGGAACACCTGGTAACATTAAGGCAGGGAGCTGCTGAATGGGGATTTTTTCATGGGCACAATCTGAGGTCAACTAAGAGCCCGTGTCAGATCTGACCCTTCTTCACCGCATCCAGGACACTTGGAAGATTAAGGGTTTAGAACTGAGAACAGCTTGGCAGGTCCGTGCATGTTCCACTGAGGAACAAAACCTTTTCTTTGCGCTCCTTTATCACGGGAGCACCAGGATTTTTTAACTGATGTGAGGGGGGGATGCACACAAACGGGCTGACAGTCTCCCCACTGACTTAGGGCATTGTTGTTCACACACGTTCCACACCACACAAGGACACAGCTCTGGAGGTCTCCCACCCCAGACCTCAGCCACATGCAGAGCTGCAGACTTGCAGGGGGGGACCCCTCCAGCTTTGCACTGGTTCCCTGAATGCTTGTTTTTTATTAAATCATCCAAAAGAACATCTGCTCAAAGCAGATGTTCTGGGGCCAGTCCCCAGGCTGCACTGACACCATTAAGGCCATGCATGTGCCCAAACAAAGGCACCAATTCCATGCACTGTCTGTGCATGGAACAGGAGGCAGAGATGCTTCCTGACAGGAACACAGGTGGTCCAAACCAACTTTGCCCTCTCACTTCTAAGGAACAAAAAGGACTGGAACCAGTTTATGGATGATGTTGCTACAATGCAGTGGCACAGACAAAGTTAATGGAACTCTCCCTTCAGAAATAAATGTGCTGCTTGTAGTAAAAATATGTAAAACTGAAATGTTAAGACTAAGATAAACCCTTCCGTGGGTGCAGATTCTAGGCCAAAAAACCCACAGAGCTGCAAAATTTGCTGTGGGGGGAAAAAAAAGAGAAAAGGCATCAAAGAAAGTTTAAATTTCAGTCACGTCAAAATGTCAGATGTGAAGCCTGGGTGACTGAAACTGCAGCCGTGTTCTTTCTATATATCTTTATATATATAACCTTGGCAGTTATGCAAACCAATCTTTGTAGCTCAGAGAGGGAGACACACAGGTTAACAGAGCAAAAAACTTCCCCCATCACCCCCCTGATCTTGTCAACTTCGCTGACAACTGCACAGAGCACAATGAAGTATCCTGGGTTTCGTGGAATGTAAATATTTGTGGTCTAAGGGTATGCTGTGTATAGGAACAGCACTGCAACAGAGACTTGCTTTAAGTCCAGGAATGTGGTTTGTACACAATCTAACTGCACCAAATGCATTCTCTAACTTCTCTCTGAGGAAGCATTAAGGCTCTGGAAACAGTCCAGTTCTCTGTCTTAGACCTCACCATTTCTGTAAGTTGAAGTCGTTATTGGGTGTCCTGGTTTCAGCTGGGATCATTTTCCTCCTAGTGGCTGGTATAGTGCTGTGTTCTGGATTTAGGATAAGAATAATGTTGATACCATGTTGATTTTTAGTGTTTACACTAATCAGCTTCTCACACCACCCCACCAGAGATAATGTTGGGGGGCACATGAAGCTGAGAGGGGGACACAGCCAGGACAGCTGACCTGGACTGGCCCAAAGGACATTCCATACCACGTGGTGTCATGCTCAGCATAAATATATAAAGTAAAAATATATATTGTTTGATTCCAGCAAAGCTTTGACTCTCTCTTCCATAACATCCTCAGACAGGACAAGGGGCAACAGGCACAAAATTGGGACACAGGAAGTTCCATCTGAATACGAGGAGAAATTTCTTTACTGTGATGGAGACTGAGCTCCAGCACAGGCTGCCCAGAGAGGCTGTGGATTTTCCTTCTCTGGAAACACTCAACCCCTGCCTGGACACAACCCTGTGCAAGCTGCTCCAGGTGAACCTGTTTTACCTGGGAGTCGGACTGGATGATCTCCAGAGGTCCCTTCCAACCCCAAACGTTCTGTGACAAACTGGCTGGGGGCTGCTGCTCAGGAACCAGGTGGGCACTGGTCACTGAGCAGCTGCATCATGCATCAACTTGTTTTGTATATTTTAATTCTTTCATCATCAACCTTATTATTATTTTTTCCCCCTTCCTTTTCCGTCCTATTTAAGTATCTTAAACACAACCCCCGAGTTTTAATTTTATTTCTTCCTATTCTCTCCCCCCTCCTCCTGCAGGGTGTGGGAGGAGTGAATGAGTGAGGCTGTGTGGTGTTAAACCATGACAGTGGGGACCAACAGTATTACTGAGCCCCTGCTTGAGCTGGTTCTTATGAAAGACAATTTATAGACCTTTAGCAATCTGTAACCCATTCATTTTCAGCCTGGAAGACAAAACAAGAACCACGTTTATTCATGTAACAGCACATCACACAGCCCTTTGAATTTTCCATTACTGAGTTCATGCTACAGCGATGCTCACAGATAAACCTCCACTATTCTTAAAGAAGGCAAATGCTAAGGAATACAGTCCTTCCATTCCCAAAAGCACTCTTTCAAAATGAACGTTCCAGCATTCACTACCTGCTCCTGGGGAGACATTTGAAAGCAGTCCTTACTTATTCCTCTCTTGCAGGTATTTATAGCTCAGAAAGTGGGACATTCTTACAATAAACAATTACAGACACTGCGAGTACTCATCTGACCCACCTCTCCTAATGTTTCCTGAGCAGAACCACGCCAGGTGTTCATTGTCATCAAGACATCTTTTCCATGGATACGTGGCTCCATAATGGGTAGGAGCATGCAACAACAATAGCAGAGCCAGTTCTTTTATTAGGCCACTGGTCAAAAGCATCAACAGAGCAGAAATCAGGGCACCCAGGATGCCTCCAGTTATTTCTGTGTTCGCATACACACTTCTCTTCGACCAGTCTTCTGAATATCAAGGAAAAGCAAAAGATATTAATTCAGGATGCTCTGTAAAATAATGAATAAAAGCCACACCTGTAGAGCCTCATATTCTGCCCCAGGGCATCAGGAAAACAAAAGATACGTTTGTGTTCAGCTGCAAAGGCCCAACAATAGCAGTTCTCAGCTGGCTGATGTTCCTGCAGGGCTTTCTTCCACTTCCCGCCCGCTTTCTGTGTTAATATTTTACCATCCCCAGCGTGGGAGAAATTGATAAATGGACGCAGGGACTTCATTCCTGCCTACAAAGCACAGATTAGAGACAGAGATGGTGCAAGTGCCTTCAGGCCACTTGATCAAGACCCTTTAGCCCCGATTTCTATAACACCTGTGACCCAAAGGTGCTGAGTATTCCTGCGTTTCTTCAGTTTCTGGTAGCGCAGCTGAAACCGAGGAGTCCGTGACTTCAGCGAGGTGACAAAAGGAGTAAAGACAATGTGTGATGTTATGAGCAAAGCACTAAGCCCACACGATTTCACTTTTTTCCCTGATTTGTGCTTAATGATGTCCACAATGAACAGAGAGGAGAGACCAACAGAACGGTAAGAATGGACACTGGATTTTACTCAGATGGTGGGAACCTTTAAACAGCTCCTACGAGCACACATTCACACAGTGTTGACTTTGGGCTGATAGATCCTGGTTTTTCACCTTTTCATACTCTAATTTGCTGTGGATTGAAACAGCCAGCTGGCAAATCACTCACTTCACTCTTCTGACTTCGAAAAGCAGGAAAAGTATCTGTAAAAGTCTGAAACTGCTGCACTGTCCCAGCAAACCACACTGGCATGGGTGAAATCAGCTTTAAACAACAGTCCCTAGAGAACAAAGAGTAATTATTCTTTATATGCATCCTGCCTATTTCTGAGGTAAATACCCTCATCAGGTTAGAGGAGATATATTTCCCTTTTAAAAGATATACATATATACATACATTAATTGATATACAATATATGCATTAATTGATAATATATTTATTATATAAAATATATGCAAAATTATATACAGAAGTTTTACATCTTTCACATATTTTAGATACTACATAAACAGCACATCTGTTTATGTAGTGGGTGAAACTGGGTGATGTGCTGTGAAACTCTTCAGTGCCAAAGTAAACAGAAAGGCCCTGAGAGCCAGAAGTGCGAGTTTGATCACCTGGTCACCTCCATCTGTTTGCCAACCAACCTGCACCTGACACTTAACTCTGTGTACCCTGGCTCCCATCTTCTCTTTTAATCTGATCTTCTGTCCAGTGCTGCACCTTGTACCACCTCCCTGACAGATCTTCATGCAACTGTGACATCTGCCTCAGCAGGAAAACCTGAAGGCACTTTTCACCCTCAGCCTTCCCCTTGCTACCCCTTTCTGTCCCTACACCAGTGTGTTGTCCCTTGTGACTCAGATTTGCCAATTCTTATAGCAGATAGTCAGCCAAATCTTCTTCAGTCATTCTCCTTTCACCCCGGGAATGGAATATGTAACAACTGGAGTTGCAGGGTGCTCGCCACCTTTTTGCATCGTACACTTTGACAGCTGTGGAGAAGGAGATTAAAGAGGGCGGCGTGAAGAAAATCCTAAATGCATCATAAATGACCTTCTGAAATGGGACTGAAACCACTTGCAATTACAAAAATGCTGCTGAATCAGCACTTGGGTCCCATGAAGCATCTGTCTGAAAGGCTTCCTACCCATCCCCTCGTGCACTGACAAGTCATTCAACCAAACACTAAATCCTTGCATCCTTCTCTCACATATTTTCACAGACACCAACACTGATACGGAATCTTATGCAGCTGATCCTGAATGAATAGCTCTAAACCATCATTACGGAAAACATTGTTTCTGTTTCTTAACTCATCTCCTGCCAAAAGTCACAGTAACTTTGCAGTTTGCTTGGGTGCTCGTTAGGGCTGAGTCAATGCCAATTCTTCCTTTCAACTCCTAAGATATTTTTTTCCAGCTCAGAAAAATGCATCATCTAGCCTGGAATCTGAGGCACTGACTCAGCACTAAGGAGCACTAAAGCATCTCAAGCACTCCACTGGAGAGGGATGGGTTGCAGGACATCCTTGAGTGCCTTGCTGAACTCCAGTCCTACACACCCCCATCCTAAACCCATTAAATCCACGAAGAGCATTAGAAACTCTCAACAGACTTGTGTTTGGCAACTAAAATTTTGATGGCATCTTCAAGTACCTCGGGTTCTGAAATAATGCTGTGAGACACACATGAGAAATACTCATCACCCTTGCAAATGTTGTTAGAACAGCACTGTCTCACAGTTAAAGAAAAAAAGCCCCTCAGATTACTACAAAGCTGAAAATCACTGTGAGCTACAGCAATATGCAAACTATGGTACCAAATGATTTTTTAACTTGAAATAAATCGTGACCTGCTGACTGATGCCAGCTAATCTTAATATAAATGAGTAATTACTACATGTAAGACTGGTACCAAGTCATGACCCAGGACAGCCACTTGGCTGGGATACACATGAGTAAGATACTGATTCTGAAGCTGCTGCAAAGAGCAAATTCTAAACTCTGACTTTAAGTTCTTCACTTTGGCAATGCTTATTTTTAGAAAGCATATCATTGATCACCATCTTTTGCCTTGATGTCATTTCTAGAACAAGATGTTGCATTCATTGTTTGGGAGGGAGAAACCTTTTTATGTTTTTAAACAGAAGATGACCGGTGAGGATGTTCAGTTCACCGACAGCTTGGGATGAGAGTGAATTCCATATTTAACAGAAAGGGAAATTCCATTGTCCAGAAAAGGTGAACAACTTTTATTTCCAATATTTCCCGTAGTCACTGCTACCTTAAAACTAAACATTACACATGACTTATCCTACCAGAGAGTAAGGGCTTCTTTTATGCAAATCCACTTGAAATCACTGACATTTATCTTAATAAAAGCTCGTGGACTTTAACCCCCTAGGAGGAAACAACTGTAGAAGTAGAATCAAGTCCAAATAGAACAAAAACAATGGTTTGGCAACTACCATGATGACTCAGAGGAAATTTAAGCAGCACATCAAAGCCAAAGCTTTTCATAACAAAGAGAAATGCTAAGAATACATAAGCACATGTCTACAGTAATATTTCTTCAAAAATAACAGTGGGCTGGACTAGTATTACAGGACTAAAGATACTACTGCGTTAATAAAAATATCCTAATGGCTAAAGCTCAGCCTTCACAACATAGGAGGTCATAAGTAAAGTAGGTATTTCATTCTACTTGGCCTATAAAAAGCCAAAGCAGTAAAAATAATAAACTCAGAAAGGAGCTCCACATTAAGCTGTAATTTGATTGTCTTCCGTCCGTTGCCTTGTTTTAAAACAAAGAAGTGGATTATGACTAACCCACTGTATTGTTTTTCTTCCTGCTCTGCCAAGTTTCTAAGTCTTTGCTCATAATGACAACAAATCTCCTCCTCAAATACCATGTGCATGAACAGCTTTTAACCATCTGAGGATTTATATTCCAGCCATCTTTGACAGCAGGATGCTGATGTTGTGACCTCCAAGCTGCAGGAGTATGAACTTCTTTCAAAAGAGGATTGTCATGACATTATTTTTGAAATCACTTTTATGTAACTCAATTCGCTTAGTTCGTGGAGAAGAGGCTGCACAAGAGGGTTAGACCTGATACAAGGACTAAATTCTTCCCTGTGAGGGTGGGGAGGCCCTGGCACAGGTTGCCCAGAGAAGCTGTGGCTGCCCCATCTCTGCAAGTGTCCAGGTTGGGGCTTGGAACAACCTGGTGCAGTGGAAGGTGTCCCTGCCCACGGCATGGGGATGGGACTGGATGGTCTTCAAGGTCCCTTCCAACCAAAATCATTCTAGGATTCTATGAAAATGGTTTTTTTTGCCTTGTAATCCCTAACAGGTCTTACTGCAGCAAGACATGCCTAAATAGTTTGTCCTATCTGACAGCTGCATCGTTTCACTTGCTCTACAGGCAGTGAATAAAGATGCTCCCAGGCAAGTAAGTCTGAGGCTTTCTCTTCCTTTTAAGCAAGGTGAGGAGAGAATAAACAGAATGTTTAAAACCCGCTACAAATAAAAGTTCAAGCAAGCATTAACAGGTATTTAAACCTCAGCTTTTGACAAATTTCTGGGGTTTATTGTGTAAACAAGCTCTCTCCCTTAAACATGTGGTCTGTGCAGTATGTTATACCCCTAAGGTATGGAATATAATCAAAGTATGGAAGGTAATCAAAGGAAGTGTAAGGAGGTAGAATTGCTGTATGAATTAAGTCATCATCTAGTGCTGCAGCAGGAATTCCCAGGAGGCAAGACATCCTCCTTAATGGACAGTGCTTGCACAAAACCTGCCTAAAGGGATTTCAGCTTTTGCCCCTCTATTAAGGGAATTAACACTTACGTATTTGCACGTGTAGTGTCAGTTCCCAAGCTCCTGGCCTTTTCCCAAGCTTCTTGGGAAACGCTAGTAAACTGGGTTATCTCTCTGTTGGCAAAGCAAACAGGGTGAGTAAATCATTCTGTACCTCGGGAAAATAAAAGAACCACCCAATAATCCCACTTATGTAAAGGAACACTTGATGCCTTTCAGTTTCTCAGGGTGTCAGGTTCATCCCTGCCACCACTTAGAGAGGGAAAGATAGGATCAATCTTTTAAAACCACACACTCTCCAGGATATAACAAACCCAGTCAATAGCCCATCTAGATAATGAATGTTTATCCCCTGTTTCTGTAAATAAAAACCCAGGGAAGATATTCTAATATTCCAGAGACTCCAAGCTCTGGCACTGTGGTTAACATGAGCTATCTAAAAGGGAAAAACTGGAGTATCACTGGTATTAGCTGTCTTAAAGAGTAAAATTGGAACATTTTCAAAGGTAATCATTGCACAGTATTTTACTGATGTTACAAAAGAAAACAAGAAAGTAATCAATATTAATTGGGAAATGATTGAATTTGATTAGCCCGATGATTTAGAGAAAATAAATGTATAAGAATATATTTACATCAACAATGTATTTACATCAACATAATTTGTTCTAAATATCCATGTAGTCACTTGAAGTCAGGAATTTTATTACTCAATTAGAGAGGGTATGTTAGAGGTGTTCTACTGCCAAATCCGGATTCCTGATGCAAGTATGGCTTTGAAAAATCACAGCACAGGGCACTGGCAAAAACCAGCAAACACTTGTGACAACCCATCCCCCAAAAAAGCAGCCCAAACCACAACTAAACCACGAGAATTAAATGTAATTCAGAGTCAAAGGGCAGAATTTCAATTTACTCAACAGAAAACCTCTCAACTAGAGAGAGGTTATTTCCAACAAAAACAACAAAAAATTGTTTTGTTCAATTCTTGTTCCCTCTAAGTATCAGCTTCTGGTATTGTCATTGCTTTTCTAGAATCTGCTGGAGAACTGAAAAAATATTATTTAGTGGAAATACTTTAAATTATGAATGTTATGCACCACTATTATTAAACAACCACATTTCATGTGGTTTCCATGGTACAGCTGAATATTCTACTTACCACATACACTGCAGAAAAAAACCCTCTCTGCTGAAACTGAGAAGGAACCAGAGGAGAGAAATAACCCAGCCTCCAGTTGTGTTATTTAATTAAAACTGCCACTTCTAATTAAATCGCTGGCAAAGCACTGGGGAAATAGTACCACTGTTACAGCGAGTTTCTAAAACAGAAATTCATTACTCATATACTGTATTTGCCCACAGTCCTTTCAGCTAATTCCAAGAGCTCACAGCCAGTATGTGTATTGGAAAGCCTGGGAGATGAAAGGACTTTTTCGTTCAGCACAGAAAAGGACCACAGCACCTCCTCTTCTCCTAAAACACCCAGGAGAACTGGCACAGAAAGGACTGATACTGCACAAAGCAAATCTCAGCTTCTTCCCAGTGCAGCTCATCAGTTTAGGGTGAGGGTGACAGACTGGCCCAGGTTTCCCAGGGAGGGAGGTTATGAAGTCTCCACCTCGGAGCTGTTCAAAAGCCAGCTGGACATGAGCCTGGGCAGCCTGCTGTGGGTGACCCTGCTTGAGCAGAGGGCTGGGTGAGAAAACCTCCGGAGGTACCTTCCAACCTCAGCCATTCGACAATTCCGTGAGCCCTCGGGGTGAAGGACTCCCACATGGATAATCCCACACCAGCTCGCTGTCACGGACACGTGGCTTCGGTGTCTTCACACACAAGTGTTCCAAATGAAGACGACAATCCTCATTCCTCGAGAGAACAGTTGTAGAGGGTTCCAAAGTCTGGACTGACGTTAAACCAAGCTCTGCAATACCCATCTCAAAAGAGAATTACCTGTTTCATGCCATCACAGGAACTAGTAAGAGCACACCCATTCCTCAAGCCCTCTCCCCTCCCGGTATATCAAGATTCCACTTGTGCAACTGAGTAGACATTTCCCACGTTAAGAATGCAAAGAAGTTGGCTGCTTAGGTAATTGTTATTTTATTAGCAACACCCTGACTAATCTGCCATGAACTTCCTGCTCTGAGATACCCAAAATAACTGTAGCCACTCCACACCTTTGCTCATGGTACCATTTTGTGACTGCTCAGGTAACCCCACTTGAAGGAAATGTCCATCAGGACAGATCCTCGCTGGCAAGACAACCAGGATGAGGCTGCCAGCAGAAATACCTTTAATTCCCCAAAGTAGGGGTGGATAGAGGTTGATTTCTGGCACTTACTGTTGCACCTACTGAACAGAACATGCAACAGCATCACAAACCCAGCTCATCAGATTTGCCTCTGGAATGTGCCCCCTTTTTGCTCCTCAGGCAACTTCAGCTTGGGCACGATGAGTGTGACAAACTCCCTTACGCCGTGCAGCAGAGCCCGGTGCCGGTGCCATGGAAAACATGACTCGGAATTGCCTCACTTTCACATTCTTCCAGCCTGAATCATAACCTGTGTTCCTGCCCAGCTGTGGGCAAGGTTATTATGCATCGTGTATGGACACAGACGCCTCCAGTCCTCGCCCACCCAGCTCCCACACCTAAACACTGCAAACAAAACCTCGCATGGCACTGACCGACCCTGGTGCTGAGGGACAAAAGAGCACCAAAATCTTCATTACCACTGCAAATATCGCTGGCACCATTACCTCTGCACATCCCTGAACTTAACACTTCTCAAAAGGTAGATTGTTTTCTCAGTTAAGAGTTTAGAGCTCAGAAGAGAGCTAAGGAGCACCTCAGAAGGCAGAGCCAGAAGCTCGCACCCTTCCCTGGCACCGGGCCAGCGCTGTAGTCATTACTCTGGGAGAACTCTCACTGATGGAGCTGCTCCACGGCACGCAAATCATGACTCATGCTACAAGAACTTGGCTCCTGGAGCTGCTTCCCATCTAATTAAAAATTCACTCAAACATCCTACAATCCAGTTTTTACCATAACAATCTCAGTATCTGTGTCTGCAGCCAAAAGGCTGTTCAGCACCACAAACTGGCTCCAGAGGTAGCGCAGACACCTAATACTGAGAGAGACACTGAAAATCATCTATTTTGTTGCCTTTCTCCCTAAGGGTTGAATTACAAGCAGTCACAAATTAAGCTGCTGCCTGGTTGGTGTTTTTTTTTTAAGAATCCATTGAAGCAGCAGTGGTACAGTGTAAAAGAAACCCATATGCACAAAGTAAACTGTTTCCATATATTTTAGCCTAACCCAAAAGATTTATTGAGCATGTCTTGCTTCACTTTTTCCTCCCACGGGGTTTGTACAAACCCTTCTGTTGCCTTTTATTTTTAATTGGATGTTTTGAAGCAATGTTTAGCTCATTTATCTTTATTGGTTTTATTTCTGCTGTAACTCTCCTGAGAGTTTCCTCAATTGCTACTTCTCTTTTTAAAACATAGTCCAAAGATACCAGGCAAGATTTGGTGACCTCTGTAACTATGAGGCATAGAGGAATAAGACAAAATATTACATCAACAATTTTCTCTTCTAAAAAAAGATCTCTAGGGTTTGTCTCTTGTGGATCGAGCTACAACCAAAGCCTGTGTCAATGTCACAGAACATTCTCAGGTGGCTTTTAAAAGGAAGTGGCACTTAAAACTGTCTTAAGCATCCAGTAACCACTGAAAAATGAGATGAGAATACTTATTACATGTAACAACAGCAGAAACACTTTTGTCAGGCTTTCAGAGATACTGTTTCATTTTCTATCGCTGCTCATTAATCCCGACAGGCCAAGAAAAACACAGCCCGTAAAGAACAAGAGCCCAAAGCCTAGTGAAAAGACCACCAAAATTTACTGTGCAGCTTCACAGCAAATGAAGTTTAAGTACAGAGAAGGTTCAGAGTCAGCTGGGTTTCAGAGTGGAACCAGTAAGGTCTCCTTTAGACCAACCACGAAACACTTGGCTGTACAAGCTCTTTGCATCCAGCTGCCTTCCCTTCCGTACCTGTAGGAATGACCTGTTGTCCTCTAGCAGGAATGAATTGCAAACAACTGAATTTATAACTTCTCTACAAAATAAAGTTCAGGAAAACATCCCTCTCAAAAGGAGAAAGGTATTTCTTATGTGGATCCCAGTTCCTCAAGACAAAACGTGAAAATATTTTATTATCAGCAATCAATGAGCCGGATAGTAAAAATGAGAGCTAGACAGATTTCAGCTGCAAGATTTGCATTTTCCTCTTAATTCTCAAGCTGAAACAGACTTACAAAAAGCAGAGCAAAATTATGTATCTCATTCCTAGGACTTCCTTTTCCCAGGTACAGGCTCTGGGCCTCTAGGTTCACTTTTGTGTATTTAGAAATCTCCGTTTGACATTCACAAACAATCCTACACACAGGTTTAAATAAATATATAAATAAAGCTCAACCTTGAAAGTACTCTCCTGTTTAAGTGTGCTTTAGCACATCCCATTGATAGAGGTATAAAGCAGCTGGAGATGTGGAATTTGCAAATGTGCGATGACTGAGCAGGGCTGAAGTGCCAACTCGAGCGTCAGAAGCCAAGAAGGCAAAAGCAAACCCCAGACGTGTTAAGAGCCCAGGGAATATGAACAAATCTAGAAAGTGCTTGACTGCAGTGCTTCCTCTTCACCTGTGCACCTCAGGTTGCAGCTGCAGCAGCCCTGAAGAGCCAGGATTTGCAGGCATTGCAGATGTGCCTGTCGGAGCTGAAACCCCCCAAGGTCTGTGGGGAAAGAGCCTCTCCAGCCACCCAGACCCACCCTGACAACCTGCTGCTAAACCCATCCCACAACTTAAGAGCTCACTGATAGCAAATTCCACAAATCCACTTAGCTGGACTAAAGAACAACCTAAGTCTGTTGTGACCATCTGGTACAGCAAGTTTTCCAGTTCAGTAAAATGGGGTTTCTTCTTGTCCCAGCCAATTGTGCTGAACAAGCCTTCAGTGCTAACATGATACACGTGTAGGTACAACCAGGGAACGAGTCTCCTCCCCAGATACTGCAGAGATTTGACCAGAATTAATTATTGATAATAAAATCCAGACTATTTCTTTAAACTTTAAAATGGCTTTAGACAAGCAGCTTTTGAGAAGCATTAAAAAGGAGCTGCAGGAAGCTACAAACACAGGCAATTACCACTCTCCTTAGAGGTACCTTATACACTGAAATACCACAACATTTTTCAGTTTTGCAAAGATCTGCGACAGCTTTTAACTCCGTTCACTGGTAGATGTAAAAAGAATATCTAGATCATAATTTTTTTTTTTTTGGGGGGGGGGAACCTGGGATTATACAGGTGCATAAAAAACAAAAAGGAGGGATACACAGACTAACACACCAACATTCTCCCCCCCCACACCAGTGTTTTCACAGCATAGCAGATGCATATGGTAACACACAGTACCACATGAAGAAAGGTCTGGCCATCAGGGATTTAAACAAGCCAGACCTGTCTCTCAGAGAAATTAATCCATTAAAAACTCGGGGAAAAATTAAAACAGAAAGAACAATTCCAAAGTAAATTATTTCAGTGGTAGAAATCACTAAGACTGCACTAAGTGGTCCTTTAAAAAACACATGAATTCCCGGGCATTTTCAGCAACTCTGGCATAAATATGATTTTGGTGGTACTGTGTCATTTCTTTCCTACTGTTTTCATTGTTTTACAATGAAATAAATGCCTTTGCTTAAGGAGTAACTTGGCATATATTTTAAATAAGGCTGCACCATTCAACACTGGAGTTTCCATCCTTAAAGCATCTGAGTGCAGTACTCAGGAACCTGTGGATTCTGCAACAAAATACAAAATTTCCCAACTCCAGTGACTTATAAACCTGAACTCAGAAACAGTGCTCCTGAAAGGAGCTATTTTACATCCTCAGGTGTAAGCAAAAAACATTTTAAGGAGCTGCCACCCACCACGTGCAGTTTTGGCAACCCATCTTTTAGGACTGAAGACATGTTTATTTTTATCAACTTGGTATTTTGGATAGATTAGGAAAATTAGCAGCTTGGTGTGAGTAGCAAATTCCTTCAATGTGCAATCGCTTTGTCAAAAAGCAAAACAAAAACGTGCTAATGAGGTTGTGTTTTCAGGAGGGGCCCAGAGGGGCATTTTAATACATTAAAAGCCTGAAACAAAAGCACTGAAATACTTCAGGAGGACTTGGAAGGACTCACAGCTTGAGGTGTCAAGCAAGTGAAACGAAAAGAGGACCCAGGGAGCCCCTTGCTGAGCCACAAACACGCCTGCTTTTGAAGGGCCAGGGCAGCGTCACTGACAGCAAGGGAGGCAAAGCATCCCTGGCACTGGAATCTCCTTCCAAAAACAAGTGAGCCTTCACCTATTCTGAGGCTGATCGTTTTTCCCTAGAACACTGTTGTTTAGGCCGTTGAGGTATTCTGCAAGCGATCTTTGAAACGCAGCACCCACTGCTTTTGAAAGAAATTCAAGATTTCATGCCAGAAATAAGGCATTTAAACCACTAATTATCTGTGGTGAGTATAACCAGCACAGCATTTCACTTGGTAGCAAAACAACGCAGGTATTATGGCGCATTTTATTTTGTTGTTTTGATCCTACTTCTAGGAGAGCTTTATAAAAATAATGGAACAAAACAACATGCATTCCCTTGGCTCTTATATCCACACAGATTCTGCAGCAGAATTAACATTTTTCTGAAAAGCCATCTCATCCTAGAACTCAAAAATCAAGCTGTATTATTACCAACTATCCAACTTCAGCAAGTAAAAATGTGTCTCCATTTATATTTCTGTCAGCAAAGAACATTCTTTGTGCAACTGCCTCCTTACAGTGCAAGGAATCAGGCCAGTGCTGATGCACAGAAGAAATCACAGAGAAGAAATTCGGGATGTAATTCCCTGCAGTAAAAGCAGGAGCAAAAAGCAGCAGAGAGGCATTACTGCCCCTTGAAATAGCATTCTTGATTAACATGCCACATTCCAATCTGACTAATATTAATCACATTACCCTCGACTTCCAACGTGCTCAGAGTGAGTTATGAACCCCAAACTTCCTCTCTTTTTTTTAAATACTGAAAGGTGGGATTGGCTCCACAAAGACGTCGTTTTAAACGCAACCTCCTTCAAACCCCCACTTCGAGTCCTCCAGCTGGAAAAGAACCACTCAGAGCTGTCTACAACTACAAAATAACCCTTCTCACCCAGCTGCCCACGTTCAGTGACCCGAGGGTGACCTGCAGCACTTCCCAGACACGGCTGGTTGACTCATTGTACCAGCTGGGTCACGAGTGCTGAGCAAATATTACCAGGAAACCAAGTGCACCACGTGTCTCCGCCTCATTCCTCTTGTGCACCTTGCAGCTGCTCTTCCCTTCCCGAGAATTCCCGCTCCCCACATGTGCAGGGTAAACTTCCTGGTAAACCAACGACACCAGGACTTACTTACCCAGCCCTAGTGACACGGACAAAGGGGAGGATGCGAGGTCCTTCTCCTGAAGGTGGTTTATTCTACAAACACATGTGCAACCAGACACATTTCAGGAATTTCCAAAGCCAGGCTAAAGCAAAACATTTTTTTTCCAATAAAACAAAAAGCTAATGACTAACTGCTAAGTTTGGTATGACTGGTGAGCTCAGAAAATAGTTGGCAAAAAGAAAAATTCATAGTGTTCCTCGGAGATTAATGATCAGCTCTAAGCAATCAAATCCAACAATTATTTATAGACTAATCCAAATGCCCGACAGCATTCCTCCACCAGGATGTTGAATTACTTCAATGTCATGTGTCTGATTCCTTTCAGTAAATGCACAAGAAATAAAGTTTGTAATGCTGTGGTATCAAAACCAGTTACATTCTCAAGTACGTTCATTCCTCAAACATCCCCCTCTCCAAGGGTGCTGTCACACCTCTGAGTTATCACAGTGTGTAAAACAGGGCTTCTCAAGGATTTTTATTCATGTTACAAGCTTCTAGGCATCAGTGTCTTTGTACAGCTCTTCTTCCTCTCTTTCCCTCCCCGTTCCCATTTCTCACCTTAAGGAAGAGAAGGTAGTTTGCAGCACTTACAGCTGGTTTGTCTCACAACCAAGAGGAAAGTGGCTTTTTGCCAGCAGGCAAGAGGAAAGGATCCAATCTCCTTCAAATCCAACCTCCAAATCCCCCTGATACCATCACTCCTGGTGTCAGAACCCTGACCCTGACAGAGACCACTGTGACATCTCTGAGATGCACCCAACACCTCGGCTGTCAGCTGCCTCGCAAAGGAAAACACTATTACAAACCACAAACTTCCTGCGGCGTGTTTTCAACTACCAAGCATTTTCTCAGAAGAAAATTAACACCCCCCAGCACATTTCTGACCAGGTGTGCCCTGAAGGTCTCGAGTTGAAAGATGAAACAAGCTTATTTAGGGTGTAAATCGCTGAGCACACCTCGCATGCTGCCACTGCACTGAAGTAACACCATCTCTGTCAGTAATTATTAGGCTTAACTTGTGTCAAACTGCATCTTTTAAAAGGGCTTCTTAAGAGAAGCTATGAATCTCCAATATTTAGTAGTTGAATTACTGAAGTTTCAAGATACATCATCCCCAAGACAATCCAGAAGGGTTATTTTCCCCCTCTCTTTCTTAACTGAGGTTATCTATCTATTGTGATGACCTTTCTAAGCAAATTCTGCACATTTGAACTGATTTCCAGATTTCAGAGATTAAACAGAAAACTGGCACACCATCAGCTATAAATTATGAACAGCAACTGTGCTATTTATACCTGGAAGGACTGGTATAGAAGATGAGCCTGTTTAATTTGATGCCATACAATATGTTATCACTAGAAAACAAATCTTAACTGCCACAAACTAATTTTAAACCACCATGGTGAAAAAATCATGTACCACTGACCTCTGATAAGTACTTGAATCCAAATTTGGTTACCTCATATAAAGTCATAAAGTTACTTGAACAGTGATGTCTATCTTCATTCAAAAAGTAACAAGACCAAAGCTGAACTGGAATAAAACATAATTCTTATTCATTTGTTTGTGGTATAATAACAGAAAAGTCACAAGACCAGGCAATTCTAGCTCACAGTCAGGATGTCACTTGAGGTGTGCAGCACTAACACCAAAGTGAAAGACAAACCCTACCAGAAAGGCACAATCAGCTGATGTGACCAATTTAATAACAGATTTATTTTACACATCTGAGCAATCAAACAAACAAATCAAATCACTTGACTCTGGTGGGAGATGAAAACGGGCTCCTGAACAGGGATGAGGAAGAACCACTTGTAGGAGCTGAAAAGACAAACAACCACAGATTCAGAAGTAGTTGACAGACCAAAATGCTGTGCAATGTTGGCAACAAACCCCTCTGCAGACAAGAGCCATGGAAGCAATACATGCAAACGGGCAATTTTGACCAGAGCTGGGCCAACAAGCCTTCAACACTGACATTTCCCACACAACAGCCACACAGTCATAAAAAGCTCTCATTTCTCACTGCATAAAAGAGACGCTGTTCTGCCTGCACAGTTCAATCCCTGCCCTGAAGCGGCCACTATCCCACTGCTCCGCATTCATTTCATCCCTCAGGAAAATGTCCAGGAAGTTTTGTTTGACATCTGGCAGAGAGGCTGAACAGAAGAGAAGTGTGTGGTTGCTACCTGTATTCACTGCAAAGGGCCCGAGATCTGCCTTTCCTTTGGGAAGCCCTCTTAAATTCACACAGGAAAAAAGAACACTGCTGATCTGTTTTTATTACCTGAGGATACTTTCAGGCTATTTGATAAATTAATCATTACCATCACTAAGACGAACTAAAGGGAGAATTAAAAAAAAATTGATTTATTTGGATGAAAATGCAGCAGTTTGTACAGGTTTAACTGATCAAATCTGCTGCAAAGGAACTTTGATAATTAGTTTGTTCAACACTTCTAATTTTAGAATAGATGTGGATAAATGCCATGATCAGTCCTATCATTCTATTGCTTTATAGACTTAACTGAGAGTAAAGAAGGATGCAAGCATAAGATCCAGAATTCCCAGCTGACGACCCACAGTAGAAAAATAACATAAAAAAACAGAAAGAAAAAAAATCCAAAAAACACCCTGTCTGAAATGCAAACCAATTAACAACTGTTCACAAATTATACACCTCAGCTGCAGGTAAACCGCTCCAGCTTTGAATCTGAGCCAACCTTCTTTTCTTGGACTATTTATTTTTTTAACTGTACTTTGGTACCAGCAGAACGAATAATATTCCCATCTGCTTTCAGGTAAGGAACCCTTGATTCAAAAGGAAAGGAACACCACATAACTTGGTAATTAAGCAATTTCCCGTTTTTCCCTCCCTCCAGACTGATGAATCCAAGAATAAACTGGTCCCAAGGTGAAGTTCTCCTGCTGTACAAGGCTGCTCAGCTCACCTGAACAATCCTATGCAGTTCTGAATTTTCATTTTCACATGCAGCTTCTCCAAGTGACACACGACTAACCAGTCTTTGCTCTCGTGCCTATTACCTTAAATACTCTTGTATGCACATAGAAACAAGATCTTAAATACTCTTGGTCAATATTTGATTCTCTGGGCTCATTTATTCCATCTAAACAGGAGAGTTTAAAAGCTTACGCCTTCCAAGGCCACAAAATTATTTTGCTTCGCTATTTTACGGTGTGATAAACTTCAGGAATTTTTAGGGCTATCACTTGGGAGGTTCATCATTTTTTCCCCACCAGGCCAACCAACATTTCTGGAAGTGCAAACAACAACTGGACGCTCCAGAGCTGCCTGCATGCCAAAACATGCCTGGAGCTCATTCTGATGCACAACTGGGTGCAAGTTCCTGCCTGAAGGGCATCCAGCTGAAGGATAGGAACTGCATCACTTTTGCATGCAGCAGTTCAGAGATAAGGCAGGGAATCAACTACTGCACAGGAATTTCAATTCTTGTATAAACTGCTTAGCCACACAGGTGCTACACTTGTTTCTAAGATGAGAGTTTTTCCTTTATTTAAATAACAATGTCAAGGTTTACCAGTGAGTTTGGCAACCCTCATGCAAAAATGTCTGTAATCCACTAATGCCACTGCACCCATCAGTGCCTTATTTACAGAATTAATACTCCTAATTCACGAAGCCAAACGATCTGTGGTCTGATTATACAATGTCGATTGACTCTAAAGTATTCACATAACTAAATCATCATTCTCAACCTATCAGGAGACTGCCAGAAGCACAGAAGTTTGGGCACCTTTGGCACTGCACCAGTGCTTTAACTCCTGATCTGCTGTTTGCTGCACATAAACAGGAGCTGACCTTTAGGTCCCAGTCTGAGTGAAACAGCTGCAAAAACTCCTGAGTAATAGGTTTACACAATGCAACATCATCCAATGAAACAAGCAGGTACTTAAAACTCAATTTAATTTAATTATACAAGTCATTTCTGTGGACAGCATTTTATTCATGTCCCCACTTGACATGTTCACGGCTATTTTAAATACAAACAACAGAGAAAACACATGGTAGCATTGTTTGCTTTGACGTTGTCAAGCAACTGGAAGTTTGTCAGGTTTCTACTGCCAATTAATTGCTCATTCTAACTTAGAAAGCGAGATCAATGGGTCAAATCCTCAAATAGCTTTAAGCTCTGCACATAAGGCTTTGCTTGCTACTACCAAAGAGAGCCTTGATAACTCCCACAGAGAAAACGAAACAGAAAAGAAAACCCCACAGTTTGAAGAGATTTCCCTCTGCATTTGCACTTCAGCTTTTTCAGTGGAGAAGATACGTGGACCACCGGGACAATCTAAGCTCTGGTGATGCAGGAATCCATCATCTCTCACAGGAGACTTAAAGTTCAGCCCTTCACTTCTAAATTACCTCAGAAAAACCCCATGTGTAACAAACATGCTTACCTTTTTCAAACCCATCTTCCACCCTCCTAATCCCCACTTCTGTTTTCTTCACTACCTCAAGAACTTTAATCACCAATTTCTCTCAGCAAGGAGAGGCTACAGTGTGACAGTTTGCTTAATGGGCTGGACACTGTATAGACTGCACTTCTATTTAAAGATACATGTTTAATTGCCCACTCCTATCTCAGTTTAACATATCTGCAGTTAAGGGTCATGTGTCAATATTTCTGCTTAGAGATCAAATTAGACAGTTCAAAAGGTTTAATGGGATGCAGAAGTGATTCCGGACTGAACAAAATTGTCCATTCATCAGTAACAACGGAATTTTGCTCCTTTATCTCTCTTCTAATGATTCTAAAAACACAAAACAAAAATCCGAATTTTTTCAGATAAAAATAAAATCTGTGTTCTGTTGGCAATTAAACACTGAACATCCACATATTTTAAAAATTTCTACGTACTCTCTAGTTATTTGTGAACTCAGGCTTGAGCACTAGAGTGCTCCAAAGATGCTCACAAAAAGGCTACATTTGGCTTTCAGTGCCTAAGAAATGTATTTTTTCAAATTAAGAAACAAGATCTCTGGTAGACAACCCATAAAAAAAAAGAAGCAAAGCCCACAAAGCTACATCAGTCATTCAGCTATAATGAATACAGTGGCAACTTTCTATCGCTGGGTATGAGAATCACACAGTTCAAAACTTGCACCGAAAATTTAAAAGTATTTATGGTACTTTCAATATAAATACTGAAAAATGCATTACCCCTCTGCTCTGCTTAATGAGCCTGTTTTATATTTGGCTGGTGCTTCTTTATGACCTATAAACATCACCTGTCCAAGGGGAAGCAGGGGAAGGTAATCACCAGCTTGGAGTGAAGGACAGCCTAGGCAGAAATGTTATTCACTTCCTGCAGGCTGAGTAGAATTTCTTCTTTAATATTCACCAGAATGTTAATCCAAAAATATAGCAGCTTCTCCTCCAAGCTTAAAAGGAGTCAAGAACTCCTTCTGCCTGGACAGAGAAGGCTGTTCCTCCTCAGAAGCACCTTCAGTTCCTCCCTGGGATGTGAGAACCACAGCGTTTCCCATTCACTTTCCTCCACCAGTGGTTCACAAAGGGCTCGTTTCACAGTTTGGGCAAAAGATATCGGAGTGTCCCGAGGAAGTTCCTCAATTGCCCATTTTTCTCTTTTTTTTTTTTTTTTTTGGTTACATTTTTGGTTTTGGTTTTTCCCCCCTCCACCAAAGGGGAACCCCCTTGTTCCCCTTCTGTAGCAGAAGAGCTTGTTCAGCATGTTTCATGGTACTTTTCAAATTTTTTACAACTTTTCGAACCTCTTGAGCGGTTGACTTGCTCAGAAAGATGTTCTGCTTAACTTAATTATCCCCAAATAAGCTCCTCTGTCTGAACCATGTCAAAATTTATGAAGATAACGAGACACTCATCCAGAGATCTCTATCTTCATTTACAAGTATAAACCACACAGAATTGTTTTATCCATTCTTTGAAATTATGCTGTTACTCAGTGATGTCCTGCCACTCTAAGAGAAATAACTGAGACCAAGGCTGCTTCTTGAACAGTCAAAAGCTCATGAACACTCTGCATACTGTAAAGTCTAAAATGATTTACCAGGTAGCACCACTGAAGCCTTTCTTACATCACTGCTTTTAAACCGATTTCAACAGCAGTGATGCTTTTGCTTCTGGCAAAAAAGACAAGATGTATTGCCTGGTTTTGCCAGGAAGGTGAGAGCAGTTAGGATCCACTCCTTTGACACAGCCTAATATTAATAGCTTAGCAATTCCTTTAAGAACAGTTTATGCACAGAAGTACCAGCTGAAGAACATCCTCCACAGATTTGTACAAGTATGCAGTAACTAATGATAGCTTACAGGCACACTTAAGTGTGGAAAGAAAAGTAGCCTGAATATTTAATGTGGAAATGACTGTAAGCTACACTTCTCAATGAAAAGTGATAATTTCTGCTTTGCAGTTAAGTAGCCTTTTCAGAGACTGTTGTTAAATTTTCCATGTGCTTTTCACTGACCATTCAAGAAGCATAATTTGATTTGAAGGCAAACAGTCATCTCTCCAAAGGGTTTCTTGTGAAGAGCTCGTATATATAAACATATACCAAGTAATTATAGCAGAAAAACATCTTTTCCACATTACAATCTGCCTCCAGGAATGAACGGGTTCTTGTGAGTAATTCTGTGCAGCACAAGGACATTTTCTATCCATTGAAGGTTGATTCCATAGTGTCATGGCAAACCATCACAAGGAAAGAGAAACAGCTATTATGCCTTCACAGCTTTCCAATATTTAAGTGAAAAAACCACCCTCTCTTTCCACCCTCGCCTCCTCTATTTGCTCTTTTCTCCTCCTGCATGTTCACAAGCCACCTCTGTCTGATGTAGACCGTAGAAATGTAGGGTGAAGAACACCAGTAGGGCTATTGCTCACAAGAAACAAATATTCCTCATGAATGGAATTCTACAGAACACCTTGCAAAAATTAAAGAGCCAATAGTTGAGTTTCCTCAGCTGATAAGCCTGAAAAAGTCTATATAAAAATCCACTTCAGGCCTGTAAGAAGGTACATGTTGTTAATGCTTTACCTATAAATATCCTGAGGGAAGAGTTGTGAAGGAAAAGGCCTGTGCAGAGCAGCCTAAGGAGCTTATCAGACAGAGATAATCCCTTCCAGGAACACGCACAGACACTGAGAAAGGTGAACGGGCATTACAAGATCTGTGTTTCACAGAGAACATGCAGATCTGAACACCAGGAACCACGATGAGCAGCCTGGGTCAGACTTCCACGATTTGGAGCTCAGTTGGGTAATCCCTGCTTGACACCAACAGCGATGGCGTCACGTCCAAATCTCACTGCAGACAGGAACTCGTCATCCCAGGCAAAAGCACATCTTGTTTCTCCAACAAGGATTTCGCAGCGCTTAAACTGCACGTTATTCCCAGACTCTCATGAAAAATTCTGTCAGAAATTATATTGTTTAAAAGAACACTTCATGCTTTTCTAATCCAACAGTCACTTTAAACACACTGTGCCAAACCCAGACCAAATGAGGACAAAAAGCTAAACAGCCTTTCACCTTTCATCACCATTACCCTTCCCCTCATTTAAAAAAACCAGAATACTTCGTATTTTCAACATCAATTCTAGTTTTTTCCACAGTTTTTAATATTCATCAAAGCATTTCGCCCTCTGAGTCTTAAGAAGTCAAACATTGCTCTAGGCTATTTTCAGCCAACTAACAGCATAAAAATGATTCCATTAAAATAATGTTTTCTGGTGACAATAAAGACCAATAAGTAATGCAGGTTAAACAGTACTGGACACCAGTCGTAGCTCATTTCTGAGGATAAAAATACTTTTTAATCTCTCAGTTTTGAAACGTCTCAGAGGAAAACAGAAGCCCACATTTCCCTCCAGATGCTAATCCAAAACAAGACACTGTGACCTCAGCCCTTTCAAATTTTTTGATGGCTTTTACATAACAGCGTTTCGAAGTGAAGCTTACAGGGACTGTCATGTTCGTGCCATATCAGTACTGAGAGCAAACACTCCTCGTTGCATTGCTGTGCAAGAGCCTTAACGAGGTTCAACCTGAGGCTGCAGGAGCTGAGGTGGGCCCAGGACAAATCCCACCCTTCACAAATCCCACGCTGGCTTTCCTTGCCTCTGGATTTCTACAGTCAACATAAATAATACCCACCGGCTCTGAATTCCCCTGGTAGTTCTTACACATGTGCTATAGAGATGTGAATACATAAAAGGTCACGTTTCAAATTAGCCCAACTACCAAGTGGCTTTATCTGTCAAATCTCTCACATGCACTAAGCACCCTTGCCACTGGCACAGTGGGTTTATTAGGGCCAGGCAATCACTGAGCAAAGCAAGATGATCCCTATCCCGGGTTTGAGATGGATTTGGAATGTAATGGATGTAAACACAAGCAGACCTAAGGTATGTTTAGTCCCATGGATTGTTCACAGGCTACAAGATATATAATTAATGAACTATCGTGCTGAACCAGGATCTAAAGCTTCCTAAGTAACACAGTTTCACCCCCTTGCAGTTTGATTTTTAACATCATGCAACATCAAAAAGTACCATCACCAAAGACAGGGGTAAAATGACAGTGTCTGTTTTTTTGCTGAAGCAACCCTTCTTTCCAAGCTACTACCAACTACCCCATGTAATACAGGAGATGTCTCTTACAAGTATTCTGGAGACAGGAATACATTAGCTCTGGTTCTTCACTTCAAAATTAAAATTCCTCATTGGAGTGCTCTGTGCAGATCAGTAATCAAATAGCCTGGCAGCAAATATTTCAAAAATCTAAACCCCAGCACAGTTCAAGAAGTAGCAAGTGTATTCTGTGGTCTAAGAATGACTGAGTGGATATTTTGTGGAGAACTGTCACTCAGGACAACTATTTTAAATTTCATTAAGTCATAAAATAAATCAGATGTTTCATTTCAAATCTGCCAACGTCACCTCAGAAATTAAAAAACCTCAAAACACTAACAGGGCAGCACGATTTACACTAAAAAAGCAGACATCTGAGATTTAATCAGAGAATACCCCTCACAAAAAGCGAGCTTACACTGGCAAAAACGTCTCTCCAAAGAAAAATCAACTGACTAATAAATAAACAAACAAATAAATAAATAAATCTATCTTTGTATTTAAGTGTAAACAAGATCTAAGCAAAACCTTCATTGCAACCACCGAAACAAAGAAGCCTATTGCAGCTTCAGGTGCTATTTTAAATCTATCACTACAGTGGTTATGTGCTAATCAAACCATTTTCTGACAGACCACTTGTCCTGCTAGTCCACGTCAGACAGACACAACACTCTGTTCCCAGGGGAGCAGTCAGACAAGCAGTGCTTAGCACTGGGCACAAAGGAGAAGGAAAAGGGAGTTTTGGCCAGGCTCTTTGAGGATTCTCTCCACAGTCCATTTACTGGAATCAGCACACACGCTCCACTAAGCAGGACAGCTGAAGTTGCCTTGATTAGGCTCGACACCGCCTGGCTGAGTGGCAGCAGAGCTGTACGTACATCAAACGTTCATGACACGCTCTGCAATTTTCCTATCGGCTCCAGCGCTCCCGGGATAACCCCTGACAGATCACTTCCAGGGTCACTTGCTGCGGAGCATCGCTCCACATCGGCAAACGCGCGGCCAATTGGCAGAGTTACACACACGGCTCCAGGAAGGAAGGGAAATGGCAATTTTACACGCTGCCACCTGTCAAAACTGCAGTACAGATTTCACCCACACGTTCTGACCAATTTAATCCCTCCTAGGGTTCAGCTGAAGCTGGTGAAGGATCACCCTGAGGATGCTGTGCGTGCTCTGACACAGGAAACAGTGTCACAAACACACAGCCACCATCTCAGTCTTTTGGTCATTTTTTAACAACTTTGCAAACAGCCCTCTATGCCATCAATTTTTATCATCTTCCCAAGGGCAATTCCCTGGTTCCCAATTTCTCTCCTGTTGTTCAACAGGAGGGAAATTGGACAAGCACACGAATGAAAAATACAACATGCTATTTCCTAAAGGAAATCTCAGAAACCAAAAGTTAAAGGAAACTCTTGGTCTTTTATTGCAATTTCTTTGGCAGAGGGTACAAGAGAGCCATCTGCCATTTTAATATCGTTGCCTCCCCATCTGTCCTTGGCACTGTGCAATTGTACAAATCCAACAGTTTCACAAGTTATTCTTTAAATTTAATCCTGTTGAGGTGACAAATCAGACAAACTCTGCTCAGAGGAGGAGTTACATACCACGATCACATTATGATCACAGCAGAGTACAACAGCAGGGCAGTGCCGAGTGTTGGGCATGGCACTGGTGACAAAGAGCTGTCACCACAGGACACAACGACACTGCCCTACCTTTGGCTCCCACAGACACAGGGGATTAGGCTGAAGCTTAAAACAAAGATCAGATAAAGGAGGGTTCATCATGGATTCTTCTCAGATCCCCATTTGCCGTGCTCCCAAAGCTTCCCAGGGTTATGCTATGGATGATTATTAGGACATTAAAAGAAGCTCTTGCTAAGCTGTGCACGCTCCAGCTTTCTAACTGCCACCTCTGCAGCGGAGGAAAAATAAAATGCAGTTCAATAAAACTACAGTTTCTGAATTATTTTTAATTTTCAACTTGTTGTCACCCAACTGCTACCATGATTACTGTTTGCCATTTCTCAAAACACTAGAAGTTTCCATGTCAGACCTCCGTAGCAGTGGGGTAGGGTTTTTTTTTTCCTTTAGTTGACAAAAAGAAAGCCAGTGACATTCAGGTGATGACAACAGACTCACACCCAACAAATGAAAAGATGATTTTTCACATTTTTTGTAGTTCAACCTCCAAACCCTCTCAGAGGGCTGCAGATTCTTGAGTAAGTTTTCATCCTACTCCGAAAAAAAAGACCAAAAACCCCTAAGCTGACGAAAGCAGGCAACTGAACTGCAGCTAATTATTTAGGCCTTCACACAGTTAACTATAAAGCTAAATTTTCCCACCACCTTTAAAAGTTGCTTTTCCCCTTTTATAACCAACCTTTGGCAATTTCCAAGTCAATTAAAGGAGGAACATTACAAGTACTCAAAGCAGCTCTGAGGACTTGATGACAGGTTTGACAACATTGCTCACTCCGGCACAGCCGTTCATTTTTATATTAGGCAAGAAAGCTTAGTCATTAAGGGAAACTTCAAGCACATTTGCAATGCTTGTCACTCAACAATCCACCACAGAATATCAATGTGTTTAATGAGATCAGGCTCAAGTAGTGGCTGAGCATTTTATTCAGCTGTTCCACACAAAGTCCCATGAAAATATGAAGAATCTTCCCACACTAATAAGGTAAATGTTTCCTTGTAAACAGGCAATTAAAAGTTAACTACACTGCAAAGTCTTGTTCTGATTTATATTTTGATGCAAGATCAAGTTACACCTTTATTAGTTTACTACTGATACTCAGCAGCAGACATTTCTTTCTTCATGTATTTTCTTTAGCTCTCATGCTACAAGGACAGGACAATGGGACACCAGGATAATACTTTCACTTCTTGGTCAGGTAAAATTATTAATAAAAAAACAGGTTTAAAAAACCATCACACTTCTCCCACAAGATAACCAGCTTTTTTTTTTCTTATTCACCGGCACCTGCCACAACTTCCTCACAAAACACCACAAATACAAACCAGCCCAGAAGAAAAAGCATAATTCACATAAGGAGAAGCTCAGGTATTTTCCCCTCTTCAGGAAGTTTCTGCTGTCCTCTGTCAGAGCTTTATGAAACACCAGGTGTCTATAAGCTACAGTTTGAGAAACACTAAGGGAAGGGACCTCTAAGGAAAAAATTAAAAAAAAGAAAAGAAATGGTCATGCAATTTGGGGAAAACCCTCAAAATCCCTGTTGAGCTAGTTGGGCATTTTTACACAAGATTTAACATTCTAACTACGGGAATTCTTTTACATTGAATATTCACATAACACAGCAAAGAAAAACAAGCACGTTTCAAGCAAAACAAACAATATGAAAGAGGCAGCATCTCAAACAGATCACCTTGCAGTGAGGGTATAAGGACACTACCTCAGAGATGGGCCGGAACAATCTGAAAGGAAAACAAACACAAACCCCACCAAAACAAAAGCAAGAAACCGTCACCAAACCTACACAGCCAAAATCGATTTGATAAACATTCTCAAGCATCAGAGTGAGAACAAGAGTTCTCAAAGCAGGAGCTATTTAATAGCTTAACCAAACTGGTGGGGTAAGTGGGCACGAGAAGGGTACGTGAACAGCACAGGCTCGACACCATCCGTATCCTTCTGTTATCCCACCAGGAGTTGCCAAGGATACAGGTACCAGACTAAACATGATCAAGTTACAGCAGGGGAAGAAAATTATTGCCCACAAGTGGCATTTCCTGAGTGCACACAGTTAAGGCCACCACAGTTACAAAATAAAGCACACAAGCCTAAACATCCCCCACAGAGGCTCCCAGGCCGAGTCTACACGTTCAGCTTTTTGGTGGCTCCTTCGTAGACTCTTCTCTTGGCAAAGAAATAACTCATGAGTTAAGAACACGGAGGGGCACGGGAATCCTCCAAAAACATAGAACATCAAGTGCAAATGTTGCTTTCTGTGCATCCCAGCAGGGAAGTGCAGGAGTGGATTTGCCTGCAAAGACTCCAAATTCGCAGTGATAATTTTATGTAGCTCCACATGGTGATGTCATAAAAACCTTCCGGGTAAAATCAGCGGTAAAATCCCCAAAGGAGCTGATAATCTCTACTAAACAAGACAATCATTGGGGTTTTGATCTCTTATTTTGGAGCCACTTTGACTAACTCAGGTCAGTGTTGTATATGTCATTCTCCCACTGAAAATGCATTTTTGTAACACAACTAAAGATATTTTAATTTTTTTTTTTTTTTTGAATCACAGCCAAGATTATTCATTAAGTCTGTGCTAGGAAATACAGATTGAGGTGGGTCAATTTTGGGTACCTGAGCTTTGACATGCTACTAAGGTTTGAGAGGAATGCCATTGTGGCATTAGGTACATAGCTCTGTTCTCATTCCCATAATCCCATTTTCTATCTAGAACTTGCATGGTCTGCTGAATATTAGAGAAATGTCAAGAATACGCATTTGGTTCCACTGACTTTTGCTGTTTAAGTCTGATAATACCACTATTAACGTGGTATGATTGCAGAATTCTTTTATTTACTGATGGAGGCAGTGTTGGTTCTGAATTACCAGAGATTTGCTTCGTACCTTTAGTTTGTATTTCGGTATCAGAAACAAGCTGTTCTCTTTTTTTTCCCCCTTTCTGTAAAACTAACTCTTCCAGCTTGCAAAATGTCCTACAGGGGAGCATTGCTCTCCTTGTAGAGATCTTCCTCCCCCTAAATGAGGATGATCCAGGTCAGGGAGGGCACAGGGAGAATCCCAACCAAGACATTTTACTAAAACTGACAGGAGTTTTGTTTGTTCCTTTGGTTTCTAACCTGTGTAGCATCAGTTTTTCATCATCCATTATTAAGTAAAAAACTCAACATCAATCACCTCATTTTCAAGATCAGATTGAAGAGACTTGATATCGTTATAATTAACTTTTCTGTTCCCTGCATTCAAGACTTTAAACCCACCTATTTATCCACTTATTTCGAGGAGCTCTAGATGCACTTTTCCATGGAATTGCAGCTGGCATCAAGCACCAGCTCCTGTGAAAAGCTCAGGGAAGTGAGGTGCCTCACTCCCCATGTTCTCTGCCAGTCCCTCTCCCAGGGAAAGCTCCAACAGGGTCACTTGGGACAAGCAGCATCCAAGTCCTCTTACACAGCTCCTTAGACCAACTTATTCACCAGCAACTGGCACAACTTCCTCACAAACCACAAATAAAACCAGCCCAGAGAAAAAAAAAAGCACAATTCACATCATCAGAAGCTCATGCATTTTCCCCTCTTCAGGAAGTTTCTGCTGTCCTCTGTCAGAGCTTTATGAAACCCCAGTTGTCTATAAACTACAGTTTGAGAAACATTAAGGAAAGGGATTTCTAAGGAAAAAAAAAAATAGAAAAGAAATGCAATTTGGGACAAACCCTCAAAATCCTTGTCGAGTTAGGCTTTTTTTACACACTGTATCCTATAGACCAAAGCAGTCAACAACAATTAGCACCATTTTGAAAGTGTTTCAGTTTATACAGCCTGTGAATCATTACAACTTTAAACAAACAGGGCTTCTCTAAGTGCATTTGCACAGTTTTCTTTTCCTTGAGCCGTTTTGCTGTCTGGATGAGCATCTGTGGCTGCAGAAACAAGTCAACACTCAACAGAAAGTATTCCTAATTTAGCTTCGTTTCACGGAGCTATTTTCACAGCAGTTTCCACTCGACCTTGCACAGAGGCACCAGTAACAGCAGGCTACAGAAAGACACCGTGTCAGGAACTGCACAACAGCCTCGGATGGAAAGAAAGGGGTTTGGACTTTGGTCTCAACGTACAAGATCTCCAGAAACTGTACAAAAAAACCCTGCAGCTACCTACACCTTTGCATATCTGTTACTGGGTGGGTACAGCAAGTCCTCTAAAATGTTACTCTGGGGAATTTTTCCAGACAGGGATCGAAGAATCCTGCCATCTCCACTGTTCAGGATGCAGAAACAAAGACAATGAGGCATCTGGGGGTTAGTAAAAATGGAGATCACTTTGAAACTGGTAGGCAAGTGGTAAAAGAGGTGACAGGAAATGTGGTGGTGAGCGGGGAAAGCTGAAGCGAAATTTCTAAACAAGTTCCTTCAGTATCAGCCTCAAAATCAGCCACATGAATCTGTAAATAAACACTGGAATTTACCAACAAGATCCTCCCATGCAGACACAAGCGATTACTAAAGACACTCAGAAAACCTCACCTATTTTTTTTTTCTTCTGGTGAATTCCAATCCCCCATTCCAAACGTCCACATATATATAACTACATAAATCAGTTTAGAGCATGCAAAAGGAAGGATGGCCATAATAATGGCAAGTCTGTCATACAGGAGGCAGCTAAAGGAAGATGGATGTTAAAGGAAATAATGCAAACAAGATCGTCCTTCCTGAATATACTGATTAAAGATGAAGCATTCTCTGAAGGACAGCCCAAGCATAGACAACAAACACTGTCCAGGACTATATTTGGGCTGTAAATCAGAAAAGTCTTTGAAGTAAAAGAGGGCAGTACTAATTCTCTCTTCATTAAAGCACAAATAACAAACCTCCTCACCTCCCCAGTTAATTTTAAGATAGAGTTTGACTACTGAGTCAGATTATTTATTCTCTTGAAGGACTCAACTTCACCTTGGATATACTTTAATTTCTTTTCCTATTTTTCACCTAAGGCCAAGCCCAGGTAATAGATGCTCAAACATTCTCTTATTCTGTAGAAGTTTGACAGTGAATAAATGTCATTTGGAGGTGGAAGTAAAACCAAGAGCAGACAAAAAACGTAACACTAAACATGACTTTCACTTTGAGTATTGGTAAATCCTTACTATTCACAGCTACTTAAGGCAAGACAGTTGGGGACAGGGGGAAATCAATCCCATCTAAAGGGGATGGAGGGGAATCAATTCCGTGTAAAGGACAAAGAAAATGTTTTATTCAAATATTTTCCACTTTAAGGAGTATGAACTTTGTTGAGATGAAACAACTTCCTGTATCATTAGCACACAGCTACTAAGGGAGGGGATGGACCACACATCAGCAATTTCTGCTCTGGGAAAATTAATGTCATTACATGTTGTGATTAACACGGCCTTGAAAGCAATTTATTACTTTAAAAAGATAAATCATGTTTAACACAAATAAACAAAAATTTAAAGACACCAATTCCTGCCCTCATTACAAGTAAAACCACTTTAATTAATAGGTCTTTTAGCATGAATTATTTTCCAGCAGCAAACAAGCTGGCTGGGTACACACAGGCTCTGTCAGATCTTTTTCTATATTTAACATGTGCACGTGCACACAGGCACAGAACACTGTACCCATGGCCTTTTCTTCCTCTTCTTACCCCCAAAAATGCAATAGCTATGTAAGACCATCAGGTGCTACAGGTATAAAAAATGATCTGGGTTTTGGAAGTTCTTCCATCCCTTCCCCCTCTCCCTCCCCCTTTTGGAGGGGTGATTCTAAAAAGTCCTTAAAAAAGAAGGTTTTTATGCCATGATCCACAAGGTATTTAGTCCCAGGAGCACATATCAGTGCAACCCTAACCACAATTTCCAGCTGTCCATGCTGTGTAAAGCAAATAGAAAGCAATCTACCTCACACTCAAGGTTTTTTGATTTTAAAAAGCAATACACACAGCATAAAAAGCACCAAGATGAGACCTTTATTTTCATAGCTACAGTGTTTCACAAACAATGGGAAAATGTAGCTTTTGAAGACTTCTATACTGATATTTATTTGCATCTTGGAGACACTTAACTTCAGTGACATCTGTCTCTAAAAAAGGGTGTAATGCAGGTCTTTGAGTGAGTTTTAATAACCAAAGTTCAGCAGCACCTGGAGCTGCCCTGAGGGAAACCAAAGGTCACCTGCCCTACAGAACAAAATCCTCCCTGCAAGGCAGCAGCACCACTTTGCCCATGTTACACTGTGTTAAAACTCAATATACATCTTCACTTCCTGCAGGATATGAGCAAATTCCACCAAATGAATAAGGTTCCAAGAGAAGCCTTTGAACTGGGCGAGCACTTACCCTAATGAGCAAACCACTCCTACAGGAAGTCTCCCAGACCAAAATCACACCTCAGCACCAGCTTGAAATCTGCTATGCAATACAGATAACTTGAAGGCCTCCCTCGACTGATTAAATCACAAACCTATCTCTCCAAGAGGTTAAAATTTAAAGGAAAGCTTAGGCTTGGCGAATCCCATCAGATTGTCAAATATGGATGTTATTTAGGAACCCCATCTGTTCGTGCAGCAACATGAATATGCAACGTGACTGTTGCTCCAACACTTGCATTCCCATTGTGGAAAATTTACGAGTAAGCAGTTCCTGACCCCAGTTACATCAGGAACAAAGTTCTGGAAGCACATGCAGTAGATTGCTGCCCACAAATATGAGCTTTGATGCTCTGAGTTTATGTTTCCCTTCCTCTCACGTGCCGAGATGATGAAACTTTACAGCAGAGGTGTGATACCCTTTCCATCTGCACCAGGGTTTGTTAATCTTCCTGCTGGGCAAGGTGCAGTGCTCTCTGGAGCACAGGGAAGGAGTGTGTGTGGCAGCCTGCCCTGTGCCACGTGAGCCAGAGCCTGCCCAGAGTGCTGGACAAATTAATTACCAGTCTTTCAGGTGAGGAGCTGCCAGCTGGAGGCCACAGGGCTGGAGAGTAGTTCAGCAGGGCTGCAAACCTGCCTGCAGACCACACACATGCCAACCGTGTGTGACTGCCAGGGTCTGAGACATCCTTCAATAGACAGCTGTCAGAATCCATGCAGCTGCTTCTCGGCCCAGCAAACACTCACTTCATGCCTTTTTTTGGTTATAGATCAGATGCTGCGGTTTTTAATTGTGCACATCTGACCTCTGACTCAAGTGGATTTAGGGCAAACTCTCCAGCCAGTGGCAGGTGACTGCAGCCATGCTTGCCATGGCACTGCCAACTGCGTGTTGGCAGAGTAAAAACTTGTGCACAATAAAAACAACCAACTCCCTACATAGCACATGGGAGAGACTTGTCCAGCTGACAACCCAAAATGACTGCCTTGGCTGCAACTGAGCAGAAAAAGCCCCATGAACAGTTGTGAACCTCTACAACAAGCACACTCTATATTCAAGGTGAAAGCGACTGCCAGAACTTAATTAATTCTGGTTTTATGGATGCCAGAGAGCTCTCTTGGAAAGCATCACCAGGATATTGACTTTATACCTTTAGCAGTGATACATTCTTGGTTATTGGTAAAAATAAAAAAGCCTCCTACCACAAGATGAAATGTTTCATCTCGACTGACAAATATCCACGGCATCACATTTCCATTATTAAAATCTACTTTGTTACATTTGAGAGGTTTGGGGGGTTGTTTTTTTAAAGTAAGTCTGCATGTTTTGCTCTCCAAGCTTCCAGTGAAATACTTGCTGCCTACCAAAGGTCAGGAATTCACATAACAGAACTTACCTCAAACCCACCAGGTAGGCAAAGGTCCTTTCTACCAACTTAAACCAACAGTTGCACAGCCTTATCTGTAATAGCTTGCTCAGCACGTTAACTATCATTCTCTAGACGTAAAAACCTAATTAGGAAAAACAAATATATGCTGCAGCACAATTTACACTTCTCAAATTTCCACTAAAGAGGCCCTGGATTAGAATAAAAGCTCAATCAGGGATAAGACATATTTGCAAATTTGCAGAAGTTGCTCCTTCCTGGATTTTCTGACTCTGCTGTAGCTACTGCTTCGACCCAGTGGCATCTAGAAGCAACAGGCTGAAGGGAAATAAAGTAAAAACTCAGTTCAGCAGAATACATCCAGCAGCTTTACAGGAATTAACAGGGGCTGCACAGCTTTAAAACGAGTTCTCTGATTCAAACAATTGCAACTGGATGAATTTCAGACCAAGTTGACACCAATCTAGAAAATGATGTCAGGTAACAGCACAGTTGTCTGCCCTGGAAGAAAATACCAACCTCATGTCACACAAATTCTCCCCCCTCTCTGATGCCAAGCACAAGGCATTTCTCATGATTCAAGGATTAAACAGAGGAGGAGTTTGCACAAACATGCTCTCAAAGATACACACAGAGCTCAGTACATCCAAGGAATAAGCAGACAGATTGGATTCCTGTGCCTCTCCAAAACACAGCAGATGTTTCTTCAAATTCAAGGCATAATTATTTTTAATAAGGAATTAAACACGATGAACTACCACAGTTAAGGTTATGTTCTCTAGTAACCTGTTCAAATGCACAGAAGAAGTTATGTTTGTCACATAACCTCCTAAAAATCCCCCCAATGTCCTTACAAAGTATTTCACATATGTGCAGTAAATGTGTATGAAGGAGGAAGCTGGACCCTGACATATGAAACACCCTGGCCTACATTTCTCAGGAGGTCAAATGAAGGACAGATACACAAAAAGCACTATTTTGGCACTACATGCATTTGTAAAGCATAATATTTCACTGACTTCTATTTCAGTCTCTCCAATCAGACATTTCCCAATTAATTAAAAAAAAATTTAACAAGAAAAAAAAATCAACCCCCTAACCTCTGAATCACAGAAGTGTGAATAAATGTAATGAATAAATGTTCGCATACCCATAATCATAACCAGAGAAAGTGCATAAATAATGTGCAGTATTTGGATCAATACCATTTGCCTACATATGGCAGGACTTTCTCACTTTAATACCACTGTTATTTACTTGGGTTTGAAGACTATGAGAGGTTTTGAAATGAAGTGCAGAAACAACCCCCCAGGAATCCAGTCTTGGAAGTACAATATCCTGGACATGGTAAAACATCAGCAGGGAACACAACTTCTCCCAGACTGGGAGGAACAGAACACATCCACATTTCAGTGTCAGGATGTGGGAGCTCAGTAAAAGGTATCCAGTTTCTATTTTTCCCTGTGTCTAGTTCACCCTTCTCTCCCAACAGAAGCAATTCTGGAAGTGCAGCTGTTCAGATGTGCAGCTAAGTCTCCAGACTGCAGTAAGTGAACACACAAAAACAGAGTCAGCGCCAAACTTTGCAACTTCTGACAGAAAATGGCAGGAAAGTAGTAGCCAAATAAGTCCCCAAGAATCCTCTCTTATGTACATTTTCCTCCCCTTCCCTAACGAGCTGACAAACACCTTTTTAATTCTCCAAGCCTCCCCAAGTTATTTTACATTCTGGATTTGGCTCATGCATCCATTGCCATCAGTGGCTACCTTTCCACAAACTTCCACTTTAAGAATAACCTAGAAGCCCTGTTTTTAGAGTATCACTCCAAGCTTTGTAGCTACACATCAAGGACATTTATTCCCAATATTAACTTTTTCAACACCAGCAACAAGCCTTACTGGTAGCCAGAGTAATATGTGCAATCTTCCAATTCTTATGCAATTTAAGGCCCAGCACTGTATATGAGCTATAAGGAGAATTTCCCTTTCTGAGAGAAACACCAGTCACAATGGAGAGAGAAAATAACTCCTCTGCAAAAAACCCAGAAGTGACATTATGAAAATCACATAGTATTTGCTATGAATAATTTAACTATGAACTGCCAGGACATTTCATTTCAAACCTATTTGGAACTGTTAGAATAAATTACTACCAACCAACACTCACCACAGAGATTTAAAGTCCTCATTCTCACTGCTATTTGAAGGCTCTTCAGATTTTCATTAAAACCAACAAAAGCTCCAAACCTTCACAAAACAGAACACCTAACCAAAAATCCCTTTTGTGTTTTTTTTTTTTAATAACACTCTCACCTCTCTACTAGCCTGAGTTTTGTGAATGAAGTTGATTTTAACAGAACCAGTAGCCTGCTAAATGACAGTAATTTGCAATTGAAAAGACTCGCAGGTAAAAACGCAAACAAACACGTTGAGTTACAACTGTGTCAAACCGAAAAGAACGCCATGACTAAGCTGAACGCAAAACATCAAGCACAAACGTTAAAAAGGGGCAACCACGCGTTAGCAGGTGAGCATTCTTACAGGGGGGGGGGGGGGGGGGGGAACCAGTTTCAAAACATTCTTAATGACAGGTAATTAACAGAGAAACAGACTGCAGCTAAAATCCCAAGCTTAATTCTTGTCTTCACAAAGACAGCAACTGCCCCACTGACAACTGGATGCCCTTAAGGAGGGTACTCGGAATAACGTCACACGTGCGTAAGAACAGAAACGAGCATTAAAAAGACGTGTGTTGCAATGAAGTCGCCCAGGTAAATGTGCACTTCAGGGATTAACACCTTTAGCTAGATTAGAAAGAATTATTTTCTCCTCCCATAGAGTACAGGAAGGCTTATTAGAGCCTGCTTTCCTGTCAAACATCTGGCACTGACTGACACAGGCTACCTGACTACAGGAAATGTTGCTCTAGTGACACATCAGAAACGTTTATCTCTGCGTCTCGAAGAGCTGCGATGAAAAACACTACCCTGTGTGCTTCCCGTTTCATTCATCTCCCTAATGTATTTTGAATCACTGTAGGGATCACGAGGTGCCCTACTTGGACAGCTTTAGACACTGAAACGCTCTTCCCACAGCCTGATGGTTCCGTAGTGCCACCCAACTGCTCCCAAAGGGTGGGGTTTGCAGCCTCTTGGTGCAGGTCAGTGAGATCGGTCTGGTCACCTCTGGCTATGCCTCACATCTGCAGGCACAAGCTCATAGCAAATACCCTCTCTTGGAAGAATTGGAAAGATGCTGAAAAAGATTTGGGAGCTTTCCTGCTAAGAAGGAAAGTAAATCCCCAGTGACACCTCCTAAGCTGCAAGCTGATGGAATGGCTGGTCCCTGAAAGCTCAGGAGCAGCGATATCGTCCAGCTGATTCTTACATTACTTCTGTTCCCATGAACAAAGTGCTCCTAGTTCTGCTGCAGCAATCCAAGGGCTGGGAGAGGTGTGTCCAGTCTTTCTACAAAAGCTCCTTGGAAAAGGAAAAGGACTGGAACGTGATCCTCCTCTCACAGATGCCATCGAACTATCACTGTGAGTTACCGGCAAGAATTACACCCAGTGAAAATATATCAGCAATTCACCTTTTCAAGCACAATCAGAGAAGCAAACACTTGAAACACTGGTCTAATTCCTTTTTTTTTTTTTAAGACAGACAACGATGGCCAAACCTTTTAAGAAAATTGATCTGTTTATGTGAAATCAATTCAGACCAAAGCCAGAAGACTCTCAAAGGAGAAGATTAAAAAATGTACAGATAATGACAAAAAGAAACAGACAAGTTGCTCATTATTTGGTATTTGGAACAAATTTGGGGCTCTCAAACTATGACACAGGGGGAAAGTAAAGCCACCTTACAGAAGTTCACTTTTATCTGCATGGTTTTTAATTTGTTAGAACAATAAGGTGATCTGTTGAATTTTGACACTTAAAACAAAGCACAAAACAACCAAAACAACACAGAGAAGACCAAAACAGCACACACTGAGTGGTAAGGAAATCCCAGGGACTTCATCAGATGACACAATACAGAACCCAGAATCAGCAAACACACGTTCTTCACTTTATTCTTAACTTTCTCTGTACTTGTTCACTGTTGCACTTAATTTTAGAGAATACCTTTTTTTCCCCTCCTTTTAAAATCAGCATCATAATCAACTTGGGCAAGCCTGCCTGGAACATACTCTACTGATACAAAACTAGCTGTTGATATTCTAGTATCAATTTAACACTCCAGCTGACTTAGAAAATGCCAAGTCAAAGCTCAGAACTTTGAATTGCAGCTTAAGGGTCCTTCAAGAGGAGAATAAATGTTGTTCTAACAGGCAAAAGCGTTTTTGCTACACTGAAATAGATTTAAATAGCAAACATGTATTATTTCTATTGCTAAAGTCAGAAAAGCACGGAACCAGAAGTATATAAATATAACTATCAACTTGAAAAGCACAAAGGTTACTCCTGTTAGAAAAGGGGACCCAGCCTCCTTTCCCCTCCAAATTCCAGCTCAATCCCATGCCTCTGCACACACGCAATTAGCCTGAAATTTCCCTGTAACTATACAAGGAAACAGATGAGAACACATCTTCACTGGCATTAGCCTGTGCCCAGATCAGTTCCTCAGTTTAGAAGGACTGCTAAAGTAAGGATTTGGATAAATCTCCAAGAACATTCATGGCTGAGGTGAAGGAGGGTTGAGGAGACAAGTATTGTTGTGACTGGGCTGAATGCAGTAAATAACTTCTAATTTCAAAGAGACCTTCAGCTTTCATTTAGTGTTGAGAGCCTCAACTCTGCCACATCATACACTAACACTGCTCTTCCTCAATCTGACAAAAGAAGACCCAGATTTGACATTTTGTTTAAAAGAGAGCCAGGCACTGTACAAGGGATACGCATTTCCAAGCCAAGAACAACCTCTTAACTCTGCTCACAGATGAAGCTGACCCACTGATTTACACTGGAACTGGTATTTCGAGCAAGCACAAAACACAGTAGTGAACTGCTACCTCCTCACAGAGCAGTTCAAATGGAGGAAAACAAAATTTTAGATTTGGAAAAACAGCACCCTATTTATGAACTGCACCCCTATCATCAGCCAGGAGAAAGTATCACAGTTTGAGGCTTTTTAGTGTTTCGGTTTTGGCACCATAAGCGTCATTCAAGGGCATCTTTCTGCAATTAAAGAACTGCCTAATAAGAATCAGAAGATTTTTTTCCAAGAATTTTGCTTTTTGGAAGCTGTTTAGTGGATGTCAAAGCACTGAAAACCAAAAACAACCTCCCCAAAAAAACCTCCAACATTTCTGGGATGTCTGGAAACAGAGAGGGGAAGGTATTCCCTGCATTCATGGACGTGGCATCACACATGTTCTGATAAGAAAGGATATTTCACAGCCCAGCTTTGAAGTGCAGCCCCTTCCTTTATGGGTTTTATGTCCTATAGGAAAAGTTGTGTGAAATTTGCCTCGTTCCATTTTATGAGCCAGCTTCTTCCAAATATGTTCCCACTCTTTGCTGGACCATAGCAAGGACCAACCTGGCCCTGCATGAACAAAGTACAAAAATTAAAGCCTGAAATGCAGTACCATCCAAATGATGACTAATTAAAAAGACTGAGTTTTTACCAATTTAGCCCAGCATTCCAGGATTTATCCCATCATACATACACCCCGTGGCACTGGGTCAGTTGGCAACTGGCACCTGGTGCTGATCTTGCTATGGAAAGTTACTTAGATCTGTGAAATCACACAGGATGTCGTGCTTTATTTTAAGCATCAAAATTCAACAGATCACCTTATTGTTCTAACAAATTAAAAAAAGTATTTGTTTTAAGCAAACTTGTGAAAATATTTTATCTCGAGTATCATGAATTTCTTAACCTCCCTCTCTTTAAGCTCCTAACTCTAAAAAAAAAATATTTAAATTTAAGTACTTTTTGAAAAATAAAGGAAAACAAACCTCATAGTGAGAGTGTGAAGACTAAAATTCAGCAAAAAGTAAATTTTCACACAACTTTCATCAGCTGCAAATAAGAGTGGTGACGTGATGCTAAAAGATCTTTATCAGAGAACAGCGTATTAACAGAACATGCCACTATGTTCTACGCAATATTTTATGTTTAAATTTCATTTACCTGCAGTGATTCCTTCGGGTCAGAAGCAAACCAGGCCATGAACAGACTGCCACTCTGACACTGTTTGCTTGTTCACTCCCATGTTCTTTACCACACCACAAACTCGTATCAAAACACTGATAACCTTAAGGTCCCTAATCCCGGACATCCGAACACAAGCACTGGGGCTGGGAATTCACACTGGGACTGGGAATTGAACAGCAATTGCCACGGCACCATTCAGAATTCCTTTCCACAACAACAACCCACGCCGTGGGGATATTTACCTACAATGTATCCTGACAACCCGGCCATTGATACTGACAAGCTCCCGGGAACACACACACATCCCAGGAAGGCAGAAACAAGCTGTGCAGCAGCACTGGAACAGTAACGCTGTTCAGCCCTTCCTCAGAATTCCTTGGTTAGTTCAAAAGTGATGTTTTTCTTCCTCGGCATAGCTTTCATCTCACTAGAAAGTTTACTATGAGGTAAAAGTAGGCTTTTCCTCACACGTTCATAGTCAGACAGGCCTTGATGCTCGTGGTTAGGTGCAATAAAAACAGAAAATTCAGTAAAACCATAGTATTTAAGATAAAATCTGCAATGGAAACTTATTATTTACCAACCTCTCCGCAAAAATATCAGCTTGCAAAATGCTTGCTGACACTCAACATTTTGCTGATACTCAAATTACTTGGACACAAAAATGAAGAGGCTGCATTACGTTTAACTGGTTTTGCACATCTTTTCTTGACATGCTTTACAGCAACCTCCGTGCAGTCAATCCACAGAATGTTCAATACAGAAAAAAAAAAAGCATCAAGTGAAAAAAAAAATCAAAAAAGGGAAACGATAGTTAAAAACGTATTAAGAAATCTATTAAATAATTCACCTATTTTCATCATTTTTAACACTTAGCACATGAATGCAAGAAAAAGGGAGGAGGTATCATAAACACCAGGTTAAAATATACCCACCCCTAGCCGAGAGCTTTTTGGTGTTGATGATTTTGGCAGCGTACTCTTGTCCTGTGGTGATTTTCATGCACCTCCTCACGACGGAGAACGCCCCTCTAGAAACCAAGAAGCGGGCAAGCGTCAGTCCCACCGAAACACTCCACTGCCATTTACCGGCTAACGGGCTGCACGGAGGGGCGTGATGTCGACAGAATCAAACCCCCAAAAAAATAGAAAGGGATTTTCTGTTTTTTTTTTTTTTCTGGCAGTGACGGTCGGCATTGATTTCATTCACCAGAACTCTGCGGGGTGGAAGCCGTGCGGCCGAGGGCAGGCGGGCGTTCGGAGCCCCGGGGGGGGTGGGGGGGCACAGGGCGGCGGTGGCGGTGGCCCCGTGTCCCCCTCGGCGGTGACACCGGAGGGGGTGACACCCAACATGGCGATCGGGGCTGCGCCCCCCGCCCCGCCGCTGGGGGGAGCCCCCTCACGGACAGAGACGCCCCCTACCCCGCCCGCAGCACCCTAATAGTTCACGGTCATAAAAAAAAAATAAATAAAAATTAATACATAATTATAAAGACAGGTGAGAGCTCCCCACCACCCGCCCGGAGCCCCCCCTGCCGCCCCGGGGCCGTACGGCCGGAGCCCGGGCGCTCCCGCGGGGCTCTCGGCAGCGCTCAGGGAGCCCCGGGCGCGGCTCACGCACCGACCCCGCAGCCCCACGGTGCCTTCACCCCCCCCACCCTGGCCGGTCCTTACTTCCCGAGCTCCTCGAAGAGCTGGTACTCGTCGGTGAAGCGGGTGCAGGGGGTCGAGGCCATCATGAGGACGGGCGGCCGCCGGTGTCTCCGGCGGCCGGGGACGGCGAGGCGGTGACGGCGGAGGGGCTGCGAGGCGAGGCGAGGCTCCGGCTTCTCCTCCTCCTCCTCGCCGCCGCCTCCTCTGGTGACGGCGCTGCCTCCGCGCCCTCCTCCGGTCTTCCCTCTCCCCTCCCCTCGCCCTTTAGAGAAGCAAACAAACAAATAACTAAATAAATAAATAAACAAACGCGCGTCCTCCCCGCTTCCCCCGCGCCCGCCGGGGAGAAAGGCAGCGGCAAAAGGGAAAGCAAAACCGGGGCGGGGGGCGCGGCGCTCCCTCCCCGCCCCGCCAGCGCCTAAGCCCGTCCGCCGGTGCCGTGCCTCCCCCTAGCGACCCCGGCCCGCGGCTCGCTGCCGTCGGGGACGGGGCTGGCACCGAGCGGGGACTCACGCTGGCTGCCGGAGCGGGCAGACCCGGGGAGAAGCGGGCAGCGGGCAGGACCGGCCCTTCCTCTCTCTCTCTCTCCCTCCCGCACGCGGCGCTGCCCCGAGGGGAGCGGGTGCACCTGCGCGCCCCTGGGAGGCGCGAGGCGGGGGGGGGCGCGCGGCGGCGGCGGGAAGCGCGTGCGGGAGCGCTCGCGGGCAAAGGGGCCGTGACGTCACGGCAGCCCCTGCCGCGTGCGGGGAGGGGGACACACACACATCGGGCACCTCGTGACGTCACACCCCGCCGGGCTGCGGGGAGGCGCGAGCGGGGGGCACACACGTACACACCGGGAGGCTCGTGACGTCACAGCGGCCCCGGCCGCGTGCGGGGAGGGGGGGAGCGGGACACAGACACACACACACACACTGGGAGCCTCGTGACGTCACAGTGGGCCCGGGAAGGCGGGGGGGGGGGGACACACGGCGCGTGCGCCGGGTCGCGGCCGCGGCTGTCCCCGTGTCCGTGACTGTCCCCGTGTCCGCGGCTGTCCCCGTGTCCGCGGCTGTCCCCGTGTCCGCTGGGCAGCACCGCCCGCGGGACCCCCCGCCCCGCCGGGACACGGCCCAGCCCTGTGATCGCATCCCGTGGGAATGACCCGCGGGTCCGGGAGGGGACCGCCGGGACACGGAGTAACGCCGCGCCTGCTGCGCAGAGCGCCGGGAAGGGCAGGGCACACGCGTGGAATGTCACAGCAAACAGCTGTCCCGGTCCTCTCACCTCGGGCCAGTTTGTGCCCCGAATCGGGGCGGGCTCCGCTGTTACAACCACACGCACCGCACCGTCAAAGGCCACAGTGAATCACAGAACAGCCTGAGCTGGAAGGACCCACAAGGATCACCGAGTCCACCTCCTGGCCCTGCACAGGACAGCCCCCCCAAATCCCACGTGCCTGAGAGCCTTGTCCAAACGCTCCTTGAGCTCTGCCAGGCTTGAACACAGAATGGGGGGTTACCAGGCCGCCTGAAGTGCTTTCAGTCCTTTCTGATGAACTTGAATTGCTTTAGCTCCTTTCTGATAAACTCAGTGGTGGTGAGACAACTAAAGAGTTAAATTAACACCTGCACAGCACTTTGACCATTTAGAGCAGCTGGGAACAATTAGAGCAGTTGGGCACAATTAGAGCTCCACAACACAAGGCAGCCTAAAGCGTCCCCATCCTTATTTTGAGGCGTGAGAAGACACCCAGACAAAATACATCCACAAAGGTTTCCCTGTACGTGAAATCTCTGGAGTTTCTAGGATCAGGACCCAGAGCTGTGGCCCTGTAGGAAGAGTTAGAACCTGTCAGCTCTTCACGAAAGGAACGCTGAGTGTACAACGGGAATTCTGAGGGTAGTTTTCCTTAGAGTGAGGCAGCCGTGCCTCGCACAAATACACTGAATTCGCGGCATAAAGGTGGCAGCAAAGGGAGCCTTTGGAACTCGTGAGCAAGTACAAAGCATTTACTCCGTCAGTCCCTCTCCAGGGAAACGCTCTGTGCAGCAGTGTCAGCACACAGAAACTGGAGGATATTTCAATTTAGACCAGCAAAAATCGATCTATTCCCACACCCGTGAGGGGAATGTGCATTAAAAAGTATCCAGAACAGCAGCATATTCTGAGTCCCCTCTAACAAAAGTATAACATGCAAGTTGTGCATCATTTTGTGTATAATCTGCATGAACAACATAATCAGCAGTGCTGAAACCCCAGGGTGGGCTGATGACTGTATTTGTGGATACTTACCTGCCAGGTTCCTTAACCAGATATAATAGGCATGAAAAAATTAAGCATATTCCCCTGGCCTATGTAATTTTTTCCCTAATAGTGTATTCTGCCAACAAGCATTTGCCCAAAGTATCTGCTATTACCTTGCCATAGAGTTATTACTTAATAAAAAGGTGTTCTGAAGAAATTATTAAAATCAATTTCAAAATTTTGATTCACTTTCGTTTCTTGTTGATGTTTTTTGAAAGGCATTATGAGGATGAGTGATCCAAACTGAGATTTAAAAAAAAAAAAAAGAAAAAAATTCCTCTTTTTTTCCCCCGTTTCCCAATCTGAAAAAAACCCCAACCAAGTCTAAGAAGGGGACAAGGAGTTCCTACAGAAATATCAAGTGTGAATTTCATCATAGCAGCTGAGGAATGAAAATAATTGTTTACAAGATCAGGTATCATAGGACTTTGATTTCCACAAGAGGAGGTACTAAGGAAGTGATGAGAAGCTTGGAAACACTTCAGTTCACAGGGTTTTTTCTCTTTACAACAATTGTCTCTTAAGTGTAGCCCACTCTTGAGCTGAAAGAAAACCTTAATTTGTATCTGCCATTTAAGCACTCCGTACTTTACCCAAATTCTTCCTGAGCAGACCAAAGCAGGCAGGATGGAAGCCAAGGATCTGGCCCACGAAGTGAAGTTCTAAAAGCTGGTTAGAGCTTCAGGTTTGTGCTAAGGCCACAGAAACAACGAATTTGTGGCCGAAGGAAGTCAGATCTTAATAATGAATGAAAAAAAAATGCTTAAAAACCATCACAGAGCACATTTCTCTTCTCCAGGTTTTTAAGAGAGTGGTTCAAGCCTGAAAGAAACTGAAGAGCTGTTCCCCTGAAGTTCCTGCAGTTCAATAAAATGTTACAGATCAGTGGAACGAATTATATATTCCACTTTATACTGAAACATTTATTGTGGCAAAAGGAAATTGTATTTATTTCAAGAGTTTGCTATTCAGCCAGGTCTTTGCTTTGCGTGGCTTTATTTTTAGACAGCCAAAGTGAGGTTTTCATTTTATTACTGACCTTGCAAATACAGATTTTCAATTTGCTTATGTTTTGAAGGAGTCAGAGAGCTTTCAAAAGGTCATTTGTGTAGATTGCTCATTATGAGGGTTGCTAGGAATATTGTATGTTTAGTTCATGAACAAATGCAACAGCCATTTACAGCAGAGGTCTAGACAGAAAATGCCCTGAAAACCTGAGTGCTCTGGGGTTTAGATAAATACTGGCTTTATGACCAGATGGTCTTGAACAGAAATCCTTGGTCCTTCCCAAGGTTGCACATATTCTTGTGGCAAAGCACTTACTGCCTCGGGGCAACTGGTGGGAAACACTGGAGCAGCTACAGGGACATCACCTCAGGAAAGCAAGGAAAACATCCAACAGGTATGTGCAAACCAGGAAAGGTGTAGGAACAGTGTGAAAAGAAAAGGATCAACTGGGAAGTGCCAGACACTCCCTATTTGCTTTCCTGGAGATGATGGTGGCCCAAGGCCTGTCCCAGTGTCTTCTGCTGCAGCAGCTCCCTCACCAACACGTTCTGAGCAGTGCCCACTCCGGGGAACTGGTGCCAGTCCCAGACGTGCCAAGTCTCTGCTGGATTGTGAAGTAGATCCGTGAAGGTTCCTCGAGGAAGATGAATTATTTCTCCATGACTTACACTCCTGGCAGCCCCTTCCTGCCCGGCCAGGGCAGTGTGAGTGCTGCCTCTCCCTGCTGCTGGAGCACTCCTAGGGAACATTAATTCACTCCTCAGTGAACCACAAAGATGTTGGCAGAATAACTGATTTGATAGCTCAGTGCTTCTGTCACACTCTTAGTGTGCAGGAGACCAAAGGTTCTCTCTGGCCTAAAAAAGTATCACTCCTGACAGGTTGGGAGACATTGCTGGCCACTTAACTCCTGCTTCTGGAAGCACCACAGGGAGAAATAGGTGAAAAATTAATGTCCTTTTTTTTTAGCTTTCTGCATGGGGCAAGGATGAAAACACAGGCTGAGTCTAACAGAGATATTTTAATTTGTTTGCATTGGAAAGGAAACAGAAGTGCTCTAATAGGATTCAAGTTTCATCTCAGAATTTTAAAGAATGTATTTTTCTTGACTTTTTGGTTTTATTTAAAGTACTTTTAATCAAGAATGCTCCTTTAAAATAATGTTTTTGAAGAGTGTGATTTCTTTTTAATCCACTCGTCCTGGTTATTTTGAGCTGAGTAATTTTTAATGAATTCTTAGCAAACAAAATATTCCATTATTTACACAGTTCTTCTTACAAGCAATTATAAGTGTCAGTAACACTCTGAGAACCAGACCTTTTGCCAGTGGCTTGCATGACATGGATTTGAAAGACAGATACTATTAGAAGAACAGATCCTTCAAGCTGTGAATGAATTCTTCCCTGTTAGAGTGGTGAGGCACTGGCACAGCAATCAATTAAATTGTGCTGAATCTTCATTCTCAATGCTTTTGGTGATTGTTTGGGAAATATTTCCAGGCATTTGCTGTAACAAATGAGGGACTTGAAGTAATTTAATCTACCATACGTTTTAGATTCAGAGCATCCTTTCAGTGAAGAAAGTTGAAGGAGGAAATTAAGACCAACATCCCCTGCTTGCCATGCACAGGCATTCCCAGCACTGGAGATGAGAAGGATTTTCAAGAGGAGGGGAGTCAGAACCAAGCAGTAACAGAGTTAACCAGAGCTGGCTTGAATTTTATGGGGGAAATAAGTCAATTTTGAGGTTTTAGAAGGAAGGGAACATGCTCGGAGTGGTGAGAAAAGGGAAATATTTTAATGGCAATAATTCGGACAGACTGAACCAAAGAGGAGAGAAAAGATTTGATCAGAAAAGATCTTGAAGGAACCAGTGCATGGGAGACACTGTTGTCTGGGAAGAAGCTGGATTTTGAGGAAAACACAGTTGTAAGACCTGTGGAGGTTTTACATGGAAGCAGAGGAGAAATGCAGTGGCTGGTTTCATCACCCTGACAGCAGGGAGTGCTCACAGTAAGGATAAAATGAAAGGACACAAGGATATATGCAACTTCCAAACCGTGTCCCTAAGCACAGGTCCTTTAATTACCTCCAGGGTGGTGACTCCACTGCTTCCCTGGGCAGCCTGTGCCATGGGTGGACGACCCTTTACATGAAGACATTTTTCCTAATATTCAACCTAAACCTCTCCTGGTGCACCTTGAGGCTGTTTCCTCTTGTCCTATCTCTTGTTCTCCCTGATTTTATGGTACATAGGGGCTACCTGGGTACAGTCACTTACGATATGTGAACATTCAACACCATCTCCCCAGCTGGCAGAACCTATAGGGAAGCTCCTTCCCTATCCTCACTTCTTTCTGATTCAGAATTACAGGGAGGTCTTCCCTGGTAAAATCCAGAGGAACACAAAAAAATGGTATTTCCTGGATGACATCCCACAGAGAAGCAGCTTCTCAGCTGGTCCATTAGAAAACCATTTGCCAGAAATCAATTAAAATATGATGGACACATGAAATAAAATAGATATAAATCCAACAGGAAATGGTAATTAACAAATATTAGTAGACAATAGACACACATTAATTACAAGCACTCACCAGTGAGAAAGATTGGGTTGCCTTATCCTGGGAAAAACAAGGATCAGCAGGATACACAGGGAGTTGTAGCAGATGTATTATCACTGCAGGCAGGCAATGCAGAGGGTGGAAAAAACACTATTACAGAGGAAAAAAATTATGTCAGACACAGGAAGAAAAATACTCCCACATTTAAACATCATTTAAAGGTAACTTTTGATATTTTTAAGGTATTTAAAATTTAAACAGCAGTTAAAGCTTCAGACTGTGCAAAAGTGTTTGAAAAGTTTTTGAAGTATTGTAAAAACATAAATTTATACCAGTAGGAATTCAGAGTCACTGAGAATTAAGAAATCATAGTACTGTGAATGAATTTTGAACTCTGTCCTACAGTGAAATGGGTGACAGATCCTGTACCCTATTGGAACACTTTGGTACCACCAAAACAGAAATATGAAATAGCTGCCACCTATGAAATATGAAATTACTACTCAGAGGAGCTGCTTGATGCCTCTTTCTTCTCACACAAGTGAGGTTACAGAAAGAGCAGCAGCAACACAGCCAAGTTATACCATTAGTGAAAAGATGCATCTAAGAGAAAACTCCTTTCATCTGATGTGTAGGAGTAGGAAAGCTTGCCTATATCTTATTTTAGGAGAAGATTCTTCTATTATTTGTCACATGGTAATTCCAAAATATCCTAATGAAGTGAATAGTCTAAATATATATGTATATATATATATATTTCTGCGTACTAATATAGATGTTTTCACACATAAAGGATAAGAGATTCTAGATCTTGATAATTAACTGGATACATGTGGAAGCCATCTGGACCACCCAACTTCCAGCTTGGTTTCCATAGTGTCTCACTCCTTCCAACACTTGCTGAACCCTAAATTATCACAGCTTTTGAGGCATGCTGGCTGTAATTAGTGTGGTGCTGGGACATTGTGCATCAAATCTCTGCAAGCCCTTTGGCTGCCTCCTCTGGGTGTTTTAATAATGAAGGGACGGAGTAGAGTTTTCCTTTATTAGAATAAACCCTTCAGTGCTGAATAAATCAGGGGTTCTGTCATCACCTAGACAATTTAAAATGACAAGGAGTGGAAAATAACACAGAGGCAGCCACTGGTATCTCTGGCCAGCTTCCTGAAATTTATATATTTATGATATTTATATATCATTATATATATATATATATATACAGCTACAAACCTCCATAGGGATTCTTTTTCCTTCCAGGCTCTCTGTACTGCAGTGTTTGATGCATCCAAAGGAAAAGAGCCCCACAATGAGAGGGTTTCATCAGGAGGAGAAGCTCCCAGTGCCTTTGGAATACCCAGGAATAATCACTGCAAAGGGCCACCCTGCATAAAAGCTTCTCTCCTAATGGAATGCAATTTTCTCTCCTTCTGTGTGGCAGGGAACAAAATGTCATCCTCATCTGTTTATCTCTCTTATTTTTTTTTTTTTAAAGTTACTTTAAAAATGTCAAACTGCCCAGGCTGTCTGTTATCATTTACAAGAGTAGAGATTAGTGCCTCATCCTAGTGTAGGATTTGTATCAGTGTGTCTCACACAGACATTTTCTGGTCCTTCTTCGTCTTTAAACTATGTTCTGTTCATACTCATTCAAAGCCCATTTTTTAAAATGAAAAAAGCACTTTCTGAGACTTCACAAGTCACAAAACCAGGCTGCTTGGAATTCTTTTTTTTTCTTTTTCTTTTTTTTACCAGTAGTTGCAGGGCAAGTATTAAAGAAAGTTACTTTAAAGTAACATTGAATAGCAGATCTGTGGAATGATTCCCTTCCAGCTCACTCCTGTTGGAATTCAGAGCAAGGAATTGATCTTTTTCCCCTTCTTTTTAATTCTATTTCGGTTTTGAAACACCGGGGACTATTCAGCCTTTATTTCGTGTCACACGCCGCTACCCCTGGGTTTGTTTGGGGTTGTTACTGATGTTTTTAGCAAACAGAAGGTGTCAAACCCAAACCAGGTTTCATAACAAAGCCATTACATAACTGCCCAATTAGTAGCTCGTTCGCTGCTATTAATAGCAGCCTCCACATCCAACCCGCTTGGTTCGGTGCTACAATAACTGGCAAGGAGAGGCTTCACATTATTCATCCTCAGAGGAGAATAAATGAACTTCGTGGAGATTTATGAGAGTCAGAGTAACGTGCTGTTTATATGCTGCCAGCCTGCTGCCTCTTCCAGTGCTCTTTGCTTTTCCCGACTCCCAGGAGATGTTCAACTCCCGTGGACTGTTCCTAAAAATCTGCATGTAATTAGATATCTATGTGCATCTCTCACAGAGACAGAGGTGCTCTCAAGCCAGGAACTCTCTCTCTTTGGAACAGTATCTATAATTTGGTGTTATCTCTCGTGTTCACACTGACTGACACAATGGAATTAATTCTCCAGAGACAGTGATGTTTTACTGTGGTTCCATTGGAGTTTCACCCCAAAGTTGGTTGTTGTTGCCCTCCATTCCAGCTATTTTGGGCTGGATGTTTGTCTTGCTGTGACCACTTGAGCAGAGGAATCTGAACAGTCTTCTGGAAGAATTCAACTGGAGTTTTCCTCATTTCAAGCCACTTGAGCTGCTGACCACAGAATCTGATCCAGAACTCCTTGTGCCTTTCTCTACAACACTTCTTTTATTCCCAAAGGAGAGATCAGATCTGATTTCTATTTTTAAAATAAGCTACTTTAAAGGTTGTAGCGTGTGAGCTAGTTAGATCTTACATTCCTCTGTTGCTGAATTCCAACGTGGAAATAAAGAATTTTGTGAAGAGGTTTTTCCATGGCCTAATGACAACCTTCCACTCTTCATCACAGAAACTTCCTTTTATACCGAGTCTTTCATCTGACATAAAGATGGGTCAAATCCAGGTGTATGTATACATATATACATGCTTTTAAAATAATTTCATCTCTCCCCTCCCTGGGTATCTCCACAACTTCTCAGTGTCAGTCTGGCTGAGGTTTTACATCTCTCATGCTCTCCATCTCTTCACTGGATCATGCTTCCCCATCAGCTGCTGTGTACAGGGACACCACAGTCTCTTCCACTCCTTTTCCCTAGGCACAGGTTGCTTCAGAATTAAGGATCTGCTTACATCAGTACAAAATGAGCCACATAATTAAAGGGCTTGACTGAATATTGATTCAGGTTTCTGTTTGGGCGTTGTTTCCTTGTTGATGTAGTTGTTCTTCAGACCTCAGGGCTTGACCTACAGATATATGCCCTCCCTGGGGAAAAGGAATGGGAAAACACAAGGAGAAGGATTTCCAGAGTCACCTACACGGGTTAGTTGAAACACAAGAAGAACAGGCACATTCTTTCACAGCCTTATTGAACTCATACAGTGTAAACCTGCAGCAATGTCTTCTCTTCGGTTTGTCATTTCCTTTCTTCCTTTTATCCATGTTCTCACTTCTCTCTTTCTTCCCATAAACTATTTAAAAGTTAATAATCAATGTAAAGCCGGAATGCAAAAATGTGAAATGTACCTGGCCGGGTAGAAAACAGCAATCAAATTTTCTTTCTGAAAATACTTTAAAAGACATCACCTTGATTTTGACAAATTCCATGTAAAAAGGGGGGAAAAAACTAAGGTAGAAGCAAAGAAAGATTTGAATAACAGTTTTTCAGAACTCAGTAAGGCATTCAGAACTGGAACAGGCTGAACATCTCTGAATCCTGTCTGAGCTTCAAAAGAGACATTGCAGGGATTGCAATAAATTAGGCTGCTATTCTCCCATTTTGCTGAGAAAATGAGTGTCATTTCTGTGTAGAAAAACTGGGTAGGATAAGCCTTAAGAATGGCTGGCAAAAGAACTTGGCAGAGAGAAACAGGCTTCCCCCTCAAACCCAGTGAACCAGCTCACCTTCGGTGTAGACCTGTCAAGTGAAAGCCTTACACAAAAATGCCTGTGACCCACTTAGTTTCGTAGAAAACGTGGATGTGACGCTCTCAGATAAAGAATCATATATTGCCTGAGTGCTCAAAGCTACTTACACGAGAGAAGATTGCTTTATAAGTAAGGATTTGTAGGATCCAAAGAGCATAAGGAACGCCCGGCTGTGTCAAACCAGTGGCCTCTCCAGCCCCTCCGTGTTTCTTGGAGCAGCAGGAGGAAATGCCAGGCAGGAAGAAATCCTTCCCTGGGAGGGTGGGGAGGCCCTGGCACAGGTTGCCCAGAGAAACTGTGGCTGCCCCATCCCTGGAAGCATCCAAGGCCAGGTTGGATGAAGCTCTGAGCAACTCAGTCCAGTGGAAGGTGTCCCCTGCTTTTTTTGGGAGTCCTGACTCTGGCTTTCCATGATACACAGCTCCAATAGTATTTTACCCACAGTTAAAAAAAAAAAAAATCAAACCATCCAAGCTGCTTTTCATCTGACAAACCTACAAGTGAAGGATTAATCTGCCCTGAGTGATTGAGAGAGATAAAAGCTTTGTGTTGAGTTCAGCAGCCCTGCCAAAGGGTTCAGAAAGCCGCTTCCCAAGTGTTAAAATAGTGCCCTCATCTGCATTTGTATTTAGCATCTCTGCAAGTAGCTTATGCACAGTCCCACCCATCACCTGCAGAAGAAGGGTTATGTATCTATCCATGATATAAGATTTCTTCTTTATTGCAGGATGTGGGGACAGGGCTGTGGTTGTTTCTTTTCATCACCTTCCAATCTCAGCTGAAAAATAAGATCTATATGACCTTGAATGAGGAAAAGATATTTTCTAGATGATTAAAGCAAAGTAGTTCTGTGCAGCTCTCTGCCCTCCCTGCACTGATTATCAAGGTTTACTTATTTCTTTTCAAAGCAAAAAAGAAAGATTCAGACCATCAAGTACCAGTAATGCACTGGCTCTACCAATTATGCCCATTTTGGGAAGCTCATAGAAAAATTACAAGTTTTCAGTGTGAAAAAGACATATGATAATAAAAAGAGGGAGAAGCCTTTGGTTGAGACCCTTTCCCATAATGTGTTCTTCTTAACAGGTAAGGTTGAACATCAGCCCCTAATATTTTTCCCAGCACATTTGCTTTGCCTTTCAGACTCTTTTTTTTTTTAAGGTGGATGAATGTGTTTAATAACTGAACCACTAGTAATGGAATTATCTCCCGTGTCTCTATAAAAGGAAAGCATATGCTTTTATATAAATTAGTTATAAGCAAACGCCACAGTTGAAGTTATGGGCATTATAAATAATGCCTGTCAGCTGAAATCTTCATCAAGTTGAAAATTTAGGTTAAGTGAAGGGAATAACAAGGAACCAGGGAGATTCAAGGTAGAAGTAACCTCCCAGTTTTCATACTGACAGGCATGGTGATGTATTGATCTCTCTGGCTGCAATAGCTGCCAGCAGGGGATTTAAATGCTGCCAGCAGGTAAGGAGTTCATCACTGAGAAGGTGGTGTTTTAGGGGAACCTGAGCTCAGTCCTGCCTGGGATTAACTGCAGACTTGAAACTACCCAGTGATCATTAAAACTGAGGAGGTCATTTAGAAAGACAGCAGTGGGGAATGAAAGGGCTCCTGCAGGAGATATCCTGGATCACAGAAAATGTCTGCTCACTGTCCCATCTTAATTAACTTAGAAATATGCTTGCCTAACTGAGTATTTGCTAGTTTACTTCTTTTCAATCAGATCCATAAGAACAGAGTGGAATCTGTGAAATTGCAATGAGGATTACAACATTTGAGGCAACAGGAAACCTTGGCAAGGAATTTAGGAGCTCCTTGGTTTTCTTTCCAGTTTTTCTTCCCTGACTCCTCTGCAGGTCAGCCTGCCTATGGGCCTTGTCTTTGCTCCAGGCATGAAGGAATTGAACATATAGGGCCAGAAGGATGCTTCTGGGCCATATATATGGGCGGGATTCACCTCTCATCTTCCTCTGCTAATCAGATTAAAATTCTACTCCAAGCCAATACAACATTATCAGTTAGAAAACTTCCCTTAATAGCCAGCCCACACATCTCCATTTTCAGCATGGAGCCATTTGTTCTGCTCCAGTGCTGCCCTTTAATTTCCATTATGCCTGTCCCCAAATGCTGTTAATGCCATTTCTGTGTTCAGAGAGCAGTTGCATCCTCTCTCAGTCTTTGGTTTCAGTCTCTGCTCGGAAGACAGGTTTTCCTTTTCCCTGTCATCCTTGAATGGCTGTTCAGAGCTGTTCAGAGCACGCTGTTCCATCCCCTGGCAGCTGTTCAGATTGCATTTGCTCTTTCTCAAATATGGCAAAGCCAAACTCTACATATTATTTATAATTACATGTCCAAATCTCATTAGAATTATTCTTTGGGGTGGAGGGGGATATCTCACCAGCCATTCTCCATTTCTGCTTAAAATACAACAATATGTTTATACCTACTCTGATAAATTCTGGCACCACAAATCCCATATAACCATCATCTGAATAAGGCAAAGCCAAGCCTATCTCCAAGTAGCTGTTTCCAAGTGATGCTCACAGACTCAACTGGAGACAGCCAAAATTCAACAGGGATTTGGTCCAAGAGAGGAGACTCCCTCCCTCTCCACGAGAGAAGAGAAGGCTTGGACTCAGGCACGAGTAGAGTACACCAGATTCTTGATTCATCAACATTTCTCCTCTTACCTGTGTTCTCCTTTCATTTATAAGGAGTGATAGAAATAAATTGTTTCTGTGGGGAACAGTTGTGTTTCTGTCCCCATTTTGTTTAAAAAGCCACAATCTACCTAGTGTTTTTCCATTAGTGAACTAGCAGACCACTGCACTGTGTAAATATAGCATATATATCATACTGATGCATTTCCTAACTAATCATTTCTTGAAAACAGACTCGAGTTTCTCTGTACAATTCAGAATGAAATAGCATGGCCCCAAATCCCATTTTTTCCTGACTTTAGCAGTGCATTACTGTATTTCCAGGGGAGATATATATGAGTTACCGAGTCTGATTGTGCAGTAATTGCCGTGCAGGGATTTACAACCTTTGCTATCTCGTTGTTAACAAAGGAACCTGCCAAACACGAGCTTTCCTTTCAGGAAAAACAATTAGCCATGCACAATGAAATCATGGATTGTTGCTATTTTGGAACTTTTCCGAACTTTTGGCAGGTTTGCTCTGGAGACTCATATAACCTCTTGCTGCAGGATGGTTGGGACCCCATAAATATCAAGGTCAAGAGCAATCTCTGCTTATAATTGTCCAAAGAAATAAGTTTCTGGCTCCTTTCATGATGTCATTGACATTGAGAAAAATAATTGCTGAAGTTAAAATGTCTCTTGGTGACCTGTCTTGCAGTAAAATTGCTGTAAAATTGCTTACTCACAGTCACAACCCCCCCCCAGGGCTGGGGTTTGTGACCTGCCAGCTGTCTGATTGTGACTATTAGTTTGGGAGGCTGGATGGTTTAGGAAGATTAGGATAAATTCTCTGCATTGATCTCCGATTGAGAGAAGAAATGGCCCTTTTTCATTTGGAGATGGATCAGTGGAAATAATTTTCAAATACTACTGACTATTCACGAGCTGAAAACAACTGTTAATTCCTTGCAGCAGCAGAGTTTTCTTATTTAAAAGGACCATCATTGGTTCAGAAATGACTCCTAAATTATCATGCCATTGTCCTCCCTGTCCCACAGGGAAAGAGAAAAGCCATGAGTGCCCCACTGGGTGTGTAAAAAGCTTTAAAAACCATCTTGGATAGTTCTCACCTGGTGTTGAGCCAAGGGTACACTGTTCAGGAGACCCTTAAACCAGCACAGAAGGGAAAAGCTGAAACAGGACAGGGAGAGCAAAATCATTTAGCAGTCAAGATGACAAGAAAAAAACCTAAGGAGCTGCTAAGGAAAAGGGAAGATGTAATTGAAATCTATTGCAGGGGATACATAAAAACAATTTGAATTTTTTATTAGTTAGCATGAATCCATTTTAGCTACCAGTACTTGCATCTGGTGGAATTTTGGGGGTTGGTTTGTTTGGTTTTTTTCTTCATAAAATAACTGTTAAATTACTGCTTGGAACCAGAATCAACTGGGTAAAAGAGAAGTAATATCAGTAAATGTAAAAAATGTAGGTAACCATGATGACAACAAACTGGATACTCAGTGTCTTGAACAGAGCTCCACAAACTGATGCACAAAGGGGAATCCACCATGATTTTCTTCAACAAGAACATCCTTGAGCACTAAGAGTAGGAGTAAGTAACTACCTGTAGTTTGATGGCAGGCTCAGGCCTCCTCTGCTGCAACAGCCTCAGGATTTCTGCAAATTACAGAAGAGTCACCAAACTCAAGAAGCCATTTCCAACCCTGAATAACAGTATATTTTACTTGGTGTTTAAGAGACAGTTTTTCACAAGCCAAAACCAATTTTAAGCAACACGAGGTGTGAGAGAAAAAAGAATTAAACTGAAGAAAGTGACAATTGAGGAGTTAATAAAAATAGTTGGAGTAGATGCCCCCAAAACCACAAGCTTGGGCTAAAAAAAGAAAACTGCAGGTTGGAAAAGCAGCCTGGCTGTGAAGGAAATGAAAGTCACAACAAAGCAAGATAAATATTGCTGTTTTCATTTCCTTGCTCTGTTCAACAGCATTCCCTTCATTCCCAGGCATGGGCCGAGCCATGGAATAGAAGAAGGAAAAGGTGAGAGCAGTGAATACAAATGAAAAGTTGCACTTAAAGGAAGAGAAACAAAGGGCATGAAAATATGAATATGGAAGGAGAGGTGAAATACTGAGAGTTTTTAAAAAGTACCTTTGCTTCCTGTGCTGACCGTGGTGGTTTCGGACCAGTTTGGGAAGCAGGACCAGGAGCATCACTCCCACCTCCCCAAAAGCACTTTTCCAGATGTGAAGTCGTGAGATGCCAAGGGCAGGTTGTACACCAGAGAGCAAAGGACAGCAGCTGAAAAGTAAAATTGAAAATGACATTTTGAGGATAGAGAAGTATAGAAAATTTCGGTAAATGCAGCTGTCTGGGAAAAAGGCCCAGGGCCTGTTTCAAGCTTATTAATGCCAACAGCAGGTTTTTGAGCCTGGCAATGGGTAAAGACACTCCTTTTCTGGGTAAAATATCACAGTGATGCTGTGAGGTGACCTTCAAAGCTGTCCTTTGCAGAAGGAGCTGCGAAGGAACCCTCTGATCTGCCCATCTCAAGGACAAGGTCAGCAGGAACACATCCCTCATAGGGCTTGGCCCAAGCTCCTTCCCCTTGCCTGAGTCAATCACATACAAATTAACTTGGGCTTCTATGTTCTCCTCATCTCCCCTCACAGCCTTTCACCAACCAGGTATTTAAAATAAGTATTTCCTTCCTCCATCACTTGCTAATGTTTGTTGTCAGCCCAAGGTGAGAGAGAAAGAAATTCATGTAGCAGGATCCCGAGGCTGCCCATTCCTTTGGAACCTGATGCTTTATTTCAGCAGCTCTGCTGGGTCCCACTCTTTCAAAGCTTTCCATTTCTTGCCAGCTCAGGGGCTCCAGTTTCAAGGTTTTCTTTACGGTAACTCCTGGCTGTCCCAAGCCAAATGTACATATTTTTCAGCATAGATAAATCCCTTTCTCTCACATCTGAGAATAAGACAAATATATGGGCATTCAATATGTCTTACTATTAACAGGGACAGAAACAAGGCGGCCAAGGCAATAAATTCCAGGAGAGAGGCTTCTCCCAGAGGACCAGAAGGAAGTAAATGAATATAGGTACATATGTGAGGCAAGGCTGAGCCCCAAACAAGACATCTGTGGAAGGGAGGGAGAGAATAAATCTCTCCCTTACTCTCAGAGGAACTGCATTAATCTTGCCTCAATTAGGCTTTTCTTAACTATTGCTGTCCCCCCATGAGCAAGCAAATAAAAATCCATAGGAAGGGTGGAAAGAGGAGAGCCACAGCCAAGGCAGAATGTCCCCTTTGGATACCTGGAGAAGAAACACCTTCCATTTTCACTCCAGTGGGGTACAGAGTATATCTCCTGTTCAGTAACAGAAAGGCACAGTCACTTCTCATGGCCATGGTTCACTCCCACCCACACAGCAATTCCCGTGGTCTGTGTAAGGCAAATGTTCCTTCCCTGGGGAAGTCTCTTTATAAGGTGCTGACAACCAGCGATCTGCTAATCTGACTATCCCAGAAGGTGTGTTTGTACCCCCACAGAAGAGCAGGCAAGAACACCAGGATGCACCCATATGTGCCTTAGGTGTGTGGGAGGTGGGAATTTGGAGGGGACCTTTGGAGGCTTCCACATGTAACCTCCAGACATGCCAGTGTTGAGGTGTTTAATCATCTCCTGTGGGCAAATGACACACAATGCAGAAACAGGCACCAAAATTATTCACAGCTTTCTTACCCAAGTGCTGTTTACATTTGTTGAAAGCCCAATCTGCTGCGGTCAGCGAGATCCACCTTCTCTATTTCTGCCAAAAAAAAAAAAGAGTATGTATCTCTTCATCTACCCATCCATCCACCCATCATCGTCTCCTGTATCACAGCACCACAATTCCCTATAGCCAGCGTTGCATTAACACAAGGTAGTGGTTCCCCACCCAACTTCTACTCAGAGCTTGAACTCTTGGAGGCTGGGGCCATCCCATATTCCATGTTTTCTCAGTGCCCAGCACAACAGCAGCCCTCGGGTGACCTCCACATGGTCCTTTTCCCCTGTCCTTTGCTTATATAACGCAGATGATTCATTAATATGAAGTCGCCCGGAACACAGAACATCTGGGTCTGCTTTTTATTTTTTTCCTTATCCTGTGAAGTTGTCAAGTCAGCTCTGGGATATTTTGCCTAGAGTTGATCCTCAGAAGGTTCATGTAATTAGGATGGGAAATCCTTTCCAATTTCATCTTTTGGGGGATAATCCCATGTTGGTATATGCTATTTCCTGACGGGTGTTTGTGTCAGGAGAACATCTTTCTTCCTAGCTGTGTCCTTCAACTAGTTTTGGAAAAGATAATCCTTGAGTCATTAACACTTTCTGTGGCCCTGTTGAGCTTGGCAGCATTTTCTCACCCCATACTTCTCAGTCATTTTTTTCCCTATGCATATTCCCAGGAAAGGCTCCTCCATCTGTTTGGCATTTTAATGCTGGGATGAGGCTCTGTTTATTGGGGGATGTGGCTGTTTCTACATAGGGTATTATCAGTTTTGCTTGTGAAAACATACCAGCTTTGTAAATTTGAGGGTAATGACTTATGGCCCAAATGCTGCTAATTCTCTCATTACTGGTCAAACAAGGACTTTTTTTTCCAAATGTCAGATGGTGAGGAGAAATTTTATCTCCACTTCTTCCCAGACTACCTTTTTTTGCTAGCAGGGGAAAAGTGAGGAGAGGGGAGAGCTGGACACAGATTTTAAACATATTTGGTTTCAATCAGCATTTAAAATCTGACCAGTTCTAGTTAATTGCAATTTTTTTCCCTATTTTCATCAAAATGTCATACTTTGAAATCTGATTCAAAATTGACAAACTAGTTAATACTTTATAAAGTTCATCTGGGTTTTTCTTTAAATGTAGTGATATCACAACACAGTCAGTTACTCTAGGTTTTAATAACAAAAAAACCCCAAACAAATAAACTCCCAAATTAAGCTCCGTTGTAACAAATGTGTTTGTATTTTTCTTAGCAAGGAGTTACTGTTGCTACAATTGTAGCAAAGTGGAGATAAACAGCTGGAAAAATGCCTATGGGACACACTTCATAGCCCAGACCTTGATGTAAAGTCTAGAAACATTAATTAATATTAAACATTCCATCGTGTAAGAGGCAGTTATTACTTATATTACAACTATCTAGAAGGACACAACCCTTTAGTCTGGCTGTATTAGATTATTGCATGGCTGGTGATTCTCACCCATTGTGAAATCCTTCTAACCCATTTCACAGTTTTCAGTCTTTAACCAAGATCTCTGTTGAGATTCAATTTTAATTGAATGCATATTAAGTAATTGTTAAATATTGGACATTTATAAGTTTTCTTGACCTTGAACCTAATTATATATTTTACAGGGAGGCAAAGTAATTGATTATTATAATAAAACCATAACCAGTATATAGTTGATTACACACTGGATGACATCTTGATGTATGTATCTTGCTATCACAAAAAAAAATCTGAATGTCGACAAAAAGAAGAAGAAAATTCTAAAAAAACCCTATCTAAGAACTTCACATTATTGCCATGTCATGAGCCACAAGATTCCAAGAGTACTTGAAATTCCCTGGAGAGCTGAGAACCAAGACTGACTCGATTATTCACCTGCCTTTGCTGCATTTGCTGAGTTGTTTTGTTGGGAGAACGAGGAAAATGTTTGGTTTACTCTTATATTTAGTTAGTGCTGGAGGTTTTATGCTGTATGTTTTCATTTTATAGCAAAACCTTCTCGTGACTTGGATGCACCCACCTTTTGCCTGTTCCCCATGGACATCCCTCAGGAATAAGGAAAACCTTCTGTCTCACTTTTAGCCAAACCACAGCAATATCTTCTGTTTCCTTCTGTTCCAAAACTTCCCGCTACTGGAATCTAAGTGCCTTCTTTGCTGCCTTGATGGAAAAGATTTAAAATTTGTTTAAGTAACTGAAGTAAGAGCAGCAAATTTGTCATTTGCCTCGGCCAAAGCTGCTCCTAATGCTGCTCCAAGCCCCAGTGCTCCCCCTGCATCCCTATCCGATGCTGGCAGATGCTGAGCCTGCGTGTCTGCCCTCGGGGGATGGAGCCATAAATGTCTTCCTCAAACCCTCATCCAGCCCCGTTCCCCCCACAGCAAAACTTAATGACTTCGCACAGGAGTCCAAAAACAAACGAGGTCCCTCACTAAGAGCAATTCTAGTCAGAGTTTACTTGTCCTTGCTTGACCTCAGCCTCCTCAGCTTTTGCTCTTTAAAATCCGTGTATTCCGTGGGTGGTGCTCATGGCATCTCCCTGACAGGGATGAAAGGCAGCCCTGAACAACCAGTTTATTATAGAGTAGATCTGTGACCAAAGAGGGAATGATTTCCCATTAAACTGAAGGCATGCAGAAATAGGATTGAAGAAAATGAGTCCAGCTGACGTGAAATGCATGGCCTGAATGGTCTGGGCACCAGTCTTGGTGACAGTGGGGAATGAAGTTTATAGCATTTGGCACAGAACTGAGGCAGATTCGTGGTGTTAAGTGTTTTGTCAGTGTTTATGGGCTGGGGCAAAGCTTAATATGTGCTAGAAAGCAGAGGGTAAATAAAAAGATATGAGTCAGTTCTGTTGGTTTGGTTTGTTGGTTTTTTTCCCCCTGAAAACTCATGTTTTAGAGCTGATACTGCACTTGGTGAGAACCCAACTCACGATTTCTGCCTGTCTGGGTTGGCAGGACTCAGTGTTTGTTACCAGCGTGGTGTTGCTGTGAACACTTCTACAACAAAGATCACAGAACCATGGAACCACTAAAGCTGGAAAAGACCTCCCGGATCATCATCAAGTGCAACCACGGCCACTGAACCCACTGAATGAATGATATATTCTGAAGATTGAAATTTGACTTGAGGAAAACATAGGAACATATTTTCTGTTCATTTTTGGTGATACAGGCCAACATAAAACTCAGGGGGGAAAAAAAAGTTTGTTCTGTGAGGTTGGATACACTGCTAATAAATAAAAAATGAAATCAGATTACAAACACCAGATCCTCATGCAACGTAATTCACTTCCCTTCCACTGATTTAAGCAAGTATTAAATTGATTTAAAGGCAGCTCTGTCAACTTCTATCACCAAGGGGTTTGGTTCTGAATATCTAAGAACTTGATTTCTTCAAGTCTTTTATATTTATCATCCCCGTGGTGCACAGAGAGGCTGAGCATGTCTCTGCCAGACAGTTGAATAAAACCCAGATCCCTCACCACGTGACCATGGTTTAGATCACTCCATGTAGGAACACATATGGATACAGAAGTACATTTTTTTGATATATATTTTAAAAATATATAAATAAATATATATTTTATATATACATGAAAATAAGCAAAACTACACAGATGACATAGATAACTTATTAAATTATATATATTTATAAAAATATTAACAAAAAAATTACCAATTCCTTATGGCTTGATCCCATGCCTTGTCTTTGCTCCCTCACGTTTATTCATTCTCTCTTCACACTGCCTTGCCCCTGAAGGCTCAGGATCTGTAACCAGAGAGAGAATAACTTCTGTAAATCTCAAATTACAATAATCCAGGATTTAAGAAGTAAAATGGTACCATTACAGCAGATAATTGTAACTCTGGAGAAATAGGTCAGAGCCGCAGTTCATCTCGGTGCTGCTACCAACAAATGAGGTCAGGTTTTGCTTTCTTTATGTGCTGTTGCTTTAAAAGAAAAGAGCTTTTTTTTTTTTTTTAATTTGTATTGATGGGGAGTGAATTCTCAGGCAGCAACACTAAAAGAGATAAGGAGTAGGAATTAAATCTCTGGTCTGTGTGGCCCTGGGTATCCAGTCCCACCCAACAACAGGCACAAGTCAATGCTCCTTTCAATATTCCTTACAAAATCACAAACATTGTTCTAATTCAGTTGCATACAACGTGTGTGCAAACATGACAGGATTTTCCAAACGTTCTGAAAACATGAGAGCATTTTCCAAATACCCTCAGTGTAAAGGATAAACGTGCAGGTTCCTCTCCACCATGGCATGTGCTCCTTCTTAGAGAGAAATTGTCTCTGTGGTACAACTAAAAGAAATGAAAATAAGAACCCCAGCACTTTCTGTGATTGCTTTTGTGGAATGTAGTCATCCAAGGAAGAATTTTGTGCAGCTGGTAAAGGCGGTGTGACTACAAAAAAAATACAGCCTTCCTATAAATTCCCCGGGATCCCTGAGGAAACCTCAGGAAACAGGCTATTGCAATGCAGATTTGCATGGTTCCCTGAGGAATACTGCACTTCCACAAATCCTTCCCTGAAGAGATTTAGCTTTTCAACAGTTTGTGCTCAAGTACAATTAATTTTGATGGCCCCTGCACAATTACAAGTCTAATGTTTAGGTTTGCTATCAATTACCACACCAGACTCTTCCTGGGTCACTACTCCATGAGCTACTATGGATTTACTTATGTTGTAGCCATCTACATCATCTCTGGAAATAAAAAGCTTGGGGCACATGGGTCTGTCTGAACCAGCTGAAGTGTAAAGGAACGGTAACCACAATAAATAAATAAATAAATAGCCACTCAAGGGTTTGCTGTCAAGTATTAGAAGCGGGGAAGAAATTAATGGACACCTCCTCTGTTCTACAGCCTGAGATACAAGTTCAGTTTTGATTCAAACAATAGATGTTGATGTGAATAATAAGACCTGTGTGCAGGTCTCGTGTGCAAGCATTTGCTAATTAATGCAGTTTGTTAATGACAAGTATTGGGAGAGATGTTGTAAAAACCCAATCAGCCTGTGCTAGGAGTGAGCTGTTAGTCCTTTTCTGATTAAAAAAGTTTATCAGGAACCCCAAGAGTTTGCAGTCAAGGCTTCTTTAAGTTTTCTGCTTCAATATTCATCTATATACATCATCTATGAAATATTTACAGAGGAAACCACTTAAAACAATGAAATATGAATGAGTCCTTGGTGGAGGCGATGCATTTTCTCTGCCAGGTTTTACCCAGAGTAGTATTTGGGGAGGGAGGTTTATGCAGGAATGGGATCCTCTAATGAATCTGGCCAAGGGGAATCAATAAGACAGTAATTAATTTAACTCCTTCTCCCTATTTTTCAAAGTGACAGATTTATGATGGGCCATGAAAAGAACATTAAGCATTATCTTTTTCCCTCTGCTGGAGGCAGGGTGGGTGGATGAAGATAACGGGGCTGTGGTCATTCCCTATCTGACACAGGGATCTGCTGGTCACTGAGGGAAGTTCTGACCTAAAGAAAAAGGCACAAGGGAACAAGGAAGAGCTGGGAATAGCAGGAGAGCAGGTTTGGTTATGTGACTGCCTGGAGCCATTCTGGAGGAACCACCACCAAATGACAGCTGTCACTAGGAATAACCACGGCATATGGGGCACTTCCCAGGAAAACACAGTGAGATTAAACCATAAAATCACAGAACAACAAGCACACATTGCATTTGGTGAGGTTCTTTGCATTTATCTGTATTTGACCCCATTTACGAGCCATTTGAATTGCTGTACTTAGAAAGAAAAATTACTTTCCCTACAGCTTCAATTTGGTTTTTTCTTTTATTATTTTTCCCCAGATATCCTCCTCTTCCTTCTCTCTCTTTTTTCTTTCAATGTAAATAATAGAAGGATTCTAACAGCCATACCAGCTGCTGAAACTGAGAAATCAAAGCAATAAAAGAGCATTTAAGCCACCACTTGTATATTCATTCTTCCTCCCTTTCTATAAAGTCAGCAAGTTTCTTACATTCTTGATATTATATAATATCTTTTTATTCTTGACTATAAGTATTTTTCAACATTGCCTCTATTGCCACGTGTGAAAATTCCCTTTATCTTTAGGCTTCTACCACTCAGTCACCAATACAATGAAACCCAGAAAGCCTAAGAACCCCTGACAGGTCACATAAACTCAAAAGCTGTTCCACTGAAATTTGATAGAAATAGTTGCAGTTGCAATATTCGGATCACCACAGGAATTAAACAAGGGCTTGACTCGCTTTTTATGGATAAAACGTACAATAACCACTTTCCTACAAGAGTACAAAGACAGTAAACTGTGTGTGTGTGTGCTAAACTTTTCTTTGTTAGCACTAATTTCCCCTCTCCTTGATCAAATCAAAGGAACTACTAAAGCTCTTGAAAAACTACCACAGTTTCAATTTAGACCACTTCAGTTTAGTGAGCACTTTCAATTTAAAATACACACTCCAGCAATTCCTCTCGACCAAATACAAAATACTTTCCTTTACAGCTGCCCAGAATAATACAGGATTTGAGCTCTCTTAACTCTTACTCTCCAAACTCCAAGGGGAAAATATTATTGCATGCTGAGAGTCATTACAGCCATTCCAGCCAAGTTATTAAAAAAACCTGTAGTTTCACCAGTCTTTGCTGATACTTTCTGAGCAATAGTGGAGATTTTGGAAGTTTTTGTAGGTAAGTGTTTTCAGCATCTGTGTGACCAGGTTGTACCCACTCCAGCACCTGCAGAACTCCTTGGTGGCTCTGTTTATCCCAAAGATGTTCATGTTTGTAGGAGGTAAAATGGCTTTGTAAGCCAGCAGGGAGAGCCTGCTTCCAGGGAGTGCTGAGGAATTGCTGGAGGGAAGTGGAGTGGAATCTTTCAAAGATGGAAAGTTGCACTTTGAGGATGTGCAGATATTAAACAGAAGTCTTGTCAGTGTTTAGTAAAGCAGAATCAGAGTTTATAACCTGCTGAGTGCCCCTGCATCTCACCTGCCTGGACATTTCCCCGTGTTTAGACTGGACAGGTCAACTTTCTCCAAGCATTTCTCCTCCTAAGGATGAGGAACGCACCACCACTCCCAGCTTACAACTCCCACAGCTTCCCAGGAAAAACAACTTGATTATATGCAATACATGAAAATGATATTAGAATATCCTTACCACACATGGTGGGTGCAAATCCTGGGCAACTTTAGCCTCTTCTAACTCCTTCCCTTGGCTATTGCACTCCATAATGCCAAATCCTGCCAGGCTGGGGGGCTTTTGCTGCACTAAGGTGCTGCTTCCACTTTGAACCTGAATTTTCTTTACTCCTTCCACTTATATGATTTAAGGTCTTCAGTCCTTACACCATTACTTTCTATTTTCTGTATGGACTATTTATTTTACATCCAAAAAGAAGAACGAGGGAAAAAGGAAAAAAAAAAAAGGAATACCTTAGCAAAAGATGGAAGCATATGTTCCTTCTTTATGATGCTATATCCACTCTGGGAGCAGAAAATGCTATCAAGCCTCTTCTAACTTGAATATATTTAGTAACTTAAATCTCTGTCTAATAATTTCACTGATTTTCATACTTCACTGATAGTTCACAAGGAAGATAATATAACAACTTGAAAAAATGTTTACTCCTTCTTCCCAGTGTTTCCTCCTATAGCTTGCTATATATTATTTCCAGGATAATGAATACCAGTGCAGAACTATCTTCTAACTGTCATATGGTTTTACTTTAGTCATCCCGAAAGACTTGGGAATTGTTTTTCAATTGTTTTTGCACCCAATTCAACTAGTAACTCATAACATGCAGATCAGCTAAGTGAGAAAAAGAAAAGGTCAGGACAATCAGGAAAATTTTTAAAGAGGAGTATTTAGTGTAATCAAGTATTTGTTAATGCTTTGCCCTTCTACATGATTACTATTTTCTGGTTTGAAGTCATTTGTTGCAAGAAAAGGATAACTCTTATTCGTGAAATACCTCAAGAATGCATTCAGATATTCCCTGAGGTTTAATACATTTGGGAAAGTTGTCTCAGAAGCCTATTAGTTGACTTCTACTCCTTTTTGACTTACCTACGCTGTTTGACACAAGCCTCTGACGCAGCTGTAATTAAATGCTGTTGCTTAACTTCTGTCTGAATCCAGCTGGGGCTGAGGCATCCCAAAATAACAACAGGCTCCAGGATGCCTTTTGGGAGTTGGTGGTGTATCCTCAAAAGCTGGAACAGAACTGTGCCGAAATTATAGTTCTATATGTGATTTATTCTCAATGCTAAGGCCAACTTTTAATTCCCGACCCCTGTGCCAGTCAGACTTCTCATCTCATCACTCCCCATCAACACTCATTCTTACTTAGAGATTACACTTCACTTACAATAAATCCACCGGCCTGGTGCATTTTTTTACTGCAGTTTTCTGGCTAGTAGTAAAGCATTCTAATTTATTGAGCCAAATCTTTGCATTTTCACAGAAGCTTTACTCACCCCTTAAATTTGCCTTGTGAAATCCGAATAATTCCAATATTATACGTTAGAAAATAGTAGGGCAGACTTCTGCATAAGAATTACTGATAAATTATTTGCTGACACAGCTCACTGTTCACACACATCCACAATCACACTGCTACACAGGTATTTTTTTAACCTGTACAAGACCTCTCTGATGGTTTTTCCTAAATCAACCCCGGGGGGTTAAATAGCAAGGTCAGGGTTACGTGGTTATTACAGTTGCCAGGATTAGGAAAAAATATCTATCAATGAGAAAATTCAGTAATACCAATAAATAAATAACACCTCTACTGCCTGAAAGCAAAATAATTCTGAAAGGATGGTCTTAAAAAGTATTGCAAACTTGAAGGAAAACTGAGATTAAAACCAAACTGATGAGGAATTATGTCAGTACACCCTCCTTTATTCCTCTGGAGGAATAATCCACTGCCCCAGGTTGCTCCAAGCCCCGTCCAGCCTGGCCTTGCACACTTCCAGGGATAGATGCTGGGCAGTTGTACCTCAGCAAAGGCTCTGTTGAAGGGAAAAGCTGGTGTTTGGATTTGCTCTGGATGTCCCTGCAACTGTGAAACGTGGATGGCAGTGTTGCTGGAACAACCTCTCTTGGGAGGTTTCCTGTACTTTCTGCTTGCAGCATCGCCAAGAATATTCCTAAGGCAGCTTTTTCACAGCAACTTGGAATTTCACACTCTAGATGAAAGCCATTCAAAAGCAACCAGAGTTTAAAAGAAACAGAGTATTTCAGGTTGGCTGTATTAAACTGAAGAAATAAGCAGGCTTAAAGGGAAAGATTCCTTCTTTTGGAATCCAGAATGGATTTTTTGGATCCAGGATGTCTCTGGATCTCTGCCTGTAGCTGGAAACAACTGAAATGGCACAGTAGCATAGCTGGCTTATCCATGTTTTTAAAAAGTACTGTCCTCTCTTAGCCTGGGGAAATATATTCCTGTAGGATTTTATCCTCTGGGTGCTTAAGAATTCCACCTCAAGCACTGTGTCGTGTTTTACCCACCAAATTCCAGGCAGGAAAAAGCTCTGCTCCCCACGACCTGCGGGAAAGGTCGCTGGTCTCTGGAGAAACCTCCCAAAGCAGCCTCCAGTCAGTGTGTGTGCAATGGCTCACACGAGAAATATTTCCATCTCCAGCTTCCCCAAGGATATCTGTTTAATTTTGGACTTTTTTTAAAAAAACACCTCTATGTCAGCAGCTGAAAAACAAGGAGACGTGTTGGAGTCGGCTCTGGAACTGCTCCTGAGCTCTCACATGGGCTGTGCTCAATGCCAAAGAGTTCCAGTGCTTGGGTCTCACTGGAATGTCGTCTGTGGTGTCACCACGGGCACAGCTTCCAAGTCCTGCAGATTTAATGAGCCTGAGCACGCTTCTCACATCCCCAAGCACAGCAGCTGGAACCTGAAACAGATATCCCAAGCTTCCTTCCCTAAGGATGGTATGTAGAGAGGGCCTAAGGCGAGCCATCAACACCCAGAAGCCATGGATTTAGGAGGATTTAGGGATGGAAAAGTAGAGGTGCTCAAATTCCAGGGTCAGGATGCTTAATAAACTACTTGTCTTCCTGTGAGACTAAGTTTGCTAACATCACATGATAACACAAGTCTCTTGGTTTATCTTTGGTTGCATAAACATGGTTTTGTACTAAATATGCACATAGACAATGATTGAGAATACATGTTTTAAACAGTCATCTGCTGGTGTGAAAACCCAGATGAATGCTTTTGTTGTCTGGGGGTTTTTTGTTTCAAAACTGGATGAAGAACCAACATGTCTTCTGCTTTACAAGCCAATTCTGCCTGTATTTTTTCCCAGAGGCCAAGTATGTAAAGCCAGAGTCTTCATTTGCAGGGAACTCTACGGTTATCTTCCATGCTTCTCTAATCCCACATTTTCTCTAATTCTACATTTCACAGCCCAAAAACTTTTAGGTCCAGCTGAACAATCCTCAGAGCATTGTCCCTTACTCCAAGAGCTGGTTGTTATTCTCCCAGAGCTGCAGAGAGCTCGTTCCAGATACAATTCCAGCTTTTCTCTCATGCTCCTCAGGTGCCTGTTCTTCACAGGAGCTGCTGCTAAATGTGAGAAACATGGAGAAAGAAGTCACAGCCACAGCATTCACGGAGAACATGAAAAGATATATTGTACTTTTCAGGGAAGAACGCAGCTTGGGAGGCAATGAGAATGAATCACAGTGAATCATTTTCACTCACTGAACTTAGTACAGAAATGGGGGGAGAAGGGCTGAGCGCGAAAATATTCCCTCTCTCATTCTATAAAGTAACAGCTAAACCTTCTCAGGACTCCTTTGAAAGCTGTATGAAACATTTGGTGTAGATACACTTTCTGTACAAGCCCTCGGCAGAGTGAAATCATACAGGAAGAAAACCCACAGGCTGATTTTACAGTGGCAGCAAGTGCTACAGTGGCAGGATTTGGGATTTAGAGAGTTTTGTATAATTATAGAATCATTCAGGTTGGAAAAGCCCTCTAAGATCATCGAATCCAACCGTTTCCCTGGCACTGCCAAGGCCACCAAGTGCCACATCTACATATCTTTTAAATCCCTCCAGCGATCGTGACTCAAACGAAGCCATGGGTCATGAAAACACTGCAATAAACTGCATTTTGACCGAAGTTACTCTGGTCATTCTGGGGAGAAAACACCTTCAGGAAGATCAAAAGGCAGTCTGGCACAGTTCTAAACTGGAAATCCTTTGAAGAGAACGAGCTAAATCGATGAGGAGCCGGTGAAGAGGGATGGGAACTGAAACTCGCAGGGGGAAAAGTTACAAGGAGAAGACCAGCACATACCCCAGGATTCCAGTGAGGAGTGTTCAATCCCTTTTTCCCCCCCAGTGGTTCTTGGATGAAGCAATAAGTGCAGTTGTCTCTGGAGAAGGAGGGTAACAATGTTTACCAAGTCCATTTTGCACTGACTCATCTCCACACCACGTTACTACAAGTTGGCCTCTGCTGGGGAAGAAAGCCTGGCAGGAGGAGATTCTTCTCTTGCTCAAGGTCTTCTTGCTGACTAGCAAGGGCCAAGTTCTCCAGAGGAGCTGGAAAAGGTGCCAGGAAGTGTAACTTGGTGTGTTTTTCTTTTCTTTCTTGGTCACAAAAAGGAGTTGCTGCCCAGTACCACAGAAGATACAAGTACTCCCTTCCCAATCCTCACCATGTAAAAGGGAAGAGCTCCAGAATATTGAGGATTCCCCTGACACCCCAAATCAGAGCTCTCTGTGCCCTCCTCCCCACCGCCCCCCCCCCCTTTAATTTAAAAAAAAGAATGACCTCACCCTTTCTTTGGAAAAAATTAATAAACTACAAGGCATCTTAATGACAAATCCTTACTGGGATGAGTAATTCTTTGTTGGAGAACTGCACCTGGAGTAGGAGGTTTTTGTGTTTGGTTTCAATCTACACACACCTTCATGGGGAACATAAAGAATTATAAGATGATCAGAGGGCTAGACCAGGAAATTAGAATTGAAAAAACAATTTGAAAGAGGGTGCACATATCTAATGATCTGGGTAATTAAACATTGGAACAATTTAGCAAGATTGGGGCGGATTTTCCATATGGTTTAACATGTTTGTACTTAGACTGCTTCGTAACACGGTATCTGTAGCAAATTTATAAACACAGTTTGCTAACACAGATTTTTGCTTCAACTTGCAGCAAGTGCATAAATAGATTTGAAATTGTTCACAGGAAGGCTAATTAAAAAAATGAATCACTGTATCAGCCATGCTGGTGATCCCACCCACCCTTCAGACAGCACAGGGAGAGTTCAACTCATCTCCAAAAGGGCAGATTGGGTTAGAAAAGAAAAATCATATTCATAAGAGATTTATAATTAAAGCCAAAGATTCATTTCCGTTGGAAACAGATGGTCAGGCAAAGGGATAATTTAGCTAAAGCCTGTGCTTCAACTTGCTAACAAAAGCATGGATTTAATCTTCCATCCAGTTGCACGGGGTAACCTGTTTATTGTGCATTATGGATCAGGGGATATCTGCACCACTTAAAAACCAGCACTGCTGCTTTCAGTATAAAGAAATTAAAACTGCAAGTGAGGAGAAAAACGAACAAGACTTATAAAACTCCAGGGGAGAATGAAAGACTGAGGGCTGGGTGAATTGGGAGGAACCTAATGTGGTGATAATGGGGGGTAGACATCGAAGATATCACTGAGATGTTGTGGTGGGTAAGTGGAGGGCATTGGATAGATAACAAAGAGGTTGTTTTTCTTTGTTTCTTCAAGGTGAACTAAGGAACCAGTTGCAGTATTGTATGGACAAATCTCAGTGACAGCACTGGAAACACACCTTCATACCTTGGGAAGTCTTCTATCTCAGGAGACAACATGGAGGAGAATCACTGACATGTATTTTCTTCTGGGAATAAAGGAAAAGTGTTGGTAACATGACATCTAAACTGGTTTTCCTTCCACCTACCCTCCCCATAATGAACAATTTTGGTTCACTGCTGTCACACCTACCTTAGGAATTCCCCAAATGCCCATTTAAACCAGTGTGCATCTCACCTGGACCTGTGCAGAGCAGCAACTACAAACCCTCAAACCTGCCCTGCTTTCCTCATTAAAGCTGTTAATGCTTCCAGCAGTACTGACGCCCTTGCAGGGCAGCTCTACTTCTGTTCAGATTTTCTGAAGGTACTTGGTGAAAAAAAAAAGCATGAAATAAATGATCTTTGGGGAAATCATATCAGTAGGCAATTACAGACTGAATAAGTCTGGAATCAGAAGACAGATGGAGTGAATTTCCCTATTCACCAGTGATAGACCAGCACATTGCACTCAGAATGAGGATTTGTCCACAGCCATGGAAATGGAGCAGCTATTTTATGGCACTGATTACTCACCTACAAGATCTTCAACATGTTCTGTTGGGAAATGCAACCACTAAAACACTTCAGTTATGCAAGAGACCCTGAGGGCTATATCTGAATAAATGCAATATCTCTGATTTAAATAAGTGGGAATTAAACAGAGTCTACTCTCTGGGATTGGAAAATAAGAAAAAGTGACTTGAAAATTTACTCCATAGAGAAGGACATCCGTGTTTTCCTTGAATTGGACATTATAGGCATGGTTGGTATTAGTATATTTTGGGATATAAAATATAGTAAAAGAGTTTATTCTGTATCCTTTCTCTTGTCTAAATTTTCATGTCATGTTTAGCACTGGGACTTTTAGAAAATGACTGTAGGAGATGAGACAAAGAATAGAAATGCTTTTTCTGGGACAGTTTCAAACTTGAGGTTTTTCGTTTTTTTTTTAATAAGAATAAACAACACCTAAGGAGTAAAAGATTGCCTGACATGGACCAACAACAATAAACACAAACTGCACAGGCAGCTCCCCGCCTGGGAGTGCCATCCCAAGCCCGGAGCAGCAGGGGATGCTGTAGGCTCAGTGCAGCCCACAGGGCAGAGTCTGAGGAGTGCTCCTTTCTCCTCAGAAGGGAGTATTCCTCTATATAGTTTGAGTGACACTAATATTGGAATATTTTATTCACTTTTAATGTCCACATTTTTCACAGTCTACCGAAAATCTGGAGAAGGTGTGCAAAAAAGCCTCAACTTGTATTTGGGAACTGGAGAAAGTGCCATACAATGATTAGACTCCATGGAGCCAATCTGTTCAGCTTCTAAAAAAACTGAAATGTTGGAATGCAGATGTACAATCATAAGAAAACACCAGGTGCCAAAGGACTCTTTGTCTTGGGGATAAAAATAACATAAGGCTGGAATCTGTAGTCAGACAAAAAATCTAATTAGAAAGAAGGCATATTAACTCAATATTAACTCAGATATTAACTACTGCAAGAGATTTTCAATGGGAAGTAATAGATTCCTAACATTTTTCTGATGCAAATCACAACCGGATGTTTTTCTTCGTGTTAGTTCAAGAAACAGTTACCTTCTAGTTAAATAAAATTTACTGGGTCTGAATAATGAAGTGGGAATTAAAGACAAAGAGAGGAAATGGCAACCTGAATTGTGTGTCTTTAGCAAGACACTGTGTATGTCACAAGGCTACTGTTATTATCTGCTTATGAATTCAGCTGAATTTAGGATTATGCTGTAGGAAATGTTACCTGTGTGGTTTTGAGGAACGACCATGACTAAGAGAAGAAAGATTTTAGCTGGACTTCAAGGACTCTCTCCCAGTACAAGGCCTCCTGCTGGTCTCTGCTGGCACAGATGGGAAGGAAAAAGATGTCAGTAAGATCTCAGCCTGCTGAGAATCTTCCACTGATTTCAGTACAAGCATCCCATCAGTTCAGTCAGTGCGTGGGAGTAAGAGAGTGATGGGAGAGAAGGACAGGAACCACAAAGGGCACCACTTCATCTCAGCCCGCTCATTAGCTGGGATAACCATGGGCTCTTGGCATACTCACATGTTAGGAAGTTTAATGACTGCTGTTAAGGACTCTGTGGCTGTGGGAGGCTGAGGAGAGCACTGGAAACAGCACAGCCTGTTCCTCCTGACACAAACCAGGCACTTCTTGTTCTTCTCTGCTGCCATTCCACGCAGGGGGTTCCTAAGCAGGCTTTCACATCCGATGTTGAAAGCAGAATTAATCATGTAGCCTTTTTACTTGCAAAGAGAAGAGAAAAAAAAATATCTAGTGGTAGTAAAAATCTCAAAGAAATCATGTCTAAAGACAAAAGGTTGTGAGTTGCTGAAGTCATCAGGGCAGAAGGCCAGGGCTCTGTGCTCTCTCTGTACTTTTGCAAATCCTTCTTTGTGGATTTCTTTCAAATCCTCCACTCCATGGCCACATAGTAATAGGAGATCAATAATTTAAGTGTGTTGGAAAAGGCTCTGGCTAAGAGATTGCTTAGGGATCGCTTGAGAGCCCAAATGATTTGCTAAAGATGAACTGCACTGACCCAAAAGCTCTGATATGCTCTTTATCAGCACTAACTGTATTCCCTCCATCCAGAGTGACAAAATGTAATGGAATCTGCTAAAGAAAACCTAAATAACACTGGAACCAATTACCATCAATAAGGTATGCTGTCGGAGAAAGACTTTTAAAAGTGTTGCCCAGAGGTAAGAAACTACTAGTTACGCCCTTGACCTTCAAGTTTTGCCAATATTCCGAGCTTTGAAGGTTGGGTTTTATAAGAAGAAAATCAGATGATGATAGATGAAATACTTCTTTAATGACATACAGTTCACTCTCCCAAAATGTTCCTTTTAAGCAACTTGCAATTTCTTCATTCAAAGTATGACAGCAGTCACAATTTGGTATTCTTCATCTTCTCACAGGGCCACATTTCCTCTCCTTCTCCAGCCATCTTAAAAATTACAAATACATCTTGGTTTTCTGAAAGGAATTAATTAGTCTAATGCATTAGACTTTGGCAAACCTCTCCAGATGTGCTGGATTCTCCGATCCTAGTGATGTCCTTTTCCAAAATGCCCTCTATATACCAGTAATAAAGACCCATTCCCACTCATCAAGTCCCTCTTCCTCCTGCTGCAGTTCTGAGCTGCGTAGGCTTAACAAGTGGAAGCAAAACCATATTTAAAAGAGGAATAAACATACCCTTGCCACATAATGCTGAAAAGCAATCTTTTTAAGCAAATCTAGAGAACAACAACAGACATCACAGCCTGCCCTAATTTCAGGTGATTAAATACTTGACTTTTACTGAGACTCAGATGTTTATAAGTGATTAAAAAAATGTATCTTTCAGGCAATGTTTGTATGACATTTCAGGACCCTGTTCTCCCCTCGCTATGGAAATTCATAATAACAGCTATTAATCAGTTCTGTTACTTCAGTCACAAGTTAAACTTCAGCAACACTGCCCTGATTATAACTGAAATGAACGGAATTTATGAAATAACTTTTAACCATATCATGGATTATACCTTTGTTGCAACATTAATTCAAATCCAGGCACTTAATTATATCTTCTTTCCTCCTGTTATCTATATTTATATTTACTGTTATCAACTTGCTTGGCAGAGGTGAAAACAAGCATAACTCAGGGAAAGAGAACATTTTTGTATTTTCACACTGGCTTGCCTTTGACACAAATCTTCCACTTCATCAAGACCTTGACTTATGTTCCATAGAAAGGAAATCAAGTATATTACTGAGTACTCCTCTGAACAGGAATGGGGTGCTGAAGTGGAGCTTGTGTAATTTAACTGCTAAATTAAGTCTCATGCTCTTTTTTTCCCCTTGGGAATACACATTCTTTGCCTGTTCTAGGAAAGGAGAAAATAAAAGACTGAGAGCAGCCGCAGAATAGTTACCACTGCCCTGAGGGCACAGTTCATTAAGTGAGTAGTCAACAGGCACATTGCATGTTCCAGGGTCTTTCTCTGAGCTAACATTTTTTGGACAAGTGGACCTAACACTGAGAAGGTATTTTATAGTGTCTGTGGTATGAAGCAAACTAGATTTTACTCACTTTACTTGAACATCACTGATGAATATTCACTGGGTTTAAAGCCAGATAACAAAAGGAACTTGCTGTTAGTCTGGGAATGGTACATACTGAAAATCAACAGGTATTTTTTTTCAGGACTTCTGTATAATGTACATTAATAGTTGGTGAAGGTACAGTCCTTCATTCATACATCTCCTTATCTGAAAAAAAAAAAAATCCTTTAAAACATACTAAAAGCTATTTTCTTCCTTTCTTTCTTCAGAGATTTCCTGAACCACCTTTGGAGCAGAAACTGGTAGATCCAGCATCCCCATTTGCTCCAAAGAATTCCACTGTGAGGAATTCAGTATCTCCCCATAATTTAGGGAGAATTCAGACATATTTCTTTTGTCTAATTGCATTGTGGAAACTACTCTCATTCTTTGTCATCAACCAAATCTGAAGCTCCTTCAACTGAAAGAAATTTCACCAGCAAGTCCTTTCCTAGTTTATTCTCTAAATGCTGTTCTTCATAAAAGGTAAATGAGTGTAGGAGACCAGAGGAATGGCTGAGTGATTCAAAAGAACGAGGTGGGAAGTGTGAGGGGGAACAGGGAGAGATCTGCATAGATAGGATGGCCACTGCTCCACCCCCATCCCCTTGAGCTTTAGTCAGCCTCTGGTCCACACTGGAATGGCAGCAGCAAACCCTATGACCTGACCCAAAATGGCAGAGGGACCCCATGGCCTGTCACAAAATGGCGGACTGACCCATGGCCTTTCAATAAATGGTAGACTGACCCATGGCCTGCCCCAAAATGGTGTAGTGAGCCCATGTCCTGCCCCAAAATGGCGGACCAACCCATGGGCTGCCCCAAAATGGTGTAGTGAGCCCATAGCCGGTCACAAAATGGTGGACTGACCCATGATCTGTCACAAAATGGTGGACTGAGCCCATGGCCTGGCCCAAAATGGCAGAGTGAGCCCATGGCCTGTCACAAAATGGCAGACTGATCCATGACCTGCCCCAAAATGGCGGACTGATCCATGACCTG